>NC_139702.1:20480013-21080013 GCF_964188405.1 Protomyctophum parallelum | reverse complement strand
CATGTCACGTACCGGGCCTGCTGAACTCAGCGGCGGACCTCCTCTCGAGGGGTCCCCTCCGCTACGGCGACTGGTCTCTCCACCCTCAGGTGGAGAGACCTCAGTTGGACCTGAAGTTCCTCTCTCTAAAGACCGTTTTGCTGGTCGCGTTGACGACAGCTAAGAGGTCGAGTGACATTCACGCGCTCTCGGTTAACGTGAGCTGCATGAGATTCAGTGGCGATGACACTAGAGTTACGGTCAGGCCGAACCTGTCGTTCCTTCCGAAGAATTTTCCTTCTGGCTGTGAGCCAGTGGAATTGGTGGCTTTCCATCCACCACCCTTTGCCTCGGAGGAGGATGGGCGGTTACATCGCCTGTGTCCAGTCAGGGCACTGAAACTGTACAAGGCCAGGACAGCCCCCTTCAGGAAGGGGGATCAGCTTTTCGTTGCGTGGGCCCCTCAGGCACAGCGGAAGGGGAAACCCGTCACGAAAGTACGGCTCTCACAATGGATTGTGGAGGCCATACAACTGGCTTACGCTACCAGTGGAGTGGATCTCCCCGAGGGACTGCGTGCTCACTCCACAAGGGGCATGTCAGCATCCTGGGCCTTAGCGAAGGGCGTTCCTATACAGGATGTGTGTGTGGCGGCGAGTTGGTTGACTGTCGACTTTCGCCACATATTACAATCTCGATGTGGCTCCCGTGAACCTGGCCCATGCAGTCCTGGGAGCTGCCGCACGTTAGTCTGGTAAGACATGAGCCCTGCAGACGGCTGGGAGCACCAAGCTCCTCTTGGGCAGAGCCTGGTGGGGGTTCCTGGGATCCCGCCCTCTTGGAGGGGTTGCGTCTGTGGGCTGGGGAAACTTCCTGGATAGCAGGGGACAGTGGTACTGTTGGCTTCCCAGGGTGTTTTCCCTCACCTCTCTATCAGTGTTTTTTTTTAAACATTTTACCTGTTAGAGGGACTCTGGGCCACCGGGTATATGACCCGGCGGCCGAGAAGGGGCCTTCTCTTGGTGCCAGGTCTGTGACCTGGCTAACCTTCTCAGTCTCCCTTGCGGGAGGGACGCACATTGACGTGATGGTGACGTCTCTCTGGAAAAAAGGGGGACTGTGGAGCGGTCCTGTCAGCCGGGGTGATCATACGGGAGTTTTATGATGACCTATATGACTCTCTTCGAGAGAGGCACTTAAGACAACTTCGGGTTACGTCCGTAACCTCAGTTGTATAAGTGACTCGAAGAAGAGAGTCATTGAACTGCCCGTCTGCTTTGGCAGGCGGCAGAAAAATGGTTGATAGGAATGACTAGGCGTTCACGCCCACCGGTTTTATACCTGAGGGTTGGGACCGGGGGCACCGCCCTGGGTGACAGCTCCACGAACCAATAAATTAGCTTGTGAGTTTATGTTTTGTAACCCAAAGTTACAATGGGCTGGTATATGGGCGGGGCAGCTAAAATGAATATCAGATATCTAGTCAATACTGAATCGAGCAACTTAAAGGCGCAGTGAAACGGAAATGGTGAACAACATGAAAATGGTGTTTCAACATGAAACACCGGTCTGAAGTTTCTGAACCAATCAGAGCGTCGCATCCCTTCAGGCGATGGGATGGTAGCTAGGGACGTTAGCTATGCTATACGCAACAGCGTGGTGTGTGTTTGTTAATAAATCAGATGGTCGGCCAGCTACACCAGTTTACTGTTATGTGGCTTATTTCTACCCTATAATGTTTTCGGATACATATTTTAGCGTGATGATTAAGTTGAAACCGAGTAATACACTGTCTGGATGTTATCTGGAATGGAGTATTCTGTAATCAGTAGCAGCTGTGATGGACGGACGCGCAAATATGGGGAATTAAACGGGTGAGCTTCATTTTTATTGGCTTTTATCGATGTGTATCTCTACACGTCATCACGCAGCATGTTTTCGTTTTAATAAATAAATAATGCAATCGTTTTTATGGACCTTTGATATAAAAACACACAGAAATGAGAATTTTCAAAAAAAATTGGCATCCATTGTTAGGTATGCCTATATGATGACCACGGATATGGTCTAAAAGTGTGAAAAACGTCTTTTTCATTTCACTGAGCCTTTAAAAACTGTCTGCTCGGGGCGCTGTGGGTGCTGGCGGCGTGTTTCCTCCTCCGCGTCATCTGTTCCCATATCCGAGGCGGGGTTGGCGAAAGGGTCCTTCTGTGTGGAGTTTGCATGTTCTCCCCGTGTCCCCTAGGGTAGGTAGTAGGTACCCTCACAAAAAACATGCAGTAATCCTGGTCTCTAAACTGCCTCCCCCTGGTATAAATGAAGTTTAAGGCTGCACGATATATCAAGACCACAGCAAAAACATACAATGCAGTTTTTGTTTTGAATAGTGTGGTAGGGATATTAATTGTGATCACATAACACACACACTCACACTCACACAGGTTACAGTCTCCCCTTATGGTCTCATTTTTCATTACTTACAAGAGGTGCTTTTTTTGGTTAGACTCAAAACATGTGCACAGCTTGTATATTAAGCCAGGGATTCTGCATAGTATCAGAAATTCAGAATGTTATTTAGAGCATTATTCAAAATATCTCCCCTCAGAAAATATGACAGCCTCTTGAGACACAGATATTGCCACAGCCAAACTTCTGTATGTATGTATTTAATGTGGATGCTTATTTTTAAACATCACTTTTGGAGTTGGCAGACTGCTGAATAGACCTGCATGTGTTCTCTGGTGGGGATAAAGATTGTCTTGTAGAGACTAATTTGAGACTACCGGTACTGTTGTGATCTTTTCTATAGAGCTTTAATTTGCAATTTGCAATTTGCATGTTCTCCCCGTGTCCCCTAGGGTAGGTACCCTCACAAAAAACATGCAGTAATCCTGGTCTCTAAACTGCCTCCCCCTGGCCAGCCGGGGCGCCTGATGGAGGGGAAAGGAACTGGTTGGAATAACGTGTTCCTTCCACACGCTACATCCAACCAGTGAAACTCCCCCCTGTCGGGTGTAAAGGAGCAACTTGGACACTCGGGCATGAAGGAAGCATGAGTTCAAGTCCGTTGCTCTCCACATGTCCCCCATATATGGGGACTAGGTTGGCGGAGGGTGTGTAGAGCCCAGGATCACATTAGATAATTGACACAGGTGTGAATTTTTTTTTTTACATCCATGAGGTTAAAACTGGCTAACCAATGCAATTATAGAATTATAGAACTTGTGTTAATTTGCCACCGTGGTGACTCCATTGAAATAAATGGTGGTTGTGTGTATGGGAAAGTGAATGAATAGGGAATAAATGAGCTGACAAATTAAAAAAATGTGATGGGAATCGCATCTGGCCACCGTCACACCTAAATGCCATCCTGCAATGTAATGATGAGACGAAACTGAAAAACACGATCTCCCATTCATCTCTATTATTGTTATGTAAATGAGTATCAAACGTAATATTAATTGCATGTATTCGAAGCTGGCTGGGGTGGGAAACAAACAATTTCATTAAGGCTGTTTATATTATGATGTTAATCATCTGGGCATCGAGTTCAAATCTGCTGTATGTTTATAAAGATTGTCGGAAGGATTAACTCCCGGAACGAAACTAGAAATTAGTATATCCACTAAACTCTCCTATTCAAATATTCTGTTGCAAATGGGTCTATGCTGTCCACTGTGCAAACATTGACTAAATTCACCTTGGATCATAATGTAGACTAGTTCATTATTAAAGTGATTAAAATCTACTTGCAGACAGTTCGATACTTGCTCAGCTGTTTCTGTCTAGCTGAAAATAGTCTGGAAGACAAAGGGGTGCCTTTATTGATATTCCCATTGTGTTATCGGTGAGATAGAAAAAACACAAAAGGCTGTTTTACTACTTGTTCTTCAACATATTTCCCTGACATTTCGCCAAACATGGACCGTTGCCTTAATATCTCCTAGAGGCCAGTTGTCAATTCAGTTGTGTTATTTGAAAGGTCAAACCCCAGCCTGCCTGCCTATCCTCAATGGGGTCAATGTGTTTGGCTTGTGTTCTAGCCATAACGTTTTTATTGTCCGGAATCGGTAGACAATAACAGAACAATACTGATAATCATTTTCATGGGTGGATAATTGAATCGCCAGATAGATCTAATGAATGTAGAATTATGTACAGGATGTAATTTGCATACACAGATGTGAGGGGATTTAATTTAATTTACACTTTTGGACACCATTTAAAAACAAATCCTCATTCCCCTGTTATGTCCGTGTGCCAGTGATCGTGTGCCAATTTTGGCACACGTGCCTAAGGTTGCCTACCCCTGTACTAGTGGGTAGGCAAAGAATGTGGTTGAGCATGAGCTGTTGTAATCACTATACTTAATTATTCCTGTGAGACGTCATCTTACAATAGATTTTCAGCCGTTGTCAGAGATTTGTGGTTGACCAACTTGACCTTATGGCTAATTGGAGCCAAGAGGCCACAAAGGTTCATCTTTCTAAAGGTTGAGGTTTTCTGTTAAGCATATTGTCTAGGTCTGTCCCACCATGGCTACTACTGACATCGCTCACAGGCTCTTAAAACACTAGCATGACTGGAGAAAAAAAGTAGCAAGTGCTTAAATTCATATTTAGAAAATGTTTCAGATGTCAAAAATGTCTGAGATGATAGACTGGTACTTCCATGACCATGATGATGGTCATGGAAGGGGAACCTTCTGAAAGCTTCATTGGCAAAGATAATCAACTTCAAAATCTCAAACGGTCAAATTGACACCTCCACATGCTAGTGTTAATTAATTAACAAGGAAGACAAACACTGATGAACCTGTGACTCTGCACAGCCCCACCTGAGCACGTCCATCAACAATTACCTTTCCCTATCGATCCCTGCCATTGACGCAGTAGACAAGCAGTCAGAGAACACCAGTGATTCAACACTTTTAATGCTGCAGCCTGCAGCCTACATAACCCCAAGACAATTTTGTGATAAAACATAATGGCAGATATAACTATCCTATCCCAAATGGAGGAAACATACTGTCTGTCTGCATCATTGGCTGATTTGTCAATTGCCCCTAATTTAAGCTGTTAGCATTAATTTATTATTATTTATTCATAATTATGCAGTGATATTAGCAGATTGTATAATGCATGATAGACATGGGATGCATAGTGTTAATGGAATGGTAACATTGCAATGCATGGTACTAAAATACATTATTTTGTCATTTGTGTTCATTTGCTGCTTTAAACGATTATAGCGACTATAATAATATTATTACTATATATTATATAGTATATACTGCTTCAGAATCTGTTTGATTATTGTTATAAAGCATTGTGAGCATTAATGTGTTCTTATAACAAAAAATTTACAGCGTTATAAGCAGATTGTAATACATTAAGTAATGTTCATAATGCATCATAGACATGGGTTAGTTAATAGACATAGTTAATTTAAACTTGGCTGTTGGCTTTGTCCGAGGCTTAACGGTCTTTATGAATACTTTTTGGAACATCTATGGGAAAATGTTATGGGAAATTCTCTTCTCGTGCCCTCGTCGTTCTGAAAGGGGCGGGACTGCGACGCTCTATATGCTGTTTATATCCAAACAGTTAGCCCGTGTTGTTCTAGGTTTAGGCAAATGTATCTATATTCAGATCATGCTGCTGGTTTTGAAGGAGAACTGTTGTTTTTTAACTTGTGACCAATTTTTCGATCATTTGAGCAACATATGGAGGGTGGGTGTGTAAATTGTTTGAATTTGTCCATTTAGCTTCTGAGCATTTAATCATTGGTAATTCCAACTATGCCTAATACCTTTTTATTTTCCAAATATAAGTTTATATGCTTTTATTAGTCTGAAAACATTATATTCCACTTGTATCTGTGTTGAAGCTGAAGAGTTCTTAGTACTAATTCCAGATTCAAGTCAGAATATTCACCTGATCTTGAGCATATTTAAAATAATTCCAAACTTCATTATGTTCACATGCTCAGAAACCAGGATACAGAGTGTTGTAAACTCTAAGTACTGGACCCTCGTCTGGTTTGACAGACGGGTAGTGTGTGCCGGCTGGGCGGTGTGTGACAATCACTCAGCTGGCACATACTACCTGTCTGTCAAACCAGACGAGGCATGAAAGGCATGAAATTAGGAAACTAGTTAACATGACCAGTAGTCGGAAGTCCCGTACCTTCTCTAAATACCCCCGACCTTTTTGACTACTGTCAAAATGCAAACATATTAGTTATGGAGTCTAAGGAAATATTAAATAAACCTTTCTAACACTTACTGTCAATTCTCCAATTGTTATATAATTATGTATTAAATTAAACTAGTAATAATTGGGACAATGGAATTTGGCCTTACTGGTCCATAAATGTGTCTAAGATGGTGTGCTACTTCATTATAATATTTAGTCTTTCAAAACATGTATTTACTTACTTCAAAGTCACTTTTTCCCACTTTAGAAGGCATTTTTATAATCTGTCCCAGTCCTAAATGGGTTCAAATTGATTTAGAAGTTACATCTATGTTTAGAATATTAAGATATGCTTCTAAATATTCAATCAAGCAACTTGGCGACTTAACTGTCTGTGGTGTTTAAAAGTGAAATACCCCTAAAAGTTGTTTAAGAAAACAGCCTTGTCAGTATCAGTGTACAATCCCTATAGAATAGACCATCACGCCAGAAATCCTTAACGGTCTCAGAAATCCCATATCGGCCAGGCTCCATCGTCATCACCATGTCATCGTCAATCAGCACAACCCTACTGTGCACAACAGCACAACGCTAGACCTGTCAGACCTCGTCAGAGGAAGGAGCATGATTCTCTTTTGCTTCATATTCCAGCCGTCACAAACATTCATATCTAGGAGCTGTTCAGTACATCTTTCTCACGGTTGCTCCACAGTGAAGCAGTCGGAGTTGAACAGTTTAACAGTTTGTCGTCAGCACAATTCCTGGGCCATGGTTTGACAGCATTGTCATGCTGCAGCAAGTAGGCAGACACTTGATTTACACCGTTCATTAAAGTCATTTTTATAATGGGCAATTTACTTTTTGGGCAAGTGGGCATTACCTTTGGGCAAGTGGAACATGACCTGTACTTGCCCCCGATGGGCAAGTGCCTCTGAGACCTTAGTGTCAAGTTCAACCCCTGCACTGGGGTTGCACCAAAGGGCAAGGTCTATGTATGTTTTAGTGCATGCACACCAGACACTTTTATAGTTGTATTTGTTTCATGTGTGCCTTTAACCAATGCAATATTTCTGTAGTAGTCCTTCACAATAGTGTTAATTCTGTGTGTTCTGACAGCACTCAGCCTTTCGGTAATACAATACCAGTTGAAGACGGAAGTACGGTGCTTATACTTTTAGATCTGTTGACTGTTATTCCCCCTGTTTTCTCAGATGAAGACGGTGAGCGTAGCCCTGGTCTTGTGTCTCAACGTGGGAGTAGACCCTCCTGATGTGGTCAAGACATCCCCCTGTGCCCGGCTGGAGTGCTGGATAGGTGAGTGAATATGTTACATGCATATGCCGCTATCCGTGGCACCGAAATGGTTCAGTGTCGACAGTTATCAGCATGTAGAGTGAGACTTCTATTGATGCTGACTGATCACTATGCAAACTTCCAACAGAGGATCTAAAATATAACCATCAACTGGAGCATTGGACTAGTTTAAAGCTTCTGGGGAAGTTGTCATCTTTGACATCTGCTGATCATTCCTTTTCCCACTTTACGATATGTTCAGCAGTGCTGCAATCGGAGGTGACATTTTACGATATGTTCAGCAGTGCTGCAATCGGAGGTGACATTTTGTCCATTTCACTGTCTGAAAGCACGCTTGCAGGTCCTTCTGATTAATGCTGCGTAACAATTTGGTAACCAGCCGGTCATGAGCTGCCCTGTTTAACCCATTTTGACCTGAGATCAGATTCTAAACATGTCTTCTACATCCTGACAGTTTTCTGAAAAAGCTATGTTTCTATGTCAGTCGTTCTTTGATTTTTCAAAAATAGCAGACCTACCAGCTCGTAGTGCGCCACTCGGTGGCGCGCTATGAGCTTGTAGATCTGCTATTTTTCAATAGCTAAACCATAACATAATAACAAAAAACATCGCATGGATGCACCTGGGACGTATCCTCAGTGATGTATCCTGAGGTCAACGGGGTTTCGGGTCTCGCAACATCATACCCCTCACTCAGGCGACCCAGCCGGGAGTGATCAAGTCCCGACTTACGTCCCAGTAGCTACCCTCAATCAGTCCCACTAGGGAAAAACCAGGGGCACACAATCCGTTGGAACTACTCCAGAACTACTCTGCCAGGGCTGGGAGGTACACTTCTGGCAAATGGAGGGACTACGCTCTGTGGGTTGTCTCCTGTCCGGGCTCCTCCTACGTCTCACCAGGTCCACTCCTGCTCTCACCAGGAGTAGAGCGAGGACCTGTGCGTTGCACCAGAGTCCCAGCACCAGACAGTTCATTCAGGAGTGGTGGGCAATGGTTCCGCAGGGTCATAGTGCTGCGGTTCCGCTTGCTGCTTGCATGGCCCTCCCAAAGGCCTCACCGAGGGTTGTTGGGCTTCCTCCTCACGGAGGACACAGGCTGGGGCGCTAACCCATACTGCTCACCCGGGTGCCGTCTACATTCCGGCTGTCACCCGTCTCTCCGGTGGTCACCAGACTATACCAGACCCAGACCGTGTGAAACAGAAGTAGAGACAATGACCAGTTAGAAACTATTCATGTGACCACAGTTGTTGTCCTGTTTAACACATCCGTCTCTAGTTTTTCCCTCTTTACTTGCAGGCTCATAGTTCAGATAATTCAGATAGCTTTGTAGCCACAGATTGTTTTAAATTAGAATGACATAACCACACTAATATGTTAACTGGCTTAATTCCAAAATGCTACTAATTCATATGCACATTGAGTATCGTATTGAAGCCTTGCAAATGGACTCATCATGCTGATTTACACTTTCTTGTTGAAGCTTCATTCATCATCACTATAATAACAATGCTTTAATTGTCCCTGCAAAAAGTATATCAATATCTCCTGCAATTTTGTCAATATGTTATTCTCTGCCTGCCTGCTGGGCATAATTTGATATCCCCTCAATCTATATCCTGCAGCTTTTTATGCCATATTGACAAACTCATCATTATTTCAACCTGTGGTGCAGTTTTCACTTCCGTTCCAAACACCTTGTCTGATTTGATGAGAAAATGGCAGATTCATAAAGAAATGCCTGGTCATGCTGACAGCTGTTTTTATTCACACTGCTATCAAGTTGGTTCTGTATTTATGGGGCTTGATTAGTTTTTCTTTCATGTTGAGTCATCATGAGGTATAAATGATATTGTTTGAGGAATTCGTATTTGCCTTATTTTTATTTTTAGGTTACTGTGTTGAATAAAGTGTTTGTGGCATGGTGTGACACCTGGATATACTGTAAGTGTGCTCACACACTGCCTCTGTGTGTTTGCTTGCCAGACCCTCTGTCAATGAGCCCGCAGAAAGCCCTGGAGACCATTGGGGCCAATCTGCAGAAGCAATATGAGAACTGGCAACCCAGGGTGAGTGAGTTCCCATGTAACAGTCTCTTTCTGCCCCTTACACACACATGCACGCACGCACGCACGCAAGACACACACACACAAATGCTTTGTATACCAGATGCGCAGAGTTTTTGTTGCAGGAGATATTTTCAGATAAGCTGTCATACCTGTGATTGTCACCTTCACCTACCTAACCACACACCATTCAAGTGTGTTCTGAAAATAAATGCAAATGTGTTCCGCTGTGTGATTGCACAAAGTGTCAGAGTGCATTGCATCACATAAAAGTAAAATCACCCAGCCCCTCAACTGGCGTTTGCGTTCCGCTCTGTTCCAGAAGCTCAGATCCCAGAGCAGCGGGAGATGTTGCTTCTAATCAGACTTTCTAGTCTGAGAAGAGTTACCAGTTTGACTGTGACTGTGTTTAAGTGTATATTTGAGGGTTTGTTTCATATGTTTATGTGCACAATGGTGGAATACTTGTGCAACCCACAAGAATATATGAATCAAGCATATGATCTAGGATGTGTAATGTGTATGTGTGTTGTGAACTGATTGATTGATTGAAAATGTATTAACAGTATGCAGAATGGGTACATTTCAAACGAAAGCAGTAGCACAGGGCAATACAAAACTTACTGTGGACGACACCATCATGAAGCATTACGCTGCTGGGGGGGGGAGGTCATATTTTGACAGTATGTACATGTATTAGGATGTTGATATTCATTCATTCATCAGCCAACACTCTCCACTGACAGGTAGTACCCCCCCCCCCCTCTGGGTTGTATATCGTTTGTTGAACTCCCTCTAGTGTTATGGGTGTGGACTTTGTTGACATTAAGGAAGTATTTTGACAGGTACATGATGGGTATCTTAGTGGAGTAGCGAATCTTCTGGACCATTCATTGCAAGATGGTGCACTCTGTCGTCAACCCTAAGCCATTCCATCCTGTCAAAATGGGCAGGGTTGAGGTGGGGTCGGGGAGTGAGGCTAAGCAAATGAGGAGAAATGGTCAAAGGAGAAAAAGATGTTTCTTCATTGAGGAGAGGATTTGTGTACTGATGGATTTGCTGCATGGAGATGCAGTTGTGAAGAAAACACTTGTCACGCCCAAGCTCACATACACACACAGAGATGGCAGAGCATGAGAGGGTTTGACAGAGTTAACCCAATGATCATACTCGCATAATAATGTTGCTTTAAGTCGCACAATAACTTACTGCAAGGAAACATTTTGAACACAGACTGTACTTTGTCACCTGTGTCTGAAGGCCACCTCCTCCCACCTTCCAAAAAACAACTTTTGCCATCAGCTGTAAAATACTAAACTAGGAGTGGGAAATGTATTTCGTGGAGATGGAGCACATCTCCAGAGAAAGTGAGTTGGGGGTGCGGGGGAGGGGGAGAGAGAGAGAGAGAGCGTGAGTGTGGGCTTACTGTAGGATCACACGTGGGGTTGATTGTGTTGGTGGTGTGTGGGAGGGTGAGAACGCTGCTCTTGCGTCTAGCCCTAGGACTCTGTGCACTACAGGACCCGTGCACTAACAGAGCAGTGCTTCAAGTTCTCACTATACTACACCTCCTAGACAGTAGACACAACTCAAATGTTCTTAATGTGATTACATGAAGCCTACTTAATGCTCGGTTTCTTTCACAAAATTTAGTACCAGTATAACTTGAGTCAGCAGAGGCTAGTCACTTTAAAATGTGTTCATTTTATAGAAATTGTCATTTTGTACACTCAAGGATTTAACTTAACTCGGGATTATACACAGTAGACCAAAAGTAGCACTCCCTGTTCATGTCATATACTCGGCGAGTGACTCAATCCCTCTGTTTGCCTTGTCGACTCACATTGACCCTTGTAGTCGGTCAGTAACACAGAGTAAACACTGTCATGTCTGCTGCCCGCAACACTCAGGTTCTTTCTTTACCCTACCTCCTCTTTTAATACCACTTACTTAAACATTCATCTGCGTTGGTTTTACCGCCTTTTGTGTTGTCTATCCTCAATTTGCTCTTTTTCACAGTTAGTCTCGTTTGCTATAAATGCTTTTTTACTTTTGCTAGATTCATGAATGATGATGTAATGGCCTCTATCACCGCTTTTTCCTGGCTTTGAGTCGACTGCTTTCACTGTGAATGCAAATTACCCCACGTACTGTCCAACTGTGCGTTTCCTATTTTGGGCCTTGGAAGTGCCCCTGGGGTGCAGCTTGTAATAGCTTGCTTCCTGTGCCAGATTTAGCTCGCTAGTGGTGTCCAACCAGGTGCAATGAAAACATACTTTTCATTGCTGAGTGGTTGACCTTTTGGGTGAAACAATATCACTGCATCATGGCATGGCCATGATGTGTCACATACGGTCTGAAACAGCATTTTAATAGATTGTGTCCTAGGGTTAACATTATATCATAAGTATGCAATATGGCTTTTACAAGTTCTGCATTCTTTTTCTTTGGGCTGGGATTGTGTGCGGTCTCTCTGAGGTAGTGCTATGAAAGCTTTCTAGCAGCCAGTCACTCATTTGCTGTTTCAGTCAATGAGGAGCATATTTTGAATTATACATTTCTAATCACTGGGGCAATTATTTTTGATTTCTTTTCCACATTTGGAGTTACATCATGGCAAGGTAACTACACAACCGAAACCTCTAAAAAAGTGGTCTTACCCTTTAAATCAATACTTAAATAAACTAGCAACGACTGAAGTTAAAATGAGTACCTAATATGTTCTCTTCTCTTTGTTTTAGTTCCGTAGCAGTGCACTCTACAAACAATGTTCTATTAAAGTTTAAACAATCCTGTTTCATGGCTTAATTCTGATACCATCGCAGACATTCAATTAGAAGTTAGAACCTAACCTCAAGGTGCCATGCCCATCTCTATTCAGTAGAGCTTTGTAATTGTTACGTGAAGAGACTCTTCCGTTTGTTGTTTGTCCATGGCTGTTTGGCCTCATCGTCTCCAGAGGCATAAACATATAATAAAAGCATGCGGGCAGATTGTTTTACATTTTTGTTTCAGAACCCTGGGATCATAGAAATACATGAAATGACTTATATTAGAATGTCTCGCTACTTAACCTTCAGACTGTCTTCATTTCTTGGTCTGCGTGCCCTGCTTTTTAATTCTCTTCCATGCTCATTTTTCTTTCGATCAGTCTCTCTCTCTTGTTCATGCCTGTTGAGTGTTCTGTCACTATCTGAAGCTTCCATGCCAGGAATTCTCTCCATTGCAAGATATCATTTGATTATTCTTAGCTTACTTATGATCCTTGATGACCATTTCTACCTTGTGTTCTTGCTTACTGTAAACCGCTCTGGATTAAGAGTGTCTGTTAAATGCCTAAATTGTAATTACTAGGTCCCGTTCTAATATATGAACACCAAATTAGGTACAGTGTGGGTAATGCGATGTATATATCAGGGGTTCCCAAACTTTTTTGGCCCAGGTACCCCAATTGGGGGGAAGAACTTTTTCCAGGTATCCCCTCATCCTCGCAACACCGATAAGCATGTTTGCAACCTTACATTTAGATGCTATTGGAACTATTTGTATTAAAACTTTTCAATCAACACACATTTTCATAAAATGTATTTAAGATGCTATCTTAGAATACATGTAGACCTATTTGACAGTGCAGAAACATAATTGCCTTCCTTGATGTATCAATTGAGCGTCAGCGACCATCAGTTGGTCATACAGGTCACAGACACTCAGCCTCTGCAGCACTCCACTGCATGGAGACTGTTTCATTTCTATCCAAAGGCCCTTGAATGATGGAATATTACTGTGATTATGGTAAGCTCACATATCACACAGAATTCACTGAAAATTGTGCAGAGAATTCCATGGTGGGCGTCTGTGTATTCCTGGGACTCACAAAACAGTAAATACGTCTGTGTGGCTGAGGCACGCACGCACGGCACATTCGGCACGGCGAATTGGATTTGACATGGCAGCAGCGCCCTGGACGGCGTGTGCACAGTACAGACAACACTGGCAGGCGTGTGCGGGTATTTACACAGGCCTATAGGGATTTGGAATGATGCGACAGTTAATCGAGGCGATGTTTGTGTTTTGTATGAATTGTGTTTTATGACTTGCGGTGCAGTAGGCGAGCCGCTATTGTAACATTGTCCTTGGCTTTGACGCGCGAGGGACTACAGGAGTCACAGGACATGGCTATCATATCAAGTTGTCGCTATGATATCGGGAGGAAGCGAGAGTGAATGTGACGCTGTGGTGGAGTATATTCTCGATATATGATGATCCAACAGATCTAAAAAAAAGTACCGGTACACAGTAATTTGACGTTGGGAGTGTAACCAACATGAGCAACATATGGGGAGTCCGCGCCTCCGCAGAGAACAGCAGATTAACTAGAAAAAGTGCCCTTCTGGGCACAGGTCTCCACCAGGATAGGAATGTAGGACATTGCAGCTTGCCTTCATCTGGTGGTTGGATAAAAGGGCAACAAAAGTAAATCAGGATGGAGTCTGAGAAATCTGAAAGACCGGTTTCGTTGAATGGCTCTAGAGAGACTGTGTACCAATTTGCGTGATGTTTGGACAAAATCTGTAGGTGTACTGTGCAAAAACTTGTTTTGCACAAAGCGGCCTCCTGGTGGCGCTATAACAGGCCGTTCTGGAAAGTTTGGGGCAGAGGTTCATCGTTGGCATCCAGGGAGTGTGTGTGCAAAATTTGGCATCGACCGGTCCGGCAGTCTCTGTGGTGGGGCAGGTGCGGAATTGTATAGGCCACTGTTTGTTGTGTTGCGGCGGTAGCAGAGGAAGCATGACAGTGGGGTAACACCGAGAACAGTGGCCTGTGATGCAGGTGGCGGAGGTGTGAGGTTGCACAGTTTCCCATGTAAGTAGATGGGGAATTTTGTATTCACTAATGAAGTAATTATTAATTTATAAGTTGTTAAATGGGAAAAAGGGCTTCGTTAAGACCTCCATAATATTATGTTCAATGCCTGTGTGAAAAGTGAGGGCAATTGGTGCAGGCAGTGAGGAGCAGCGGCAGTGTTTCATTCATTCAGAGTTTCAGACATAGGCATTGAGTGAATTATAGTATGATGATGATATAGTGAAAGTTGCCACTTAGTAAAGTTCCTGCTGAATGAATAACATCAAAGAATTACCACAGACATGTCTCGGATAGTGTTTCTGTGTGCAAAACACAGCAATACCTCTCACCCCACCCTGTCCCACCACCACCACCACCTCTCTCTCTCTGCTGTTTGCCCCTTCAGCCTTGATGTAGCCATTGAATCCCTGCTGTCCACTGTATACTAACTGCATTATTTATCAGTGCACTGCAGCTCAAATACTTAACCTCTGATTGGCTACAAGGCTCTGCTCTTATCACTGCAGCAGTTCCCAAAATGTAAATGCAAGAGACAGAAAGGCAAGGCAGAAATGAAAGACTAATGTACCTGTTCAGTTGGGGCTTTTCTGTTTCTCTAACAAACAGAATAAGGCCTTGTCACAGTAAAGGCAGTATAACATTTTGGACGTCAATCATTTGCCATCAATGACTGGAGCAGGCGGTGATCGTGCTGTCAGTCAATTCTATAAATGTCCAGTGTACAGTACAACACATAACGTGATTTATACAAAGACATCATGAGCACTTTCTCCTCAGTTTTTGAAGAAAATCAATTTCCTGGATTCATTCAAAAGAATTGTCCCAAAATGTGGTAAATATAATGTGGAAACGTTCTCTGTGATCTAGTTCTGTGTTTGGTCCACAGGGAGCTCTAGGGAGGAAAAAAAAACATTAGCACACCGGAAGACTTATGGACAACCCACTGTGAAATCCATAAACAATGTGCTTAGCCGGAAAGATACAGGTCAAGGCGATGGGATCCCTATGGGAAGGAGAGAGCGAGAGAAGAGAGAGAGTGAGAAAAGAGTGAGAGAGAGAGATAGAAGAGAGTGAAAGCAAAGGAGCAAAGGAGCAGCAGAAAAATAGAGGAAACCCAGAGAGAGAGACATGGTAGAGCGGCTATTGATCCGTTTTTGCAGCGCCTGCTGATTACCTCATAAATATCCCACTAGAAGACACTTTGGAGACAGCAGGCCATCCAGCGTTAATCTGTCTGGTTAGGGAGGATTACCACTAGATTATAGTGATGTACAGGTTACTGCAGTGCGGTCATGGTTTATACCCAGCCCTGTTTATTACCAGTTAGAAGAATATATTGCTTCTGCTGCTGTTGGGATGTTTTTCCTTTCAGC
This sequence comes from Protomyctophum parallelum, assembly GCF_964188405.1. NCBI lineage: Eukaryota > Metazoa > Chordata > Actinopteri > Myctophiformes > Myctophidae > Protomyctophum > Protomyctophum parallelum. Next base: position 21,064,216 of record NC_139702.1, on the reverse strand, counting down.
CTAGGTGTTGGGTGATAATAGTAGTGCTGTGTCTCTGTAATCATTCCAGGCCCTAAACCTAGCAGGCAATTTTCTGTTCTTTATACATTTGAAGTTGTTGTTTTTTGTGTCAAAGAGAAAGATCACTTTATGCTTGCTTGTTGAGAGACTTTGCAGGAACCTGTCTGTGTGCGCGCATGCATGAGAGAGAGAGGTTGAAACGAAGAGGTGAGATATTTGGTATGTGGCTGTCTGTCTCAGCAGGCTGTGCAGTAGAAGTGTTTTATGACAGTCCATCGCCACACTGCACATATATTTGTAAGCATTTGATCAGAAGCATGATCGGCACAACAAAAATGGGAAAGAGAGCAGGAGAACCGGATTAATTTCTAAAACGAGAGAGAGAAAAATTACATCTGTGTGTGTGTGATGGGTGGGCTCTGAAATTGCTCATTAAATGTCATAAAAGTGATGAAGCGAGTGTGCAGTGCGACAGAATGCATTGCAATTATCACAGTTAGGAAACGGTACAGAAGTATTGAAGATTGATATGGTCTTTGTTCTATTGCTGAACAAGCCTTTTACTCATCTGGGGTATGTTACCAATTATTTTAATCATCTTCTATTTTATTTTCTAGTTATCTAGTTATTTTTTGTGCTGTGGTTATTGTATCATTGTCTACGAGACCATAACATTTATTTGTTTTAGATAAATATACTGACCGGTGACAAATTTATGTAAAACTCTGAATTACTGAGAGACATAGTAAATGGGTGTATGAACTGTGGCATGTTTAAAAACACTACTCACTTGCAGCTCACTCACTCGCTGAGTGTTTCAATAAGAACAGTGCCTACAGTCATATCTACATTTTGAGCTATGGGAAAGGCAGTAAATAAGTTTGGAAGGTGCAGTTGAAAATGCTCATTCAATTACTGGAATGCTCATATTATTGCAATATCTGTCTATCTGTCTATCAAGTGTCTGTCTGTGTGTAATCCACGTAACTCGAGAACCCTTCGCCCCACGGACTTCAAATTCGACACACGCGTTACACACCACCACAGGGGGTGCAGTGGCCGGTGTCGAGTCAGTCGGACCCACGGTTGTCCAGAACCGCCCCAAAAAGGTCTCTGCCAGAGTGCCCGGGCTCTGGACAGGGCCCCTGCCCAGGTTCCATATATCAAATCAATATTATTTGTATAGCACATTTAATAACGACTCTATATATGGAGCTGGCCTGTTCTGACATCATTCTGACGTCTGCATATACTCAATATTTGGGCATGCCTGACAAAGAACTCCATATATGGGCATAAAAGGGACACAGACATAATATCTGGGTGGGACATGCATTTTCAACTTGCATCGTTCCAAGTAGGCCAGTTCCCAACGGGCACCTCTCTAGTAAAGACAAACTGACAAAATTCTGAGAATGTCAATGCAGCACACGAACAGAGACCAGTACACCAAACTACATAGAGAGGGATATTACAGTATAGGGTCGCACTGCAAAACCCCATATTACAGTGACCAATGCACATTCGAGAATTTACTGGTGCAAAAACCATGAGATGTGAAAAAAAAATTATATGGTTAGAATGACTCATCTTTGACCATAGTCCATAGAGACCATAGAGAATAGGGCCAGAGCGTAGGGAGGAGTTTCGCTCAGAACGGGTTATTCTGGTTGCCAATGTCCTGCCTACCAGTAGGCTAGTAGGCTGCTAGGCTACATTTTCCAGCCTCACTGTGGAGAGTAGATGTATACCATTGTAGATATAAAATAATTAAATAAACACTGTATGGTTTGGGTGTCAGATGACAAAATAACAAACTTGATACCCTAACTTGTCCGTTCCACCAGCCTCGCAGTGCGTTGACTGTCGGAGATATCAAATAATTAAATACACACTGTATGGTTTCTTTGATTTGGGTGTCAGCTGACAAAATAACAACAACAAATAGCAACATTCCCAAACACATGTATGCTCTGCTCTCTACCTGTCCTCAAACGAGCATGACGGTGTAATCAAAATAATAATGGTCAGATCAGACAGATTATTTATTTACTTTGACTGATCACTCGTCACTCTCGTGGTGTTTTTCCCCCTCTCCCTGGTTCCATAAGGATATGTCCACATGTCTTCTCGCCAAGTAAGATGTAAACATTGAGAACTGTTTTGACGTGAGGGGAGGGGAGGCGGCTATCAGATCAGTACTTAGTTTAGACAGTATTTGGTTTAGACTACCGGTAGTCATTGGTTAGACCAGTCATTATTCCTACAACTACAATCTATCTCAAAACCTCACCCTAACCCTAACCTCACACAGGGCAGCACAACTAAACCTAACCTTAACCCATGTCTAACCAATGACTAGTCTAAACTAAGTATGCACCCCCATTTTCTAAGGGTGAATAATAATAATACCACCGTCGATCCAGAGCCATAGAGTAGAAGAGTTGTGACAAGTCTAAGATAGGAGAGATGGAAGATGGTGTACTGCAGTGACGGTGTACACACCAGCGTCACTGACAAGCACATTTACGAACTACAGACTGGCAGCCAAGTAGCCTAGCATCCTACTAGCCTACATGTAGGCAGGAAGATGGCTCCCAAATAAGCCAAAATCATCCCGAACGCGTCGCTACGCCATCCCCCTATAGTACATTTTATCCCACGATTTTTGTAACCCATTTTTCTTTACCCAATTATCTAATGCAAATCTGGCCGCTACACTCCCTCTGCCAACCTGGGGAGAGCAATGGAATGCTTTCTTCAATGCATGAGGAGTCCAAGCCGCTTTCTCCTGCCGAGGGGAGTTTTTCCGGTTGGATGTAGTGCGTGCAAGGAACATGTTATTCCAACCAGTTCCTTTTCCCCTCCATCAGGTGCCCCGGCTGGCCAGGTGGAGGCAGTTTTGAGACCAGGATTAAGAACAGTACAGGTCTGACTCTGAATGCTTGACCAATACTGTGATGCTGTCTGGTCTGGTAGTTCTGTTACGCTGTGGTAGGCATTTTCCTGGCATAGTTTTCGTCTACTTTTCTCCTTAGAGGGAAGCACCAAGAATGGCTCTTTTTAGAACAAAAGGAACCTTTAGGGAAAACAGTTAATGCTCCTTTAAGGTCCGTTGAACTCTGTATTCAGCAGGGTTGTAATGATTTCCTCCTGTGTCCTGGACTCCTGGCTCCTCTCCACTAAATGAGTCACCTCTCAGCTGCTGGGCCACTTTGTGTGTCAATGTCCGCAGTGCTTGGGGACAAATCACTAGTTGTGTGACTATTATTACTACACCCTAGCTGCGTGTGCGTGTGTGTGTGTGTGTGTGCGCACTCGTGCTGCCAGCAAGGTTTCCTGGGGGCAGACTGTGTAGAGGATGTAAAGCAGAAGGGGACAGGGTATGACTCAATATGGTACCAGATAATAAATCTATACTTCCTGCACAACATTGGAGTTTTCTATTCTATGATCATCATGCTGATTTACACTTGCATTACAATACAATCCAACAACTTTCCTTCTTTTGAATAAAGATATTGGTAAAAACTTTTTGCAGTGTGAAAACTGCTGTGAACCCATCAGCCCAATGGGGGCCCTGGCTGAATCTAGGTTTACAACCTAGGTGTAAATCAGACAGCCTGCAATTTTTCTCTTTTTTTATTGCTTAATTTATGCTTCATCATATGGCGGTGTCATACACGGAAAATGACAGATCTACAAGCTTATAAATTCCCTATTTTTGGGTCATAACATTGGACATTGGATTCTGAGGGTCTGGGGGTCCTCCCCCATAATGGTTTTGTTCTCCGTTTGCAGAAAGTGGAAATTATTTCAGTCAAACAATGATGTACAGTTTGTACACCAGCCACATGTCATGCATTATACAGTGTTGAGACTTTTGCTATGCTGTGGGTTGTAACCCACAGCATAGCAAAAGTCTCAAGACTGTATATTTGAGGAATGTATTCCTCATATCTTGTTTCAGCGCAATCGCTTAAAACGGCTTCATACAAAGATAGTAGAAAATATTTTAGTGGCTAAAATATATCTATAATGTATATAGTGGATGATGAATTAGTCAGTCAGCATACAGGCTTGTCTGGCAGTATCTGTACAAGCAAATGACACTTTGCAAATGCAAAAGTATTGCCATTGAACATAGACATTTTATACACTTACCTTTACCCACCGTGTTTGGAGTTGGCTGTCAAGTCTTATCCTTGTTCCCCAGACAAGTACACTTAAGTCGGCACATATGCACGCACGCACGCACGCACGCACACACACAATTTTGCTGAATCTTGGGAAATCAGTGGAGCTCCCTCTGGTGTTGTGTCCATGGGTGTGACTCACTTTTTTGAAGTAGTTTGACACGTACATGGGCACTGGTCCGTTTAGTACCTTGAAAACCAGGCCCATTGCAAGTTGCTGAACCTTGTCCTCTGATCCATTCCAGCCTACTGGAATGGATCAGCATAATGAGCAGCAGTTAGGTGAGTCGTAGCCTGGGCAGCATTCCTTTTTGGGTTTATGATCCGGTCGGGAGTGGATGATATCACTACGTCATGTTGTATTGTATTATTTTGTAGTCTACAATCATCCGGAACTAACTTTTCCCTCAAACAGATTTTTCTCAATAAAAGCTGCAGGCTACGAGAGCTTTTATTTTTATTCTTTCGGTTTGAGGGAAAAGGACGTTCCGGATGATTCTTCCTGCCTGATGACTACAAAACAATACTACAACATGACATAGCAATATCATCCGCTCCAGACCGGTTCACACGGCACTTTTGTAACACAGACCAGGCTTACCTCCGAGGTGGAAAGCCTGGCGACGTGAGGTTAGGTGAGACCTATGTGTCTCTCTAGGTCGTCCTCAGACGAGCCCTCCATCGTCGTTTCCAGTCATCCCGGTTCTCCATACATCTGGCCAGTTCATTGGTACTTTGCGCTCCTGCATCGCTCTCGAGTACATCCACGTATGTTAGCGTGGGACATCCTCGTGATCGATGCCCGTGTGTTCCCAGAGCACCAGTTTGCTGGCTGGCAGTTCTTGGTGCCTTTGGCAGTGTCCCGCTATTTTCATTCTCCTGGCTGCTATTTTATGTGTGAGGTCAAGTAGTCTGACTAGTTTGTTTTGAGAGGTCTGTCGTAACCATAATTCACCCACACACTTTACTTATGTTTAGTTTTTAGTATGGTCAGACATCAGAGTGTGAAGTGAACGTAAACGAGGCTCTAGGAAGACAATTTTCATGACAGTTCGGCATTAATATCTTGTAAAGATTTTCTTTTCAGCCCAGGTAAGCACGTGGGGCTTGGATGGTGTTGTTGGCCGTTCAGTCAGGTCAAACAACAATATGCAGACTCTTGTTGCCTACAGGTTTAGCCCCATTAGTGAGACCATTATGACTCGTATAGCATGGCAATGGCTTCACTGCCACTTATATTCGGTAGGATGCAAGTGGCCACACAGCCGATAGCAGGCCTTTTTAGATTCTTAATTTTGTTATTCTTCTGTATAGTACACTTGATATATTATTTATATTGGTATGGCACTGTCAATATTGATCTAACTGTACAGATAGGAAATGACTACACGCTTACACAGTCTATGCTACTCCTTAATGTTTCCAGTTGAACAGTAAGTTATTAAAGTAATATAATCGTGCCATTGCTCTGATTTGTCTAACCAAAGTGCAGATCGGTTTTATATGCCAGGACACCATACAGCTCAATTAGTCAGTCACTCAGTCACGCCACAACCGCTCCCACTGTCACTCTGACCACTTTGTTCCCCATTTTAGATCTGATTGCTGTAGAAAGCAGGGACCTCCACCCATGAGTCATGACTCCCTGCCAATTAGCAGGACTGCTGTTCTTATAAATCATTAGTGATGTTCTCCACCCCCCTCCTCGCCTCTCTTCCTCCAATTCCCTGCATCCTCCATCTATCCCGGGCTCTAATGGTCTGCTGATCCCTGGTGTTTTCTCCTCATGACTGAAGGCACCGCCTGATCTCTGTATCAGCCACTTGTAGGGTTGCCACAATTATTACAGAATTGTCTAATCACAATTATTTGAGACAATCGCAATTGCAATTGTGATTATCGTCATAATCGCCATAATCGTTTCCATGTTGAAAGATGTGCATACATAAGTAAAAGCAGAAATAGCTGATCTACAAGCTTGTAAACTTGTAGATCAGATATTTTTAAGTTTGTAGATCAGATATTTCGTGTGTGTGTGTTTGTGTGTGTATGTCATTTATTTTACCTTTTTTAAAGTATAACATTTATAAAAATGGCAGTAATTTCTTGCTATATATCAGTTATATTGTCATATCTGCCCTGTGCACCTTTTCATTACGAAGCCTGAAAAAAAATGTCATTTCTATTCATGTTACAATTTCAAATGCCAAAAACACGAAATGAAATTGTTAATCGCAATTATTTGTGTGACAATTAATCCTCAACATAAATGTGTAATCGTAACTAGCTACTTGTTCACACTGCTTCACCCTCCTCGGGTGTTGAAATGTAAATTATTTTGATTTGTACTTTGTAATTTCTCCATTGTACTATTGGATGACACCAAACTGTATCTGTCTGAAGTTAAGGATTTGGCATCTATCACCGTGATTCACAACCTGTTGTCTGTAAAACATGTCTCACAAAATTGTAATTTGAGATGATGATATACCGTACTTTATTAATCCCCAAAGGGAAATTGAGGTGTTATAGCTGCATAATGTGATAAAATAAATGATCTACCAGACAAATAACATCACACAAGACCAGGGCAGACACAGAACCATAACCATAACTCACCTTTCAGACAATTTCTGAAGAAAGTTACAAAGTGTTACTGTTACCTAAATCAATTTGCAAAGATGCCTGACAGGGTGTTCCATACTGCAAGTTCCCGACAGATTCACGTACATTAGATACTGCCTTTTTATGTGCCTATTTTGTTAAATACCTGGGCTGCTTCTATTTTTAAAGTGACTCTCCCTCCGCAGTTGCCTCCATAGGAGAGCTCAAGACCATGTTCTTCCCAAGAAGATGCTGTTTTATGGTGACTAACCGTGGTATGAATTGCACCGAATTAAATAGAAACACCCACGGGCAAAACAATGATCGTAGGACTTATGTTCAAGATACCAAGCATTTGGGTTTCATAACCATCCTAAAGTGATAGAATCTCCTCTGAATCCTTAGAGCACATTCAAGCGTAGTGTGACATTTGTTCTCTCCCGCTCTGTCCCATCATCATTAAGAGGAGGGGAAAGCCTTTTCACGATCGGAGGGCTTGCAGACCGCCGCAGGCTGAGTACACGTGATCCATGCATCTCTCCTCACTGCTCTCTTCTCTATTATTTTTCTCCTTGCTGCCTTGCTCTTTCTCTTTCCACAGCTTGCTGCATCAGGCTTTAATTAAATTAGCGTGACAAGAAACCTGCACTACTTAAACATCACAGTGGGTTATTGGTGTGTGATGTCGAAAGAGGAGGAGGAAATTAATGTGGTTTGGTTGGCTGTTAATGTCCTTCCCAGGACTGATAAGTGGTAACTCTGACTGGTTCATAAGAGTATAATGACTGCATATCGAATAATAATCACAGCTGTGCAAATGCTGGACATCAAACAGTGCAAGCAAACTTATTTGTTTTAAATTGCACGGACCACATGGACTTAGGACCTTACATTAGAGATGAAGCTTTCAATTTCTAACTCAGCCAGGTGGGAGCAATGTTGAATATGGCTAGAAAACCATGGTGATATTTTTATTGTGGTGTCACTGATAGCATTGTAGCATTATAGCATATCGTGCTGTTTTAGTTTGAATAGGTAATTTATGGTTGTGGATATATCCCTGTCAGATACATTATTTTTACTATTTAGAATAACTTTAAGAAGCCCCCCATGTGTAGTCCTTGTCAACCCCTACAGCTGGTCATGTGGGAGGGGTTAGACATGGACAGCCACTTGTCCAGCCTATTCTTTTCACCAGATAGCAAGGAATTTCACATATAGAGGATCACGCTATATACTCTCAGCTGAACAGGCTCACTGACCAATCTTTGGGATATCGCTAATGCAGCGACGGAGATTGCCAGCGAGTTGTGTTCTTTGGAGCGTCTGGTAAAGCCGGATGTACGGCAGAGGATTTGAAGTTGAACCTGTATTCTCCGTGGTGGGCAGGAACTTCACCTGGACGCCCTGGTACTTTACAGTCACTTTAAGATTAATTCTGTCTGCATGCTTCATGTCCCAACATGGAGCTGTTGAAGGCAGCGTTACCATAGCAGGCTAGAGGCCCCAGGTCCCTGTCACACTAAGCTTCGCTGGACAGCCAAAACACAACTGTACTGGATGGGTTTAGTTTTTAACTTGTGTGTGTGTGTGTGTGTGGCCTGTCAAAGCTCCTGTGTGGTCGCTGCCCCCTGACAGGGTCATGGGCCATGGAAGAGCTGGCCCTGGCTGGTACGTACTGTACGTGTCGCTAAACAGGCAGACAGGGGTGAAGAGTGTTGAGACTGGCAAGCCAAGGAGAGACCAAGATGGTGCAGGGCATATATATATATATATATTATACACGCACACAGTATATAATTATATAGTATATATTTACTGTATATAAAGTATATATACACAGTACACACACATTTTTTTTTTTGCTTGATTGATTTTGACCAGTTTCTTTTCATTTCTTTCATTGTAAATGAAGCAAAACTAATTGGGAATACAGCACAATTTCCCATGGTGTTCACACACAATTTGTGGGATTTTTGGACAGAATCTGGACACACACACACACACACACACACACACACACACAGACAGACAGACAGACAGACAGACAGACAGACAGACAGACAGACAGACAGACACACATCCCTGGCGCCCTCTCCATGAAGCCTGAATTAGTCAAAAGGTCCCCACTCATCGTCTCTTTAAGTAGATAAAGCGCAAATACAGGCTCCCCTTAGAGGCCGATAGACATCAAGGTAATGGGATGGAGTGCACAGGAGGGAATGAGGGAATAGCGAGACAGCACAAGATACCGTGAGATGAACCGAGGAGGATTAGATGTGAAAGAAGGAGGAGGAGGAAGGGGGGGAAAGAATAAGAGCCGACCGAGTACAGAGGAAGCCATTCATCAAAGCCACTCCACGATTGTAGACAGCTTTAATGAAGATGGATGGGGAGCCCTGGCTGGTGACACGGAGGGCTTATCTCTATATTAAGCAGTCCCACACTGTTAGGAACATGCCAACCACATGCTTTGGCCTTGTTCTGGAGCTTTTTAGTAACTGGGTTGAATACTCCAATTAGATAGTAGTTTGACATTTTTGCCTTCCTTTCTGTTTGATTGTCCACAACATGACCTCAGTTTCTAGCAGCTATATTATCGTCTCTTCTCAGAGCAGCACTGATGTAACATGGCAGTTCAACATCTAATAAGATGTTTGAATTAGGGGGAACCAGGCTTGTGTTTGAGAGACCATCCTTCAGCTCTAATGCTCTAGGTTCAGTCCCCATGGCTTAAAGTATTCATCATCTTCAAGGATCCTTTCAGTTCTTAAGAGCACTGATGTTCTCTGATCCTGTACTTTGACCTCTCTTTAGAGAGTGGTAGACAAAGTTCCTGATGAGTTAAATTATGTTGTGAGGGGGGAAAAAATGTGTTTTTGGGCGAATCAATTTACTGACATAAAAATTAAGTGACATAACATATCATTGCATATTACTGATACATCATTGCCTCCCTCATCTCCCAGTCTCCCCTGTCTCCCTCCCCTTGCTGCCTCCTACTTTTAAATTCATCACTCCCTCCCAGCAGGAGCTCTGCTTTACCCTAGAGGATGCCTTACAGAGGCGATGATTATTGCCCTCTTTCAATCCCACACCTTCTGCGTTCTCGCCCCTCTAACTCCCCCTCACTTCTCTCTTCTCCCTCTTCATCTGTCTTTACCTCTTACCTCACAACCCTGACTGACATCCCTTGCTTCCTTTGCCCCCATTTTAACCTGCTTTATTGAAACAAAGTATGACATTTAGACATTAGTATGACACACACACATACACGTGCACGTGTGCGTGCGTGCGTGCACTCACACACACACACACACACACACACACACACACACACACACACACACACACACACACACACACAGACCTGCCGATCTTCATGTAGAGTAAATAATTTTACAGTGCAGAGCTCTGAACTCTTGCAGTGCTGTGGAGGTGAGGCACAGAGACAGATGGAGAGATGGAAGTGTTTTTACAGGTATTGTATACACTAAATCCGGAGTCTAAATTTTAACGTGTACAAATTTAGCTGTACTATTGTACAGCTGCAGATGGTTCATGAATGTTAGTGTTACCTTTTCAGTGTTTCCCATAGCCAGAAGCTGATTGTGTGAGGGGGAGCTTTCACACATGCACACTTGCGCTGCTGTTTTGCGGTTATTTGCCATTTGTTTTTGGCATATTCGCGGCTGCCTTCTAAAAATCATACTGTGGTGGCTGGTCATGATTGTGTGGTGGCCCACCACACTGCTTTTGACTTGTTTGTCTTAGGCTTGTGCCGATTTATAAATATCCAAACCAGTCCGATTGTCATTTTCCAACAAGACAGAAGTTTGAACAGGGTTTGAACACTTTGTTTCAATAAATGTAAAGATACTTTTTTCATGAAAAACAAATATCGTGGTTATAACGGGATTGAATGGAGGGATTCTTTTTTATCACCCACCATTACGGAATGAAATAGTCTCCTATATGGTACGGAAATAACATCAAATAAATAAATAAACTAGATAAACCTCCTGGTGGTGCTATAATAGGCCAATGTGAAAAGGGTGGCATTTCTTCTTACTCCTTGGATGGCAATTGGAGGATTTGAGACATTTTGTTCCAAAAATGTGTTTGGAAAAATGTTGGTGGCGCTATAACAGGCCAATGTGAAAAGGGTGGGATATATTCTTCAGCCTAGTAGGAGGTCCGTGAAAGATTTGACAGAAATTGCACGCTGCGTTCATGATTTGAGGCCTTTTGTTCTAAACAGGCCAATCCTGCAAACTTTGCCAATGTTAGCCAATTAGGATGGAATATGAAATATCGAACAGATCCATCTTGAACACATGACTATAGAGATACTGTGTGTAACGATTTGTGGGATTTTTGGACAGAATCTGGAGGAGTAATATAAAAAATAATGTAGGCCTCCTGGTGGCGCTATAACAGGCCATTCTGGAAGATTTGGGGAAGAGGTTCATCGTTGGCATCTAGGGAGTGTGTGTGCACAATTTGGCATCGACCGGGTTAACGGTGCCGGAGATTAGCTGGTAACAGACGGACGGACACACACACGGACGGAGTGCAAAACATACTCTCTCCCCATGCATTCGGCCTGGTGGAGACAATAAATAAATAAACACATTGACAGTCATCAGAGAAAAGAAAATTGCTGCAAATCACTTGACTTGAAGACACCTACTGTATTCCTAATGAGGCTGCTTGCTTCAAGTGCTTCATTGATGTTTTGGTCTAATGACCTGGCTTCCCTGGCACTTTCATTTGGACCCAAATGTCAACAAAGTAGCCTCATTAAAGGTGTCTTCTGATGCAAGCACTGTTACATCGTGTCCTTTCTCTTGTGGTGGCTTAGCCCTAGGGCACTTTGAACGACTTTCTTTTAACCATGATCAGTGTTATACAATACATGAATGTGAAATTGAATTTGCTATCTTATTCCTTTCTTTCTTTATTGTATTTTTTACACCAAAGAAAAATAAATTAATTCAGCACATAATCTCCAACATGGTAGCTGGTAGAGTTTTCTGTGTAGTGAATGTAATTCATGTAATTTTAATTGAAGATCGTTGAAATTGTGTAGAATTGAATAGAGTGGCTCCAAGCCATGCTGAGGGATACTGCTGGTAACATTGTAGTTATACATTTCGGTAATACACTTGGATTTCAACTAAAGCCTTAACCCATTTTGGACTGATTCTAAAAAGCCCTCTAAATCCTGACCTAAGCTTTCTGAAAAACTTATTTATATAGCAGCATCATTTTTTTTGGAATACTGTACATACAGTACAGATACAGAACCCCAACCCACCAACCCCGGGGGATGCGCGATGCGAGCAGTGACTCTTTGGTTTAAACAACGATAGCGGAGAGAAAGGCATGCTTGGATTGGTATCATTTATTTTAAACGATGATAAGCCTTTAGGGCTGACCAATGAACTAGGCTTAAAATAAAACAGCGATATAGCTGCAGAAGATAGAGAGGAGCGCATATTGGATTGGTCTTTTATTTAACAATTAAACAGCGCCTGAAACAGGCATTACCTCTCCATCAAATAAAAATATTATATATATAATCCAAACTCCTCTGTCAATTGTAAACGAACGGTAACATGAATGAACTCTTCAAGCCTGACACTTGTCAGAAATAAAATCAACCACGGTTGATTTGATTGATCATAAAGTTAATGTGACTGTGAGTGTGCGTATGGGAAAAATATATATAAACTTCACAGATTATAGATCACTTGGAATTATAACAATCTACCTTGAAAGTAAACCATAATAAGTAAACTTTAAGAAGAGATCTGCAGTCATTGTGCTGCAGACAGTGCAGAGTGCATGAGAGCAGCTCCGCTTGCTAATTGAGTTGACATTTGCGCAACTTCACTGCATGGCATTACAGTAATTAGTTATTTGCCAGCACCTGCTCCAATATAGGCCTAAATCAAACTTTATTTATATAGCACATTTAAAACAATAAAAGCTGACCAAAGTGCTGTAGGCCTACAGGCTGAAACAAGTGGAGCATCACCATCGGCGCACAAAAAAAACATAATTAAAAGAAAAAACACAGGCAAATAGGCTACATAATTACAATAATACGATCAGGTGCAATTAAATGCCAAAGAGAAAAGGTGTTTTGGTCTGCAGGGTCTGTAGGAGCTGCTCTGCTGCATGGGAGTTCACAGTGATGGAACAGGTCAGTCTTCAGACAAGAAAAAAAAAAGATATCGCTGGCAACGGCAAAATCTATTCTCCGCATCGCCAAAATAAATCTATAGGCCTAGTTTCATTCGTGCCATTATACTCAGCCAATATGCACAACGCAGCGCATGAGATTGCAGATCTTTTAATTTTCGGCGCACTCACCATGTGAATCCAAGCAGGTCCTCACAAGTATAATGTACACCGCCAGGCTCCACAAGGTTCTCAATGCAATGGCGCATCGATAAAAGTTGAGATTTTATAGTGGCATTATTCAGGCAATACTCAACAGATTGTTATAATTCCAAGTGATCTATAATCTGTGAAGTTTATATTTTCATTTGGGTGTAAGTAATGTTTTTATATGACTTATCAAACATGGTAGCCTATATTTAATGTCCACTGAGCTGTGGTGCGCTTGCCTATACTCAATTAGGGATTAGGGAAGAGAGGTTTTAAACGATAAGCAACAACTGTTGCAGCCTTCATGAAAGCAGTGACGCACAAATAATTAATAAAACATCCGACCGTAACAAGTCAACTGCCTGACACAGGCATTACCTCTCAAATAAAAAATATATAGCCTAGAATCCAGAAAATGTAGGGATTTAGCTTCTCTTCCGATTGAAACTCAGATGTGAAAACACCAAAAAAAGCACCACCCGACCGTAACATGAATGCAACTCTTAAATCAATCAAACCCTTCAGACCAGGCTCTGTCTTGGTGTCGAAAAGCGCGGTTTTCAGTTTCACCAGCCCCTGGAAGTCCTGGAGCTCCAGGCGCGCTAATTTGCGCCGCGGTCTACGCCGCTCTCAGACCCTTCCGACGAGGCTCTTTCTTGGGGTAGAAATTAGCGCGCCTGGAGGTCCCTCGGAGCCGAGGAGGTCGGGGGCCTTTTCCCCCGTCCCATGCGTGAAAATTTTCACCCCACTTGGGCCATCCCGTATGTGATACGCCAATTTCTTGTCACATAGTTGACACACCACTTGTTCTTTGTTCTCCTTGCATATTCTAAAATGCAACCACACTTTAGATTTATTTTGTGGCGGCATGCGTATTCCCGTGATTCCCGTGCGTATCGATTGAACGTCGATTAATCGATTGTTTTGGGTCAGCCCTACTTTTAGTAGAGGGCGTCAGTCCCCAGGTTCATGTATTTTTTTAGTTGCATTGAAATCGCCATAGGAGGATTTTTAGATATAAGAACTGTTTGAAAAATATGTCATCCTGGCCGCTTCACTCATATGGATATGAAGAATCAACTGACTGAGAGAAAATGTTACTGCTACTGAATTAGTTACATTTTCGCTAGAAGCAGACTGTATCATATATGAGTGACTGACTGTTGCAAACGATACAGAGACACCTCCCTGACAATAACGCCGAGACAGCTTGTTTATTTTTGGACCACAACGCTTATAGTAGACGATATTAAGATCACCCCATGTTATTCTCCATAATAATGAATTGCATTTTTATAGCGCTTTTCCAAGTGCTCAAAGCACTTTACAACGGTTCATTCATTCATACATTGGGAGGTGAAGCGGCGAACAGTCGACGCCAGCGTCCTCACTTCCCACATTCACACACCAATGGTGGCGAGCTCACACCGACCGACTCATTGGAGGCAATGTAGGGTTCAGTGTCTTGCCCAAGGACACTTCGACATGTGGACAGGAGGAGCCGGGATTCGAACCGCCGACCCAGGGATCATTGGACGACCTGCTCTACCTCCTGAGCCACAGCCGCCCGACCGCCCGCCCGTCCATAGAGAAATTACTTCCGCGAACCAGGGGAATCGAAGGGATGAGCGAGTTACGTCAGGACTTCGGTGCTCTATGGTTTGTCAAATTGCAACTCTTTGACTTCCCCGGCACGTTTACCCTTCCGGCATATAAACACTCATTATAACGTTACCATCCCTTCAGAATGCTTTTTGACATTCTTGTCTTTATGATTTCCGGAAGGAGCCGCATCAATCTAATAAGCCCCCCTCCAGCATGCTGGTCAATCTGATTATATTTAATGTGATATGAATGTAGCCTCTTAGGCTGGCATTATTCTTCTCAATGGAGAGGGGTATCTTTTACTCCTCACTCCCGTCCCAACGCAATTTATGGGACCTATTTTTAAATCACACGTGTACGTCAGTTTTCCAGGAATGAAGCAGCAAAATACAGTACAGGGAAATGCACTAAATTCACCTCTCCAGTGCTGCAAGCCCTGGGGGAGCAGTAGGTGGAGGTGTGTGTGTATTACGTTTACAGTAATGAACACACACATACAATATGCGCACACACAAACACACATATATTGCATATATTGGAAGAAGGTCATTTTCATGCATTCGTGGTCTCCACAGGCACTAATACCCTGAGGCACGGAAACATAATCATAGAAACAGTCACACACACACACACACACACACACACACACACACACACACACACACACACACACACACATTAATCATGGGACCCACCTGACATACACTTAGATGTGCATATATATATATCTTACTCATTTGTGTAGTTCTGTCTCAAACAACACACGCACCATACACACATTAATCACTAAACATGCCACAATTAAAGGGGTTTTTTGTGGGTCTTTTTCTTTTTTTCTCTTCACTGACCCTAGTGTCCGTGTCGTTTGTCCTGGCTGGCAGCTATACTACACATACATTTTTGTTTATGAATACACACATTAAGATGTTGATTCAAGTCTGTACATTTGTTCCTGCACTCTAAACTGTGTCATGTGACACATTTTCATACTACTATGGGTACGTCAGCACAATGTGTAAACATTATTTTCAGTTTAAAATACCTTAATTTTGTGGAGCCGAGCGACATGCTACAGGACACTTTGTCACAGAAACATAAATCAGGCTTAAGTGTAATAAATCCAGTGTCTACAAATGGTAATTAAATTGTGTAGATGTACTTTGTGTGTGACTGATTGTCCAATTAGTTATTGGAACTGAAATAGAGATGTATGTGAAAGGATTTTGGCTTACTGTATGTCCCAATTCGCCATCCTTGGATTTTAATGTCAGTTAAACTGTCTGTGAGCACTAGACGCACGCACGCATGCACACACATACGCGTAGGTAGGTAAAATTGACACATTGGCACGGGTGACAAAGAAACATGAAAATAGACATCAAAACACGCTGTACATAAAAGCCCACATTGGGGCAAGTCATAAACCTGTTCTGGGAGTATTTTAGTGCAAATGGAAAATGCCCCCACACACCCACACGCATTAAGTAATACTTTCGGCTATTGAGATATGTGGGTCAGATACGGCCTCATCGATACAGCTATAAATATGTCTCTGGGACCCCTTTAGGGGTCTCACTAAGTTATTATTAGTGACAGAACCGGCAATCAATGCAGATGAGGAAATGAGGGCCGGGTTACCTTCTGCTGTGTGTGTGCGTGTGTGCGTGTGTGTGTGTGTGTGTGTGTGTCCGCCCGCCCGCCCGCATGCACATACTGTGCTTGTGAGTTTGTGTATCAGGTTGTTTGGCCAGGAAACCTTATGCCTCCAGATATCTCCTGGGGCTGAAGGAGCATGTCTCTTATTGTATCTTAGACTTGTAGATGGAAGCTCAAACACAAACATCCGCCGTGTGCATCACTGTGTGTGTATATTATGTCCGGTGGGCCAGTGGCGCCCTCGTTCTGTCACTGTGTACTGAATTACATGCTATTTCTGAATGAAAGGATTCATTACTGCACACACACACACACACACACACACACACACACACACACACACACACACACACACACACACACACACACAGTGTCCCATTCATCTGTGTTTTCCTGTGAGGGTCCCGATTTTCCTCAATTGCCCTACTGGTCCACTTTCTAAAATTAACACTGAAACACGGCTTCTACTCTCTCATTCTCTTTTACTCTCCCCTCCACTGACTTCTCCGCTCTTTCTTTTCTCTCTCTCTGTTGCAAAAAACTCTTTAATTTCTGAGTTAAAGCTCTTTACATTATTGTGTTCACTGCCTAAGAGTCCTCACACACACACACACACACACACACACACACACACACACACACACACACACACACACACACACACACACACACACTCACACTCACACACACCTCAGTCAAACAGAGCATTAGTTCCCTAGACATCTCTCCCAGAGTAATGGTCTGTGTTGCCCGTGCCCATTTCAATCCCTCCTCCATCACCACCCGCTGTAAGTCTATTAGCGGGGGAATCGGGGACGGCGGTCGATTAGAGCTGTAATAGGCAGGTGGCAGCTCAGGAAAGAATGGCCACTTGAACGAGCCCGTTTGAACTCAGTTTGTTGTGGCTAGCTATCTGTCTGATGGCACAGCAGCAGCTGCTTCCCCAAAGCAAGGCAGGGACTGCGTGGGAATGGGTCCCTGCCTTGCTATATCAGTTTAGATGTGGGAGGTGTCAACCAAATGTGTCCCTTTTACAACGGTGCCATAGGAAATGGAATGAAACAAATACTTATTGCCTAGTAACTTGCAGTGTCTTTTTTTAATTAATATGAACCCATTTAGACCTGAGGAATTCTACAAATTCCTTCTAAATCCTGACAGTTTTCTGAAATACCCACCTGTATGTTTCTATATCAGTGGTGCTCAATATTTAATACGACCCCAAAAACTATATGTAATTGGCCGCCAACCCCCATTTGAAAATATGTTGTTCCAGGGACCTCTCAGAAGCAAAGATTTGAGTTAAAAGCATTCGATCTGAAAGAATATTCAAAGATTTGCATAGCACGGCACTCTGTGCCGCTCTATGAGCTTGTAGATCTGCTATTTTTCAATAGCTAAACTATAACACAGTTATTAAAACACCAAAAGGGGTTCCCGCCCTGAATGGGTTAAAAAGTGAAGTGAGGGGCGCTAATATATTAAAGTCTAACTCATGTTGATTAGGTGATGTAATGGTGATGTAAAACAAACAGTGACAAAACAAACATTAAATTCTCTTTATTGTTAATGGCATTTAATGTTTGTTTTAGGGACAAGATGACGTACATTTTCCCTTCATTGTCAATGGCGTTTTTAAAACATTGAACTACAGACAAACATTAAACCCTCTTTATTGACAATGGTGTTTTTAAAACAATATAAACTAGAAAAAGTGCCCTTCCGGGCACAGGTCTCCACCAGGTTATCCACAGATCTGTGCAGTTAGAGGTAAAAACACTTTTCGGCCAGTTATAGCGCCACCTTGAGGCTGAGTTGAAATTGTTCATGTGGCATTTCGTCCTCGGCCTAGTGGGAATGTGGGTGCACAATTTCACGGAAATCACGCGATGTGTTCATGATTTGCAGCATTTTGTTTGAAACTGAGCACTCCTGTGAACTTTGGAAGCCAATCTTAACCAATCAGGATGGAGTCTGATAAATGTGAAAGACCCGTTTCGTTGAATGGCTCTAGAGAGACTGTGTACCAATTTGCGTGATGTTTGGACAAAATCTGTAGGTGTACTGTGCAAAAACTTGTTTTGCACAAAGCGGCCTCCTGGTGGCGCTATAACAGGCCGTTCTGGAAAGTTTGGGGCAGAGGTTCATGGTTGGCATCCAGGGAGTGTGTGTGCAAAATATGGCATCGAAAAACTTGTTTTGCACAAAGCGGCCTCCTGGTGGCGCTATAACAGGCCGTTCTGGAAAGTTTGGGGCAGAGGTTCATGGTTGGCATCCAGGGAGTGTGTGTGCAAAATATGGCATCGACCGGGTTAACGGTGGCCGAGATTAGCTGTTCACGGACACACACACGGACACACACACACGCGGACGGACGGAGTGCAAAACATACTCTCCCCACATGCCTTCGGCCTGGTGGAGACAATAATATAGGAGAGGCTAGTGCCCCACATGTGTTACTTGGTAGGCTGGTTAGTTTGCTGCCCTATTCCTAACGCCAATGCTGTTGCATATATTTTCACACGAGAACCAGGTACAGAGGATGCCCAGCATATGCTTTTTGAGCGGTGGGCACACCGTCTCCATCATGTAGCTTTGTGTGTCCCTATGTCTATTTAGAACTTTAGATTACCAACAGGTGAGACAATGGCGCTGTTGAGCTTCACACTGTGCACAGGTGCATGGTGGGAAGCTGAGTTTTTAGTAACACCAATCTTTTTCAGCGTGTCTGTCTGTACAGGAGTTCAGTACAGTATAACAATTACAGCATAATTTCACTGCTCACTTCACACAGGTGTGATTTTCTCCTCTGAAAAGACAAACCAACCCTCAATCACACACATGCACGCACACACATGCGTACACACACTTATGTCACACCCCCTTCTCTCCATAGAAATCCCTTACTGGAAATGCGATGGAACAAGACAATAATAGCTGTGTGTGGATGCATAAACAACAAGCTAAGCTATCAATGAAAGCAGGAAGGGGGAAGAGAGGCATGTATTACTATGCTAAATATTCCTAAGGAGGACGGCTGGTAATGGAGTCAGGAAGTGAGGTTGGTTAAGGTCATAGAAGTAGACGTCTCATTGATTTATCTGCTCTTCTCAGTGGGCCGGCTCATATTCCTTACAAACTAGCAGGTTCAGATTACCATACAGAGGGAAGATTTTCCGATTTATTTTTCCTTTTTTAGGTTTTGTGGGTGTGTGTTTCAAGCTGAGTCACCACATTGTCCTTTTCATCTTCAGAGGCACAAGTCCATACTGTTGAGACCTTCTGCCAGTTACATCGCCCCTTCACACTGAGTCAGAGGAGAGGCAGCACAGCATCCTGACTCCTGCTGCTCTCCTCAAGCCTCAGCTTCTCATGGAGCACGGAGATAATAAATCAACATAGGCAATGAACAGGCAGAATAAATTATGTTTTGTTTTTGTTGTCACTGTTTAAAAGTAATAGAATTTTATATCTGTTCATCTTTTTTTTAGCCAGGAAGGTCCTATTGAGATGTACTATCTCTATACTGTGTGACATTGGGGGCAAGCTGGCAAGATCTAGAACTTTAACATCAAAATACATGGTCATATCAATCACAGCACGTTTCTGAGCCTAATTATTCAGAAAATCCTAGACCGCAGAAAATCCACCGCAGCAAATCCAAAATCCACAAGTGTCTCTGTCTCTCTCTGTCTCTCTGTCTCTCTCTCTCTCTCTCTCTCTCTCTCTTATTTATATATATATATATAATCTTTTAAATAACAGAATTTACTTCACCATACTTTTCTCACTCCTGAGGAGTGAGAAAGTGTGGCCACACTTCATCTTAAGACCAAGGATTCATAGATGGGCTCAAACTAAGTACATATTTACACAACATGGGCATTGACAACTGCATCATTTGAAAACTAGCAATTACACGTTTTGCACCAGGTGCAAGATAGGGCCCCTTCATCCTTTTTGGAGCTACTGTCACAATTTAGCAGAACACCAATACGTTTCAGAAAGCCAAACACTGTCCAGATGCATCTCCAGGATCGTGCCTCTGAACCAAAAGTGCTGTGTGAGACAGAACGGTGCGTGGGAAACGTCCAAACAGGTGGTGGCAGGAGGGAGGTGACGTGTCCATGTACCCTCCTGTTTTCATCCTGCCTGCTACCGTGTGACTCAGCCTGAACACACTGGCCCCAATGGGAGTGTTGTGACTACTGCTGTGCCATGCCACAGCACATTTCACTGCTATCCAGACAGTAGTTTTCAAGATCAGGGGGGGATGGTCATGTCATTACTAGTTTGGTCAGTCTGCTTGGGTTTCACCAGATAGTGAGTTAAATGACTGTGTTCATAATCTTCAAACTTCAAATGAACCCGATTGAACCCTGACAAAGAGATGGGCGCCAAATACTACAGATGGTACATCGTGGTGAAAAGTCCACTAAATCCTTTGCGTGACGAGTTGTTATCTCCGTAACGGTGCACGGACAAATCCTCAGCAGACACAGAACTACTCAGCTGAAAGTGTAATATTTCAGTCCATCAACGCACACACAATTGCTCTGAGGGTTTGAGTAATCCACTGGCAGCTTCCAGTGTTTTGATCCTCTTGAGTAAACATTTGTTCGCGGAAGCACTAATTGTAATCGATGGTGGGATGTGGAAGAGGTAGGCTATTAAACCTCAGCTCACTCAACCAGATATCGGTAATGGTGTCCTGGCTGCTGTAGCTCCGTAAGTAATTAGACGATGAAAGCTTTGTGGCTACGTGCATATGTGTTATTTGTGCATATGTGTGTCATACAGTATATCCATGTAAAGACATTGGGAGATGGCTTACTCGACTACTTCAATTTCAACTTTATTTGTCACGTCACAATTTGTCCAAGCTTCTCAGGAAGTGCCAGTTACATACTGTACACAATGAGAAAACTAGTGTACTAAGTGTACTCAAAAAGTGGACTCTGTAGTAGTCTAAAGGCTCATTCATAGTCTGGATTTTTGGTGGTGAGGTGACCACCGCTCCGGTGGTGAGGTGACCACCGGAGCTGAAATAACGTTTTATCGGTGGTGAGTAAGGACTGGGGCGGTGGTTTGCTCTTCACCGCGGCTCGTGACGTCATGTTGTAGTTCGGTGGTCACCTCACCACCGAAAATCCAGACTATGAATAACGCTTACGAGTAGACTCTTTTTTGTACAATACATCAGATAGCAGCAGATCCAATGTGCTGGGCTGTCCGTAGCACCCTCTGTAGGGCGCCGCAGTTCAACCACTGTTGATGCAGCTCCTCAGGATTCTCTCAATAGTCCTGATGTACATTATCTTGATTATGTGGGGGCCAGTGTTGGGCAAATTACCTTTCAAAATGTACTTCCATTTTTAGGTAATACTGTAAGTCAGTTACAGTTTACAATATTTACTCTGTGTAGAGTAATTGTATTGCAGCTCATTATATTGATTCTGTATTCTACTTGTATGTACATTTAGTAAGCAATGTAAGCACAATAGAAAATGTAACTAACTACAGCAATTTGTCGTTCTTTTTAAAACTTCATACTGTACAACCAGCCTAGTTTAACCCTTTGTTCTGAGCATTTAATTAAGCAATATTACACGAGAGGTTGTGGTTTAACGTGATTATTGCCACGACAGTGATGCGGTAAGGAACGAGACGAAGTCGAGTTCCGCAGATTGCTTCTTTGAAACGACCTGTTGTATAATTGGATACAGTGGCCACTGTCTTCCCTCAGGGTTTAACACATTAGCTTTGTTTCCACAATATTGAAATCCTACTCGCAGGAAGCTCACAGGAACACAACTAGAAATGGAACAGAAATAATTGTGTCCTACTGTACCTGAGCTGACAAAGTGTGGTGCTTATATGTCAAAGTTGATATAAACTTCTTGAGGTCATCGTTGATATATCCAGGTTTGTGCCACTTTGAATGTACTCTTCCTAGTTTCACAAGTTATACAACTTAGGGCAGAGGCTGCCACTCACGTGGGGATTCCTCCGTGGAGGATAAACACTGAGGACGTTGTGCAGTGTGCCGTGCACTGAGGTACAGACAGATGGACGCTTTGAGATTGCGTGACTGCTTCACCTTTAAATTCTTTATATCAAAGTTCAGAGTAGTTTGCAAACCTTTTGCTGACACGCATAACACGAACACGACCGTTCCTCAGCCAGCAGCTAGGCACAATGGATGCAAACATCGTTTTTGTGGAAGCGGAGCCTTCTGATAGCTCTGTATGCAACTGTAATTTACTTAACATTCTCAAAATCATCCTGGTTGACCACTCCTTGCTGTAAGTAAGACGCAAGTAGCAATACTTTGATAGAATGGTTAAAACTAAAGTATTTGGACGCTCACAACCCCATTGACTTATAAAATTAAAGTTTTATATTTCAGAAAATATAAATATAATATAAAGCGTATGTAGAACATACCTAATTTGTCAAACCACTGATCGATCCATCGTTTTATGAAATTAGCTCCAGACACGAACGCACGCACGCACGCACGCACACACACACACACACACACACACGCGCGCGCACACGCGCACGCACACGCACACGCACACGCACAGACACTGTCATAGACAGCCAGCTTCTTGCAGAGCCACACTGTATTTCAGGTAGTGTTTACACTACCAGACAGTCCAGTTTTCTTTTAACACTAAGTAAGTTGCTGCCATTGAATCACACATTGTGGTGTGACAAACATTGTAAACAACATGCCATGTTGGTTTTGCGTGTTTTCCACTATGTTGACGGAAACGATACATCTCATTTAATGTATTGGCTGAACAGGCTGGTTTTAATTAGTGGATAAGATCAACCTTGATGAATAAAAAAGCAGCCGCTGGGCTCAGATATCTCAGAGTCTGTAAATAACACACCATAGTGTTATCTTATCTCATTGTCTCCACCAGGCCGAAGGCATGGGGGGAGAGTATGTTTTGCACTCCGTCCGTCCGTCCGTGTGTCCGTCCGTGTGTCCGTGAGCAGCTAATCTCCGGCACCGTTAACCCGGTCGATGCCAAATTTTGCACACACACTCCCTGGATGCCAACGATGAACCTCTGCCCCAAACTATCCAGAATGGCCTGTTATAGCACCACCAGGAGGCCGCTTTGTGCAAAACAAGTTTTTGCACAGTACACCTACAGATTTTGTCCAAACATCGCGCAAATTGGTACACAGTCTCTCTAGAGCCATTCAACGAAACCGGTCTTTCAGATTTCTCAGACTCCATCCTGATTGGTTAAGATTGGCTTCCAAAGTTCACAGGAGTGCTCAGTTTCAAACAAAATGCTGCAAATCATGAACACATCGCGTGATTTCCGTGAAATTGTGCACGCACATTCCCACTAGGCCGGGGACGAAATGCCACATGAACAATTTCAACTCAGCCTCAAGGTGGCGCTATAACTGGCCGAAAAGTGTTTTTACCTCTAACTGCACGGATCTGTGGATAATTTACTTTTGTTGCCCTTTTATCCAACCACCAGATGAAGGCAAGCTGCAATGTCCTTCATTCCTATCCTGGTGGAGACCTGTGCCCAGAAGGGCACTTTTTCTAGTTCTCCTTGTGACTGCTCAGCTTGATCCTTCTTTTTACATCGTTTTCCCGTGTTTGATGTGTACAAATATAGAAGCCACAAGCTTCTTTCATAAACTACTGTCCTGGATGCACGATTCATCATTTACTTATATTGGTCAAATCAATAATATAGGTTTTATGTATAAGAGAGTAAAATTTAAAGGGCTTACGGTGTGTGTGTGTGTGTGTGTGTGTGTGTGTGTGTGTGTGTGTGTGTGTGTGTGTGTGTGTGTGTGTGTGTGTGTGTGTGTGTGTGTGTGTGTGTGTGTGTGTGTGTGTGTGTGTGTGTGTGTGTGTGTGTGTGTGTGTGTGTGTGTGTGTGTGTGTGTGTGTGTGTGTGTGTGTGTGTGTGTGTGTGTGTGTGTGTGTGTTGCGCGGTATACGGCAAAGTTTCTCACGTACAATTACACAGCCTATTGAGTCTGAAGTGAGAGGTGACCCAATGTCAAGGAATCTTGATAGCACTGCAGCCCTCACATGTCCCTTGTGTATGAAAAACCTTCGTGAGTGTGTTAGCGAGAGAGGCAGTTAGTCACTGAACTGAACAGGAAATGACCGAGCGATCTGTAGGGTCAGTACAGTTTCCTGGGTCTGTTGACAAGCATTGTAATCCCAGAACATAGAAAGTAGCACAGAGCCCAGAGATAACAGCACGTCTCCGCCCGGACACCTGTTATTCTGGCGACATGTACCTAATGACAGCGATGACCGCTGTGGATCACTAACTGGTCTCCACAAGAAGCCTTGTGCAACAGGGCGAACGCAGCACATACTCATTTTATAGGAGAAGTGCCATAAGAAACTTCAAGGGATGACCCTAAGCCAAATTAAGTGTGCAAAGATCTGTGAGCGTGTTTGTGCACTTGGTCTTTGTAATGGCATACAGTAATTTTCTCAACACTGTATTGATCTGAAAAGCAGCAAGAAGACGGAGAGCCTAGGCTGCCTAGGACTGACTGTCTCTCTGGTGTCTTTTTTTGCGCTTTGTGTTTCCCTCTTCTTCCCGTCTTTCATCTTTCTTTGACTTCCTGGGTGCATGTTCTATCGGTGTGCTTCTCATCTGCATTACATAATCCGCTGAAATGTGAAATGCTGATTCAGAGGACTTGGGTCAGACTCGGCATCATTTGTTTCCTGTCTTTGAAGCCAAGCGGGTGCAGCCATCACTGTTGTACGACTACAAACTAACGTGTCGTTGAGTTTTTTCTGTGTATCAACTTGAACAAGGCTGTGTCTTTCACAAGTAAGGATGAAATATGTGCTGCTTTGCTGAAAATTCAACCCTTTTTTACATTTGAATTTGGTGGGGTATCTCCTTTTCCTTTTAGGACACTGCTTTTTAGCACTAGTCTCTATGTAGCACGAGTCTCTGTGGATACAGTAGCCACATATGTCGAGTAGTTAACACCACTTTGCTCCTATTGGTTGTAAAGAATAGCAGCCTCTAGGCCCTAGAGATAAAAAAGCGTGCTGCCTGTTAGTAGCCCCTATACAATAGGGCCTATATAGTCTAAGGGAGATGGGACACTTAAAAAAAAAAAAAACTCCCTTTCCCTGTTTTCAGCATCATGGAAATGGATAAAAGGGGGAAGCACCTGTTCTGAACTTCATTCAGACAGGTGTCAGGTCAGCTCCATATATGAAGATCTAAGAGTTTGACGGATGGACGGATGGGAGATGCAGGTTTTCATAGTAAATGCGACCTACGGTTGTATAGTGGCTATAGTTGAGGCGCGCTCTTATCATCATACATCATCATCCCATTCCAGCCAATCACAATTTACGTCCTCACTTTTCCGTCTTCACTTTTCTGTCCTCTCGTTTTATCCTCAATATATACTTTGCTCAGCCAATCAAATCATCGTTATGGGGTGATCAGCCAATCAAATCATTGCTATGATTCACACAAACACACAAAGCTGGGCATAGGAGGGGCCCCTCAAAAAGATCGAAGTGTGTATTATCTACAGTCAATAAAATACTGTAGAAGTATTTTGTATGAATAACACATGGGTTACACTTGGACCGGTTGCTGAAATAGTAGCTCTGGAAACAATTTTTCATATTAACTGAAAGCGAAGTATTTTCCTAGACCTAAAGGGTCTAGGCCGAGTGCACTCTTTATTTGTGCGTGCAGCCGTGCAGTGTTAAAAGTTGGCGTTCGAACTTTACAAATAATAATATTGAATAATATTCAACGTGTCGGGGACGCTATCATGCTGCGTTCACTCTGATGCTCTCATTGCTCTGTGTGCTGCCTGCGAGGGGAACAACAGACACACAGCACATGAGCACAGAGTGCTAAAAGGGGGAGGGCCGAGGGCGGTGCGGTGGAAGCAAGGGGAACAGATCTTCAAGCTGAAATGCATCGAGCCTCTACACGTTGTTAGCTTGTAGATCTGCTCTTTTTTTGCGAACGACATTCTGCTGTGTATTGCTGCAGACACTTCGGGATCGACTTGAAAGGTTCCCGCGAGCTACTGGTAGCTCGCGAGCCCCTGGTTGGTTACCCCTGGTCTAGGGTCTTTCCTAAAGGGCTGTTAAAGTCTGTGATCTGCATAGCACATTTAAAAACAATAGCAGTTAAAGCTAACCGTATTGCTCCAAGAAGCACGACTAGAATGTGCTGCCCATTATTCCCTCTCCTGCTGCTGGGAACATTATTCAGTCAGGTTGCCTACTCAAACATTGAGCTTATGACAGCCTAAAGAGGCTACGTTCCCTTGTTCCTACCATGCTCTCTTTAATTGTCTTAAATGCTTATGCTATTTTGAAAAGGTCACCTGTTCAGGGGATTTGACAATGATGAATGGTGACTGGCCAGGTAGAGAACACACTGTTAAAAAGGGTTGTTTCCTCTGGCCTTGATGGATATGCAGGGGAAGATATATTTACTGTCAGACATGTACGTCAGCTGGGTGGAGGAAGGGAGGAAGAATGGAGCACTTGCCTAGGGTCTCCATTGGGTACTAGAGCTCCTCCTTCAGGAGACAAGATGGTAATGAGGAAAGTTTCTCAATGTCTCTCCAACTCGTGTGTACTACCACACACACACACACACACACACACACACACACACACACACACACACACACACACACACACACACACCTTCCTGAAAAGATGGATCATACTGTATGAAAACTTTCTCTCGTTCTCTCTCTGCCCTACATCCTTCTCTTCTCAATTATTTCTCCTCAATTAACTCACGCTTACATCACTGTTCTAAAATATTCTGACAACATTACTCTGCCCTACCGCTGGTATCGGCTCTGATGTGCAACATTACATTTGACTAACACTGCTGCAATTCCCACAGTAACACCATTATCCGATTCCACTTAATATCATCAAGACTTGCACTGAGCCCTCTGGTATTCCTCTCTGATTACAACTAAATTGAATCAGCCCGTCAGCTCTGCTATCAAGACCTGTTCCGATAAGGAAAATTGCCCGGCGCCAAGGTGCAAAGTCTGTTTT
Source organism: Protomyctophum parallelum (assembly GCF_964188405.1). NCBI lineage: Eukaryota > Metazoa > Chordata > Actinopteri > Myctophiformes > Myctophidae > Protomyctophum > Protomyctophum parallelum. The sequence continues at coordinate 21,036,670 of NC_139702.1, read as the reverse complement.
CTCCCCGTTTCCTTTTTTTTGTTTGTCCTTTGACCATAATACTTAGCGCATCACAGATGTCCACTTCAAGTTTTTAACAAATTAACTGCTCGTGACAGAACGTTCCGCCAATTAGAATCCATCCATTTATTATTGATCAAACCGGATCGCTGATTTATATTTTATTTTATGTTTTGGCTTGACCTTTCCTCTTTCAGTGATTGTAGACGGGTTCGCGCATCCGCAGTGCCGTTCACTTCTTGTATACAGCCGGACTAAAACTCTATGTGTTATAACTCTAGGTGACACGTTTTGTCATTGAATACTTGTTATTAACACACAGTAGAGTACAGTAGTACAGTAGTACAATTATGTAATGGAGCTAAAAAGATAACACAAAAAGCCCTGAGGGTTTATTTCCATTGTGGTTCTGTGTATTCAATTCATAAATGCATGAGTATACTTTTCACTACCTGTCTCCCCGGATTTGCATAAGGAACAAAACAAGGATTTGAGCATTTGACTTACATCATACAGTGCTGGCTTTGAACTAGATCAGTATCCATTTTCTCTCATTGGTCATGGTGTATTTTTCATGAACTTGCAAACAAGGCCCGTTTACTTGGCTTGTTGGTCCTGATATCTGATCTAAATGGCACACAGACAACCTTAGCAAGCTGAACCTGATAACTTCCATTTTTGTTTGTTCTGGCAAACCACAACTTTAAATGTTTGTCTAGAACACGGTTTGTCCTTATATCTGTATGCATGCGTGTTTACAGTATATTGTAATCCGGTATGTCATGAAATCCTGAAGGTGAAGAGTGGTGAAGTATATAAAAGACTGTTCAAGTTGGATTGTACTGTAACAACTTTAACTTGAAACTCCAATCTGTCAAATGTAAAGACTGGGCATGGAGGCCATGCCATTATTGGACTACTATGTCTTAAAACATGGATATTATGTAGGCCTCAATATGGTCAAAGGTGGTGAAATGTAACAATCTTGCATAACATGCTCTGTTCCTTTTGTCCTTTTTCTTTTCCTTGTCCAGGCGCGTTACAAACAGAGTCTGGACCCCACGGTGGACGAGGTGAAGAAGCTGTGCACATCACTAAGACGCAATGCCAAGGAAGAGCGCGTCCTCTTCCACTACAACGGCCATGGGGTGCCCCGGCCCACTGTCAACGGGGAGATCTGGGTATTCAATAAGGTAATGTAGTGTGGTCCATTGGTTCTCAAAGTCGGGTCCTTGGGGAGGGTCCAGCAAGAGTATTTAATACAGAGACACAGGCATTTTAACCAGATTATCGGGGGGGTCGGGGGTTCAGAGTAAAAGCGTCCATGTCTTTCCGGCACCACAGAGCTTCTATTTTGAAGGATCAAGGCTCTGGACAGGGCCCAAATTAGTTGGTGTTAAAGAACACCTATGGAGTATCACGTTTTCTACATTGTCAACGCTGCAACACAATATTCTACTCCACACCTATGTATGCATTGCTTGGAAATTACACACAGAGGTGTTACACAAATCTATAAAAGCTGATTGCCAAACCGTAGGTTAGAATAATATATTGTAATTTATTTAATAATGTTTTTGTGTATAAGGCCCAAACCACACCAGCTGCAACTCCTTGCAACAAAACAAACCACACCAATGCAACTCCTTGCAACTGCCATTGAGAATAATGTTTGCAAGTAGTTGCAAGGAGTTGAATGGTGCATGGTGACCCTCTGGTGTGGTTAGGGCTTTAGACCTGTTTTAGTCCTTGCTACACCAGTTGAGCACCACTTCATTACAGTCTCCATGAAATTCATAACCAAACATAAAAACCTTGTTTGAAGTCAGCTCACAGTTCATACCAGTGAGTCTTGGCACATCAACTAAGCAGCACAGTACTATATGCTGTAGAGACTGTTTTACTATTATCATCAAACAAGCTAACAAGAACACATATATACCCAGCCTGACTAAATGTGGTTTGAAGTATCTGACACTGCCTGCCATCCTTACAACTCGATGCTCTAACTATGGGGACTAATAGTAGTAAAAGGACAACGCGTAATTATTGTTAGACACAGAATTTGGGAGTGCATAGCATACTGTACAGAACATTGTCTCATTCCTTGAGGAAGGTGCTAGAGGAAAAGCCATGGCGTCAATACTAAGGTCATCAGTATCGTTTGATCTACATCTACACTACAGGGAGCCAGAGGGTGCACAGGAAATTTCATGGCAATCCAGTCCTTATTATTTAAGAAGATATCTGGTTTGGGACCAAAGTGGTGGATGGACAGGCATGCTGCACTTGATTATGCCATCATGACAGACGACAGATGAGAGTAACATCCTAAAAAGTGCCCAACTAGACCATACCATAAGTAAACGCATCCTCATCAGTGATACACTGCTGCTGTCTGGACCTGACTGTTGCCTCTGGTCTGCCTTGTTTTGTTTGTGTCTTTACTTGTTTTCGTCCTCTTGATTTCCTAAAATAATGAAACCTATAAAAGCAACCCCTTCCTCATGGGTGTAGCTGAGCATGACTGACCGGGAGATCAATGAAGCCTTGGCATTGATACTACAGCGAGTGCATCGGTGTGGAATGATCCATAGTGGGAAGTTCTGGGAACAACTGTGGTTCATTCATGGGTCTTTTCTAACTCCCCTGTACCCACTTTAACTTTCTCTGTCTTTCTTCTCTTGTTCCCTCGATTTCCAGAACTACACGCAGTACATCCCTCTGTCCATCTATGACCTGCAGACATGGATGGGCAGCCCTTCCATCTTTGTGTACGACTGCTCGAATGCGGGCATCATCGTCAAGTCCTTCAAACAGTTTGCCCTGCAAAGAGAGCAAGAGCTGGAGGTGGGTGCTTGGCAAAACACAACGCACGCACGCACGCACACACACAAAAAGTTTTTCTTTATTTTATATTTTTCATGGAGGGACAGACAGCAGGCTGACAGGAAATAGGGAGAGAGATGGGGGCATGACATGCAGTAAAGGCCGTCGGGATCGGGAATCAAACCCACGGCACACTGCCAGACTGGATTACCAGCCAAGGTGCCTGGACCGCTGAGCCATGGCCCAGGCCATGCTGAGTTGCTCTTGAGTGTAGTAAACACTGAATTTGTCATGAAGGTTCAGCATGGCTTGGCATTCTGCCTGTCTGCCCTCCCATGTTTGAGTCAGCTGGGGGTCATGGTGCAAGGGAGAGGCAGAGGAGAACAGTAATGGAAGCCCTGCGGCCCATCAGTCACATTTCAAAACTGTCAACAAGCAGATGGAAGGAAAGAATAGGGGCATCTGGAGGAGAGAAACGGGGAGTGGGTGAAAATATTGCATAGGAGTTCAATTCACTTTCAACAAAAGGACATAAACAAGTAGAGAAATAGAGGAATGGAAGAGCTGCAGGGATCTGTTAGTGGCTCTTAGATGGGTGCTCTTTGGTGATACAGGTAAAACCATATAGACAAAAGGTATCCTTCCTGCCCCCTCAATGTCGCAACTCTGTCTTACTTTATGGCTCTGGGAGGCAGGCAATCATACTACACTCCCATTGGCTTAGGCAGTGTGTGTGGCAGCCAATCAGGCTAGGTCGTCAGTATGACTAGATAATTTCTACATTTCAGGTTTCACCTGACAAAAACTGAAAATTCTAGGAGGCAAGAAGCCCTGGGGGTTTATAAGACCTCTACCTATATAAGATACAGTAAAGACATTAGAATAAGATATAAAGAATTTCCAAAAGACATGATTGCAGTATAAAAAATATTAAATCTACAACATTATTCAAAATTCTTGATAATCAAAGACATGATTAGAGACGGGAAGAAAATAGAAAACATGAACATTTGGTGATTTAATTTCTTCTTTAGGTTCAGAGAGGAAAATTGTCTCAAAGTGTAGTACCTCTACATACTATTTAATAGAAAACTAACCATGACTAGTATGATAAAAGGGGGGTGGAGATTGTCTAGTGTTGTATTTGTGTACTTGAGAATTTTTTTGAAAGTAATTACTAAAAGGCTTGGGGATGGAGTTGGGGGTATATTTTAGCTTGTAGTGTTTATCTGGAAAACAGTAAGTTTAGTTGAAAAGTGGAGCAGAGTGATTAATATGATGTTCTTTTTTTCTTTTTTTTTCCTTTTTTCCCCCTCAGCTCTAGTTTAGTTTTTTTGCCAGGGCTCAACGCTCTTCATTCCTCCTTGTTGGCATTCACAGGGTGTAATTGGCCCCCAGGGGTTCACCCATGGCCTCTTGTTGAAGACAAGTGTATTAATCTGCTTTAATTGCAGAATAGCCCAGCTATAAAGCTAACATTGATAAAACGGCCAGTGTACGATCAGAAACGGACAGAAACAAAGACATTGTGCAAAAGCTGCTCTGCTGCTGTGGTCATCTTACTAGCCAAAACAAGAATGAGCCAGTATTAGATCAAAGCAGCTTCAAGTGCAGTTACACCCACCTAAAAAAAAAGCAGTTTAGAAGATTAAACAGTGTTAGTTAGATTCTTCTTGAACACTGACGTACTAAAATCATCTTTACTTTACTACCTTAACCTGATCTCTATACTAGATTGTTTTTTAAATGTGCTATTTTGTTATGCACAGACATGTGTGCTACTAAAACATTGTAAGGGGCCGATTAGAGAATGGCTTGCTGTTTAGTTGGTATTCCTGATCCGCAGGGCATTCCCTGATGTACTGTAAATACAGGCCAAGTTGCATCACATGTATGAGCAGAAATCTTTGTTTCTCACTCACCGACTTGCACAGGAAGTCAGCAATAGAGGAGGTGTAAGAGACAAACACAGGACTGGAGGGTGAGAAAGTAACTTCAAACGTATTAAACATGCAGGAGCAATGCCAAGAGAGGAGTTCCCCACCTCCGGTATCTCTCCCTCTCTTTTTCTCACGCGCCTCTCTCTCTCTGCCCCTGTTAGGCAACCTAAGCACAAAATGTGCACACACACACACACACACACACACACACACACACACACACACACACACACACACACACACTACATGCAACAGGGTCAGCAGGGACCATAATACTAGGAACAGAGGTGGAGTGCAGACAGAATGCTTGCTCCACCACCACCACCACAGCAGCAGCAGCCATGTATCCATGTGTAATTGTGTATCCTCTATTCAGGCATTCAGCCACTCAGTCATGTGGACGTTGCCGTCTGAGTGCTCTGTTATGAGGCCACCTGCTTCCTTTTAAATATCTCATCACTTCCCTCACGCAGTCAGCAAAGATGCTCCTCGCATTAGGCTGCAGAGTGGAAAGAGGTATGGCTGGGTCTGTTCGTGTGTGTCTGTGTGTGTGTGTGTGTGTGTGTGTGTGCACGTCTGTGTGCACACACAGCATGGGCTTCGTGCAGAGGTAGGCAAAGTTAAAAATCATACTAGCACTTAAGGCTAGGATCTACTGCTGTGTGTGTGTGTGTGTGTGTGTGTGCGTGCGTTCATGTGCACACACTTGTAATTTATGAGGACCAAAAGTCCTCATAATGGAATATCCTGGAAAGCGTGGCCATTTTTGCAGGTCATCACTTTTCAAGAGGCTGTTTCAGGGTTAGTACTTTGGTTTAGTTTTAGGCTTAGGCACTTAAACCCTTTATACTTAATTGACTGGGTTCTCCCCAGGCAGGGGTGCATACTTCATCCATACTCCTCCTTTTTCCCCTTTACACCAAATCTGTTGTCCGAATATAGCCTATCAGCGTAACTTGTGGGCTCTGATTAAGGTCAGGTTTAAAAGTGAATGTAGTCGGCGGTGATCAGTCAAAGGTCCCAAAGGTGTGTGTAAACCCTCAAGGCCCTTGGAGACGGAGTCTCCCATAAGCGCTCATTAAAGCTGCTACCTTTCACTAATGAATAATTCAAATGTGGCAACAGAATATCTGTCGTGCAGAAACCTTGTATCTCCACTTTTCATCTCTTTTTTTCCCATAATTGTATGACTGTCACATAAAAGTAGAACATGTTAATACATGAGAAAAGAGAAACATTAACGTGTTACAGATAATGACATGCATAACAAGTCATTATAACATAACATAGGGATGCAAGGTTAAAATTGGCTGTAAGGGCTTCAACCAATGAAAAGTATTACATAATGACTACATGTAGAATTACATAATGACTACATGTACAATTTGCAACACAGGTTATTTTTCCCGTTACGTAAATTTGGACATACAAGTGACAATATATACTGTAGGCCCCAGTCACTTGTATGTCAATATATAGTAATATACAATATATCGTTTTTTTGTTTAGTGGTAGAATGATGCAATTTAACATAATTCTCTCTGAAAAGTGAATACGTATTGAATGAGTGTTGCACTTGCACACATACTAGAATTCAGGTAAAGCATATCGTATTGTCACTGTCAGGTGGAAACATCATGTCCAAAAAACATTACTTGTCAGGAAATGCATGGGCTTTTCTGTGTTATTGTCGTATTATTAGAAATGGCATATAAACACCATGCTTAGCTACTAACTAAACCAGACATGAAATAATGTTAGAAACTACCAAGCAGAGTAGTGAAAAACCAGGCATCAGTGTTCAATCAATAAATAAAATATGTATCAAATATAGTTACTTTATCATAATACTTTTCATTGGATCAATATTTATAAAGACCACAGACGCACTTAACCACTTTAACTTTTAGAGAAATATGCAAAGATGGCAGATCTACAAGTAGCTATTTTTGCTACTTTATTGTGATGCTGTATAGTAGGGCATTAATTTATATCGAAATATGGAGACATACATTTTCTGCCCGACAGGCATGGTATGTTCAAAGGCGTATGCATGACTGTGCGTATTACTATGACCATAAGTATGTGCAGTGCACAATGCACCTGTAAGGACCAAAATTGTCAGTCAAAAACAGCATTTCTGTCCAATTAATTTGTTGCCTGAATATGTGTGTGGGAGGTAAAGAAAGCAGTCATGGTGAGTCTCATGGTAATGTGTGAGATTACACTATGCTAATGTGATAATTACAGATGCTATATGGCATTCATCAGCCTCTTTTTGGCAATGTTTTTGTATTTACTGCGAGGATTACCACACCGTAGAGCCATTTTTTTTCCCTTTGAAGAAACAATATTGTATACTATAGTGTAGTCTGAGGAGAGTGGGCTCAGATGTGTTGCTTTCTTTGTTACTGTGTGAGTGTTTTCTTCATTATAGAGAGTGAGGAGAGGATGTTTTGTAGGATATATTATTGCCACTGATCCCATCAACACATTATTGACACTTCACTTGAGGACACATACAGACGCAAACATTATTTTTCAATAAATGAGATATGTGTACACACACTCTTGCACATTCAGGCATAACCCACCATTAATTTAGTCCATTAAGACCTGTTTTCTGAAAAACCTATGTTGCTACATGTATATTAGTGGTAGTCAAACCAAACATTTTCATTTCAAGGACCCCCACAATTTTATATATTTGGCCGCACCGAACTGCATCTCAAAATATTGTGTTCCAGGGACCCCCAGAAAGACTTGAATTAAAAATGTTCACTTTAAAGTAACATGTACTCAAAGATTTGCACAAATTGCCACGATTTTTATAAAATAGCATATACAAGCTCATGGCAGGAAGTGATGCGCTATGTATGTATATCTGCTATTTTTTGAATAGTCAAAGTATAAAATAATGCTTATAAGCGGAAATCTAAAATGACACAGATGCTTTCCCGGTTTTGATGGCTTAGGCTATACTTTGAGGCGCTGTAAAATTAATAACATGAATTATTCATGTGTGTGTGTAACTCCTCACAGTACAGTACATACTTAATGTTTCACACTGAGATCTGAGCTTCAGTTGGTTCTCTTCTATCTGTGGAGAACCCTGGCTGCTCATTATAGAACCAACTAATGATATATTGAAATACCAGAGAGCGGTATGGGGTATACAGTAGCTACAGGAATACGGTGGTATTATGTAAACCTTTACTTCTTCTTTATAAGCTTTGTGCTAATTAGTTGTTGTTTTGTCTTCCTCCTTTTTTCTTTCCAAAACTTAAGCAGGATATAATGCATTGAAGAATGTTTGAGATTGATTATACCCCTTTACTGTCAAAGACATGTTAAACTAAGCTTGTGTAGAGATGAAAGCTACCAGGTAAAGCTGGACCATCACCTTGTTTGTTTCATATTTAGGGAATTTGGTTGGAGCCTGCTTTCTAATGTAGCCCAATTTCTATACTGAATTTCGGCCTATTTTAGCCCCTCTAACTACCAGTGTAAGGTTCTTAGTGGTAATGGTGGTCCCAGTGTAAAGCTCTTTTTGATCCCTTGCCTAATTTAACAATCAATGCTGTTGTTACTGTAGTTTTTCAGCTGGTAAAGCAGTATGACAGTTTGTTGAAAAATGAATTTTCTTTCCAAGTCGTCATTTTACCGGACTTAAAGACCCTATTCCCTGACTGTGTGTCAACCTTTGGTCAGATGTCGGTGTGCTCATTAGTTGATGTCAAAGTTCCTCCATTTATTACTTGGCTCGGTTGCACACATTTACCCAAAGTAATTTGCCTAAACATTTTTAGTGGCCCCATCAGCCTTTCTCCTGTTAATTCATCCAATTCAGGATGAAGACAATTTGTGTAAATGAAACCAGTAAACATTCTTGAAAGGTGAATGCCAGTTGTATTGTGGCAGCGAGCGACTCTAATCACTGACGTGTTAATGTCTTGGAAGTCAGCATTTTTACCTCCTCCGTGAGGCCCTCGCACACACTTTGTGGCCATGAAGTTAATCGGATGCTTAATGTGATGTCTGCTGTGTCCGTTTAGGTGGCGGCCATCAACCCCAGCCACCCGCTCGCCCAGATGCCCCTGCCCCCCTCCATGAAGAACTGTATCCAGCTGGCTGCCTGTGAAGCCAGCGAGCTGCTACCCATGAACCCTGACCTCCCAGCTGACCTCTTCACCTCCTGTCTCACTACACCCATCAAAATCGCCCTGCGATGGTAAAGCTCTCCTCCTTTCTCCCCTCTTTCGCTTCCTTTTCAAGCCTGTTTCGTGACAGCAGAGTATTTTGTGTGGGCGCTTTCATACAGCGTTAGTAGCACTATTTTTGGAATTCTTAGTAATGCATTTCACACGTGGATAGTCGTTGACATTCAGTTCAGCTCTCTCGATCAAGCAAACCAAAACAGAATATTTTTTCTGTTTTTTAGCCAAGGACAGGTTATGTTTTGAACTCTGGACTATTCATCCCTTTTGAATTTTCTTGATTAAAAATATACCCAAGGTTGGCACTTGGCAGATGCAGTGTAGCGGCGTAGCGCCCAGGATTATATTAGACAATTGACACTGGTTGAAAAAAATGGGTTTAGAAAATTGTGGGATAAAATTAGACCCCTGCATTAGAAATGTTCTAATGCAGGGGTTGACTGACACTAACGATTGCCCGGGGCAAGTAAAACAAATGGTTGGGAAGGTGAAGGGTGTCTCACCATCTCTTTATCAATCTCTCTCGTCTCTCCCAACACACACACACACACACACACACACACACACACACACAGAGCGTCAAGTGGCTGCGACATGTGCTCTGCGAAAACAGCTGATCTGCGAGCTCATCACCAGGTTGCAAAATGAGCCATGAGTTTTCTCAAGCCCCCAAAACATGGTATTTGTGAGCACCTGTACGACTATTTTTTGTCGTATGACCAAAAATGCTTCACAATGTCTCTGTGAGCTTGCTGGCAGGTAGCTAAAAGACCACAGTGTAGCTTGCTTGTTAGCTGTCACTCGTTAATTAATTTGTTCCACCTGTGTGCTCTCAGAAGCGCATTGAAGTGGGTATAGACCGTGGCGGTTTCATGGTCGCAGCCTACGTATTTCCTGTAGGCGGACTCGACGTAGCTGCGGGGATAAAACCCTCACCAGGCTCACCTCTTCCACTACAGTGAACGGCAGAGTGACTGATGTTAGTTTGCCTCAAACTTTACTCCTTTACCTGCTTTTTTACTAACACTAACATTACAAAGATGCCCAGAACATCGAGATGAACCTGTGTAGTTTATGGCTGCTCCAACAGTAGTGGCAACATAAAAAATAAAATAAAACGGAATGTCTAATATCCACCGCGGTGGCTGAGACCAGAGCCATTGAGTAATGGTTGAGACGAAGCAGGGAAAGATACATAGGCCTATCGCCAGTCTTACCCAATACCAAATCTTTCTGTTTTATGAACACAAGGCTGCTGTATTTTATACCTCATACTAAGCATTTAAACTTTAAAGTATGAGGTATAAAGTACACTGGTGTTATGTATCTTTCACTGCTTCGTCTCAACCATTACTCAATGGCTCTGGTCTCAGCCACCGCGGTGGATATTAGACATTCCGTTTTATTTTATTTTTTATGTTGCCACTACTGGTGGAGCAGCCATACACTACACAGGTTCATCTCGATGTTCTGGGCATCTTTGTAATGTTAGTGTTAGTAAAAAAACAGGTAAAGGAGTAAAGTTTGAGGCAAACTAACATCAGTCACTCTGCCGTTCACTGTAGTGGAAGAGGTGCGCCTGGTGAGGGTTTTATCCCCGCAGCTACGTCGAGTCCGCCTACAGGAAATACGTAGGCTGCGACCATGAGACCAGCTACGGAATCGGTCTATAGGGAAAAAGCAGAACCTCCGTGACCGTTTTGCTTAATGATCAGAGTTCAGTGCTGTTTGACTTTTGCTAGAGCATGCCAATATATTATGGCTGCTAAGAATGGTTCCCCCTATCAGCTATCATGCTGTTGTAATTGTGCGCATACTGTCCTACACTGTGTGTGTGTGTGTGTGTGTGTGTGTGTGTGTGTGTGTGTGTGTGTGTGTGTGTGTGTGTGTGTGTGTGTGTGTGTGTGTGTGTGTGTGTGTGTGTGTGTGTGTGTGTGTGTGTGTGTGTGTACACAGACAGTGCAGGACAGTGGTTCTCAAAGTGGGAGTTCCAGCCTCTCCATCTAAATTACAGATAGTTAGGAAGTAAACCAGGTGGACCTTTTATAAGGGTCTTTAACAGAATGGAATACAAATGGAACCAAATGGACTCTCAGAGTTAAATTGACATTGATTTTTACAAGTGTGTGGGGAATGTGTAAATGTTGGGGTCCTGGCCATGACAAGTTTCCCTACCATGCATTTGTAAGGCTACTTTCATGTTATAGTGTGGTTTTATTCATAAAAAAAAGGAATGGTGCGCCTACATTTTTAAACAAGTAAAAAAAGTTAATTTTGAGCCCTGATTTACATGATGACTTGATTGTTTACTGTATTCCTGTGACTTAAACAAAACAGTTTTCAAATTGGAAAGGAAACGTTTCAAGCAAGCATTGGAAAGTAAAAAATACGTTAAAATAAACTTTAATTAAATTTCTGCAATATTTTCGGTGGGCAAGTGGCCATGACCTGAGTGCCCGACAGGTGCCTCTGAGACCTTAGTGTCAACCCCTGCACATAAATCATTGCATTTTAGACCTTTAGTGGAATCATACTGTATTACTGTACCTGTATATATTTGTCACACCATTTCGGCCCAGGTTATATAGTTCTGCCTAGGCTCTCACAAAACATAATGTACAGCAGGGGTTGACACTAAGGTCTCAGAGGCACTTGCCCGTCGGGCAAATAAAGGTCATATTCTACTTTTATATTATACTTTTAATGATTCATTTTGTATATATTTTTAATGAATAAAAACAACACTAGAACATGAAAGTATAGCCTTACAAATGCAAATGCATGGTAGGAAAACTTTTTCATGGCAAGGACCCCAAAATGTACACTTATTAACCTACAAGACCCCCTGTTTGACATGCACCACAAATTATGGACAGCCACACTGGTGCTCCCAAATATATGTTGCATCCCCACTCATAATGTGCACTTGCACTTGCCGGGCTGGCTGGTAGCAAATTTCACCTGCCCTACCATTTTATTTACCTCCCCCTTGCAGGTGGGCAGGTGTTAGTGTCAACCCCTGATGTACAGTATCACTTGTAGAGATTAATTACTGTACAATTACTGTATTACAGTAGAAGTAATGTCTTCAGATCCAAGGAAAAATCTAAAAACAGCCACACCTCTGATACAGTAATATTATGTAAAGATATGCAGGAGAAATTTGAGAAACATATAGGCTTATACTGTAGTCTAATCTATCCATCATTGAGAGGACTGTTACGATGTAGCTGAGCTTTACGGAGAGAAGAGATGTTTTTGCGTCAGCCAATGAATTGTGCATTACACGCTGAGCAGCTAGGGCTTGCGCACGGTGCAAGGTGATTGCATCATCTCCATTCTCTAACATAACACGCATGCACACATGTCTTCACGCACGCCCGCACGCACAGATAAGGGTCAGTCTTTGTGTTTATGGAAGCGAATTTAACCAATATGACAGGAAATGGCTTTTAATAGTTGAAAATATATGTACAGTATGTATGTATCTCAGTATCCACGGAATTGCATGGCTCCAATGTGGGTGTTGGGTCATTTATGACTCATGTTTGACATAATGACTTCAAATTGTGGCAAGGTTTCAGCCTGATCAGGGCCCCTTTGACTTCCAATATAAAAGAAAAGTTAAATATTTAAAACACTATAAAACGTACACAGATAAATTAGTGGTGGTACTTCTGTGGCCTACTGAACAAGAAATGTGTTCACAGTCACACCGCCAAAAGTACAGAGCTGAAGTTTGTCAAAGTAGAGTGAGCTTAGAACATTCTCAAAGGTAACGAACCAACCAGGTTGTTGACACCAGTCTCATGCTTCCACTGTCGCCGCTGCCTGTTCCCTTCATCTCTTTCCCAAGTTTCCCCCATTGAAGAAGGAGCATGTCAGCAAGAGAATCCTCGTTTGGTCGATGCACATGTCTGCCAGTGACTGCCTCATCGTACATGCACCACACAACTCGCTCACTATGCATCATCAGCATTTTCTAAGCTCTACGTGGTGCCCCCTGGCTCATTACCTACTGTGCATTCTAACATTTTGTGAATTCCCTGTGCACTGATTCATGGCCATAGCAATGTTTTCATCAAGTCTTCAGCTCAACTTCAATCAATTGTTCATGCTCACAGAATGGTGAGCCTCCCAATCTGTGAGAGTGAAGGACATTATGCCTCTAGGCCATACCTTCAAAGCCAGTAGGAATGTCACCCCTGCCTTAAACGATTTCCATTTTTTTCCTCATCTCAAACTCCAGCTCTATTTATGACCTTCGGTTTAATGAGGCTGTTGTATTAGGTATGCTATTAATATTGTATATGGATATGAGTATGATGTCACAAATATGCCCTTTGGAGACCTGTTATCATTAATTTTCTAACAATCACAAACATACTGCCAAAAACCAGTGGAGTAACAATGATTACATTTTCCAGTTTCCACTAAGTGAATATAGAGGATATAGTGTAGAATACAGATGCACACAGGCCTCCTGGGTGTGATGCTACTGTTGTTACTTTTATCATTTGCAATAAATAAATACATTTAGAGCTGTTTCATAATTAACAATCACACATTTACTGCTAAATACCTGGATTGTTGCTAGCTAACAACATAGTTTTAGTCTACAAAATTAACATGGACATTATAACCCATACAGAGAATAGAGAGCACTTTATCTACTGTCACAATATCTACTGTCACAAACATAAACAAATCACGTTCAAATGTAACACAGTAGCAGTGTTATTTGGATCAGTAATATGAAATATTGTCCTAATGTAATGAATCCTGTGAAAAACTTTACATAATAGTAAGACGCATACAAGTTGAAGTTCGCCCTCCCATTCTGTGTGTAATCTTGAGATATGACTATCTCTGGTATTCTATTCCCCTCTCGCCCTGTCCTGTGGGATAGAACCAGAAAGCAGAGATACAGATAAAGGAGTTGTATACCACTGGGAGGTGGTAATAACACGCCATACTGCAGAAAACTTTCCGTACCTGCCAAACTTTGCCTTGTGCCTAAATCAGTCTAGTGATAACAGTTGATATCTGTATTCAATTTTTGCTTGATTTTATCATACAAATACCTCACTACATGTTGTCTTGTCACAACGCTGAGGAACGGCCCACTATGTCGAAACGCTGTCTGTCCGTCAGAGGTAAATAAATCATGTATTGAGTGCTGGCACTTTCTTCTTTCTATCTAAATCAGTCTAGCCTGAGAGCCCTGTGCTTTTCTGGTCATGGAGGGGCGGTTCAAACTAGCGCTGGAAACCAACGCCGACTTCCTATTGGTTCACCAACCTATTTGCCTGCCCGCTCCCCGCGGTAATGTTTTGAAGCTCCGCCACACAGCGGAGAACACTGACGTCTCCACATTTGGAGGGACGCCCCTCTGCACCTTTATTGGTTAGCGAAATACAAGGTTCACTCCCACTCCTATTATTTCCCTTTGAAAACAAAACACCTATGGTCCCTATCAGTCCAGCTTCAAGCTGACCTTGCACCATTGCATCCTTCAACCTGTGATGCCTCTATCCATCTCTCATGTTCCACTTTCCTTCCGTCTCTGGTCCTGTTACATTATGTATCTACCAATCTTTATACCTCCTTGTGCTGAATAAGGAATGTCTTATTCTGAACAGAACATGCAGTCCCAAAAGTGAGATATGCAGAGAAAGCTGGACATAGTCAGGTCAACGGGGTCTTTCTGACATGTGATGGCTTTTTAAATCTGAGGACGGCTGTTGCTGAAACCCGTAAGCGTTACAAAATAGAAATTGCATCTGAGCTACTCTTGCATTTATTATTTTGGTGTGCCGCTTTTTCCACTGCGTTAACGAAGGGCAGTATCCAGAGGAAATGCCTGCTTTTCTTTCTTTACATGTGATGGCTTTCCTTGGCCTTGAAACCTTAAATGAAATCCAATGCAGGAGGTTTACATAAGGGAGGGAGGGGGTAAAGATTGTGGCGGGCAAAAGAAGGTGCATGCACGGTTTCTGTGGTTCAGCCGAGCAGAAAATCATTACTGATGGAGCACCCGCTTCAGGGGATTTCCCCAACGCTGTGCTAGACAGGGGATGCTTAGGGGTGTGTGTGGAAATGGAGGTGATGGGGAATGTATACAGAGAGAGAAAGAAATGAAGGATAAAGAAATCAAAGCCCAGAATGCTTATTAGATTGCCAAATGGGGCCTTTGGTGAAGAATGGAATAATGGAGGAGGAGAACATATCATCACCATTAGTGGAGATTTGTGCATATACTGTACCCTCCTCCTCTATTTCCTTCTGGGAACTGGCAGACGGCTGTGTCTTGGTTCTGGGCAGGGCTAAGACTTGGCAAGTGGTTGCTTCTGTCAATCATTATTGAACCACTACTGTCCGCTCTTCCGATGCCCATCCTGCTGTTTAGGTACTTCACAGTACATTATGTACAGCACGCGTGACAGTGCATGTGCGTATACTGTATGTGAGGACTCTGTATGGTTTGTTCTGCACTGTGTATGTGTGCACAGTCCTCATTCTTGCCATTTTAATTGTGTAGGAGAGTGACCTTAAACTTCCCTATTTAACTAGACAGCTGACAAGTAGCATCGCCTTGAAAAGGTGGTACTGTACTTGTGTAATCGTACAGTACAGACACATTCATAATGAACTAGGTGTCCGTGAGAGCCCACAAAATAAAATCATATTATCCTTGGACCTTTTTGTATTTTGTGCCCCTGCATACACAGTACACGGACACGAATTGAATGCACCTCATTAAATTCAAGAACAAGCACAGCTCATCCTCTACCCTCATGTCTTGTACCTGCACTTGGTTGAAAGAAGATAATCAACACATTGTTCCCTTGTTCCAGAGTATCTACTTAATGAATGAAACGCAAATTAATCCTGCCATACAGTACCTGTCGTACTCGTACCTCACTTTTCCTATCGGGTCATGTGGGGTGAACTACAGAGGGAGGGCATTACGCAACATCTCTCCCACGTTAGCTGACTAGTTTAGTGTCTTGAGTTGACTATTAGGTAAGGAAAAAAGAAGGGTTTACCTCAGGATACTTATGTTGAATGGGCTAATGATATACAGTGTTTTGATTAAAGGTGACCTTTAAAGTAGAATGTCTCTCGGTTTAATAGTTAATGTGTAACAGTATTCTTATTTTCTTCAGCTTAGTTTTTTATTTTATACTTACTCATACAGTGTGACAGTGTCATATGCCGCGATGTGGCGTTGTGATCTTGTATTTCCGAAAGATTTTGGAAAATCTTTTTGGGAGAACATTTTTGCTCACCTCTAATGACATTCCCAAAATAGGGAGAAGTCTGTGTGTTTCACTCTTGAGAGTTTTATAAAAATGTAACCAATGCAAAGTAGTAACAAGAGCTTATGATGAAATAATGTTGCAAGATGTTCTGCAAGTCTTTTTTTAACACTTTCTTTGCCATGGAAAATAAATACATTTGAAGAATAAAAAGGGAGACTAAAGAGCTCTGAGACTGAATAGTTAAGGATAATGTTTAGGTGAGCGTCAGATCAACAGCCAATGTCCATTTAGGAGGAAGATATTATAGTTGAAATGTTGAAGAGTGCACCCCAGTGGTAGCGATGCCTGGGGGCATTTACTGTGTTGAGGATGTCCCAACACTTCTGAATGCAGAGATTTTCTAATATAATATGTGTACCGTTACCGTATATGTATTATTCCCCCTCTGTTCACAAACCGAAAGGTGTCTCAATCTGGGCCGGGGCACATTTCAGTTTACTCTACATACAATAACTTAATCCTCCTATTATTACCCTTCTCTGACCTTGCCTTTCCCTTTCTGGAATCCACATCAAAAGTTTGTACATCTTGTGAGCTCTTAAAAACAATCATCACTCTCCCTGTTTCAATAACTATGTCTTTCTCCCCTCTGTATATCTATCGCTTCTGTCCTCACCTATGCCGTATTTCTCCAGTTCCCCATCTCATTCTCTACCTTGCTCCATGGAATCGATCTGTCCCTGCGTAGGGGTCGAGTGGGAACTCACTCTAGCTGAGGCAGTCTCCTCCCGCACTACTCTTTGTTCTGTCTGTCACTTAAGTCTAAACTTTATAATAAATATAGTTTATGTTTATGTCTGGGGCTGTGTCTTGCAGAACCCACTGATAGAAATGGAAGAAAACAAGTTTTGTTGTTACAGTATTTGCTAACGGGTTGCACGTGACTATAACCTTCCAATTCCTCGATTCCAGGTCGTCCCTGAAACCAGAGTTTTCAAAAAATATTGATGAAATTAAATCATAAACATTTACCTTTTAACCTAATTGATAATGGAAATCATAGATAGGAAATTAGTTGCAACTGGGTTGAGGGAGATGTTCCCAATGTGCATCACATGGTGTTTTATGAGGTGTGACACTATCACTATAGTGATTGTGTAGATGTTCAGAACGACCTGTGCACATAGTGAACGCTCTGTGTCCCTGTCTCTGTCTGATAATGTACTGTTCCTCAATAGAACATTATGTTATTTTGGGTGCCATATGCAATGTCAATACTCGATACAAACAGGCAGGGACTTTCTATACTTACCTTGTAATGCCATATGGTAGTGCTGAAGTTGTTTTATATCCATTAACCAGTGTCCATATGTCTGTTATAGCAGACATCTGGACCAGACAAATTACTGACCACTGGTAACATTTACCAGCATGTGGCTGGTAGTTAGTGTTAATTTAATAATTTCCCACCGTGCCCATTTCTGGGCTTACTGAAGGCCTTTTGGCTTATCTCAAAGGGCAGGTGGACTGAATTTATGAATGTTTGGAGTTTGGAAGGTAATTCTTTGTTCACCTCACCAGTGCTTATACAGTATATACATTATTATACTTTTATTGTATATTATAGACAAATTCTGATGTCATGTTGTACAATGGACCACTTTGCTTTCTGTAGTGTGAGGTTTGACAGACCGGAACACACAAACAGAAACCTGCTTACAAGACCATACACCACATATATGGCATGCTTATTATCTCACACACGTTTATCTTTTGTTTTCTTTTTTTCGTCCTGGTGTCTACTGCCTACCAAACCCAGAGCAGTGCCGTAGCATGTCTTTCTCCAGTGTATTGTTCTTAAGTACTGTTTTGAGATAGTTTCACTTTACTGGAGGTATTTTCAAATTTCGATACTTCTCAGGGTAATATTGTACCTAATATGTTTACTCCACTACAATGTCACTTTGTAAAACATACATTAACCACTTCCTATATATTCTTTGGCTATTTGAAAATTGCCGATCTACAAGCTCACAATGCGTGTTGTGAGCTTGTAGATCTGCTATTTTCTAAAGGTTTATACATCTGAAAACCTGTGAAATGGGACATTGTGCGAAATGTGTACTTTAGCTTTTAGTACTTAAGTATATTTTGATGCCAATACTTTTGTACTTTTACCCAAATACATTTTGAATACCGGACCTTTACTGTAAGAAATATGACGACTGATTCTTTATGACCCGGCCCTCTTTGCTTCCCATTCATTGGCAGTCTAAATGCATTCGTCCTCAGTTCAGGCTTGGAATAGTTCCGAGCCTGAACTGAAGACGAATGCATTAAGACTGCCAATGAATGGTAGATATGTATGAGTTAGAAGAACCTAAGTAGTCCAAGGACATGTTGCTTAGCTTCCTAGACTTTCAAACGTCTTTTTCCAGTTCATTTTGTGTTCCCCCTTCACAAATGGTTTTATTATAGGCACTGGGCAGTGCGTTTGTAATGCTTTTATTAATGCCTGTGTCTCTCTCTCTCTCCCCCCTCTAGGTTTTGTATGCAGAAGAGTGCCAAACTGGTACCAGGTGTGACACTAGACCTCATTGAAAAGTAAGCTCTTCACCATAGTGCTCTGTACTTGTTTATCTCTGTTTCCCCATTTCTCTCTTGTTGGAGTGCCCTCTCGGATAGTAATTACTCTCTCTCAATCTCTCTCTCTCTCTCTCTCTCTCTCTCTCTCTCTCTGTCTCACACCCAGTTCACCCTCTGTTGTTTTCAGTCCTCGGGGCATAATGCTCCCTCCCTTTTGTCTCTCCCCTCACACAGCCTGTGTAGCAGTAGAATGTGGCAGATTTAACGCCATACTTTTCTTCAATAAAGCTCTTATTTCTTCTCGGCTGTGCCGAACGCCAACAGAACATCTCTTGCTCTTAGGCACACATAGTCACAGATTGATATTTGTACTCGATATCGATGTCATAAAGTAAGGTTTTAGCACTTTATCAGAACATTTGGAGGCGGCTTTTCCCGCTCTTGTATTGTCTGAAAAGGATTCACATTAAACACGACTGTTCACACTCGGTATTGCAACTAACATCAGTTGGCATCTGTCATTTTATGTTTCAGCAAGGCTTTTTTAATTTACTTTTATGTCTATGCCCATTATTTTATATTTTTTTGCCCATTATTAACAGTCTGACTAAAGCTGCACTCCCCCGCGTCTCACAGGGAGGCACTTTTGGCATTGGCATCATGACAGGTTGTGTGTGCGCATGCATGTCACACGCACATGCACAGACACACACACACACACACACACACACACACCATTTTATATTTGAAAATACAGCAGTGTCCTCCTCAAGAGGATAATTAGTGTTTGGCCGAAGGCTTGTGCCACTCTGAATGGGACCAGTGACGCAAGCAGATCCACATTTCATGTGTTCTCTCTTTGGTCTGCAGCCTCTCTTATCTCTTGCTACTGTACATTTGCAAGTTCTAGGATTCTGTCCAGAATGTACTTACTGAGTGTGCCCTACTTTGCCTCTATGCACCTTTCTTCAAACAGTTCACTTATTATCTCTACTTATTTTATAAGTAAATAAACATACCGGTATACCCAATATAACGCATTGATTAATGGGTGACTGACAGATCTCAAGGATCCCAGAGTGTGTTGTGCCGAATTTGCACCAGCAATGAAAGGCCCTTTAATGCCCATTTACTGTAAGGAGTTCTGTCTGTGTCCTTTTATGTCCACGTGTAGTAATCACTGATGTCATCAATATGTCATCATAGTATTGAGTTGACGTCATAGACTTGCCTCAAAGTACTATTATAATGGAGCAGCACATGATGTCCTTGTCCGTGCTGCTCCAGTCTCTTCTCCTTATGCAACTCATGATGTCCTTGCACCTGTGAAGCACCGGATCAGCCGTTTCAGGCTTGAGGCGCGTTGGTAGACTCCCTTTGTTACTAATACAATGGGTACTATACTAAATACTCGGTATTGCATAACTGTATGGGCATGCGTCACCAACATTCATTTTTTCTCAGCTCAAATGCAGTCTGACAGTGTTCCTGATCATAGTCTGAAAGTTACCGTGTCGGTTGAAGAGATGGGGCACAGATACATTTGAACTAAAGAAAACATATTTGACAGTTCTCAGACTTCGGTTTGCGAAGATAGTGTGTACTGCTAAAGTCCCCCTGCCCAAGGAACCATATCAGAAAATCCAGCCCAAGCCTTTTAACCTCCCTTCCTTTCTCTTGCCATCTCAGAGGAGAAAAGATAAAATACAGAACAAAAATGAAATGAACTCTTCTTGGTCAATGCTGTTGACCCAGAAAACCTTGGGATTGAGTCGGTCTGTATGGGGGGGGGACATGACAGCCAGGCTTTTTCTCCATCCGCCTCTAGGCACACAGATTCTGCTACCTCTGATAAAATGGTGTCCTCGCCTACCACTGTCGTGCCAGGCTGTCCACCTCAAACACACATTGGAGGCCGGCGTACTGATAAGACTGGATTTAGGAGAAGCAGTGAGTGTGGGTTGGGATAGAGATCTCAGTGCTGGAGTATTGAACACTCTATCCATAAATTGGATTTTCCGTAATGTTCCTTCAAATATTTGTGATATTGAAAAGCACAGATAACATCTGAAGTAGGCCTACTATATGTACTACTATAAATGTACATAAAAGGTTAGTTTCAGCTGTCCCTCTTTCTCTCTCTCTCTAAAAAACAATGTCTCTAAACTCATTTACCTGCTCACTCCTGTCTCTGATGCCACACTCGCCATCTAACATGGCGCTACACACCACCACCACAACATTTTTGAATTTGGACTTCTTCAGGATGGCTGTATGGTATCTACCAGTCTGTCTAAAGATATATTTGAGAGAGTCGTGCAACCTTGTTGAATGCCCACGGCTGTCTTATGCAATGCTGTAAACTCAAGTGTCATTATTTTAGTGCTTGTTTTGTTTGTGTAGGTGGGTACTGTGAGAGTGTACACACTGCACATGCATACTGTATGCGAGTGAGCGCTGGTGTTTATATGGGGTACATGCTTGTGAGAAATGGTAGTAGTACTACACTAACGGTATAGGGATTTCATATTTGCTGAACACTAGCAGTGAGTGTTTTCATGGTTCATGAACAATCAAAAAAGTTAAGTTTACACACACACACGCACGCGCACGCGCGCACACAATCGTTGCTGTCAAGCAGAGACCTGCATATATTTCTCCATATTTCTATATTTTCATGCTTTTGAGTGTCGCACAAAGGTAGTAGTAGTATCTCACAACATGAGCTTGTAGATCGGCTTTTTTCACTATTTTAAATCATTTAAACGGTTTTGCACATACATGGTTTCCATCTGACAGTGACTATAATATATATATATATACTAGAATTTTGCCACCCTTTGGGCGGCTCATCCTAGTTACGTTGCAGCGCAATGGGAAGAAGGAAATTGCGGGATTTGACAGCCTCCACTTCATGTTTCAGCTGTGTTTTTAAACCCAGTATTGTGCCCTTCACATGTAGTAACGGATGGGTAATTATTATTACTAGTCCTTACCCGTTGTGAGATATTTGCCCCCCCCCCCCCTTGTGGCCGTGAAGGGTACTGCGCCCGGGTGCGTTTGTAATTGACTAATTAATTAATTAATAATCATTAATGTGTCAAATCGAAAAAAGGGCTTCGTTACGCCCTCCATATTCATATGGTCAATGCCTGTGTGAAAAGTGGGAGTGATTGGTGCGGCAGTAAGGAGTTACGGCACTGTTTCTGACAGACACGGACACACACTGACACACACACACTCAGACATTCGGTTAATTATAGTATGATTTGTTGATTTTTATTATTTTGATTAGTGATTTTATTGGAGCAATGACAGTGTCTAAAATTCTGATTCTGTAACATGCATTGGGTGGAAAAAATTCCCATGGTGAAAATCCGATTTCTCCCATGGTGTGCAACTGGGCATGGGAGTAAAACATGCTGAAATCAAACTACACACACACACACAGACACACAGACAATATAACAAGTCAAAACATACCTTCACATTCCACCCACACAGTTCAGTATGTCCATGACATCCCCCCTACAGTTGGCGCGGTGAGAGGAACATGCTATCCCAGACATTCCTTTCTCTGTTTGTTATAAAATCTATTGCATAACACAGAATGCAGGGAATTAGACAGGCTGTGTCCAAAAATAAACTGTCTTTGTCGTCTGTCCCACAATTCCCACCCCTGTCTCTCCTGTCCACGCGAAACCACCACAAATCTTGACACAATGCCAGTGCGAGACAATCACGACTACCCCTCATGTCTGAATATAGCCACATACTTTTCTCAGAATTCGTTTTCAGAATCACATACCTCTATAGAAGAGTACTTCCCTTAGTGTTGAAATGCCTAGCCACATTCAGAATGATTCCAGTTGCATAATAGAGTAGCTACAGTACCAAGTTCTACAGATCTGTCTGTCCATCCATCCACCCATGCTATATGTTTGTCCATCCATCTGTATACCCATCCATCCATCCATCTCTACATATATCTGTCATCCATCCTTCCAGCCATCAAGTGTCGTTTTCACTTCTAGACAGAATGTTGAGCAGATGAAAGGCCTAGAAGAGCCCAGTCTTCCCTAAGTGTCTTTGGCAGACACACAATGTACTGAGCAGCTAGCATCGCAGCGTAATCGGCAGTACTCTTGATTATTTTTTGAGTGGTGCAACCACTCCTACAACCAGCAATGTCCGTGTTCACCTCTGTGTTGTGTTGGTTAATGAGCACAAGTATGACTATTAGAACCAGTAGGGGCACTGTTGTGCCAGAAACGGGGAGATAGAGAGAGTGCTACACTGTTGCCTGCTAATGAGAGAGAGGGGGGGGGGGGGGGGGAGTTGCACCACTCGGTTCACACGGGTGTGATTTTTACTTTTACAAGTAAAAGTCCCGGTTAATAAAATAAAAGGTGTTATGACGTAACAATGTAGTTCAGGGGTGCCGTGGATGAAAAGGTTATTTTCAGTGGTGACCTGGGAACCACTGACTTGACTTACACCACCAAAATGCTCACTTTTTTCATACTAAGAATCTACAAGCTCACAAGCTGAGCTGAGTCGAATTGAAATAGTATAAAATAAGTGGTTGATGTATAATGCATAATAATCTAAATCTATAAAGTTAATTGTAACTAACTGTTTCAAATACTTGTAGTGGAGTAAAAAGCACAATGTACCTGAGATGTAGTGGGGTAGAAGTTTATATAGTATAGAAAAACATTATTTGCATACTCAAGTAAAGTACAATTAAAGTACCTCAAAGCTGTCCTTACTGCAAGTACAGTACTTGAGTAAATTTACTTTCCACCACTGGTAATAGGCATTCACCTGCCAAGAATGGGACTCAACAGCTGCAGCAGAGATTGTTATGTTGCTTTGAGTTACTGTAGAATAGATAATGGTGGCTGCAGGACTCTGAATGTACTACTACAGTACTACTGGCCAAAGCTGGTACTGCAGGCAGGCAAAACCACATGCACGTGCAAAAGCGTGCACAGCTATGTTTTAACACAGAACGCTCGTCCATGAATTCAGGCACTTTCATGGAGGTTAGCACTTTCACAAAAATGTGAAAATCTAGAAAAGAAAATGTGGAAGTAGAGCGTTCTTCCGGTCGCTTCAAACACCACTGAGCAACTTCCATTGAAATCAATAGCTGGGGGTGGGGCTGTCCGCTCTCTAGTTTATATAGAACTCTATGGGTTCCACACACCGTGGTGAGAACGCTTTCAACTAATAATCGTCTGTCAGTTACACCTCCAACCGGTCTTCTCTCTCACGTGGCTTTACTTGAACATCACCCTGGATCAGACACCTCTCAAGATGTGTTGATTAAATCACATTAGAGCGACAGATGTCTCCCGAAGTGCTCCAACTGCACAGCTTTTAATGGAGCCAGTATTGCTGACCCAGTGCCATCTGTCTTGTTTGTTGTGCAACAGAATCCCTGGCAGACTGAACGACAGACGCACTCCTCTGGGAGAGCTCAACTGGATCTTCACGGCCATCACAGACACCATTGCCTGGAACGTTCTGCCCCGAGGTGAAGCCGCGCGCACACACACACACACACACACACACACACACACACACACACACACACACACACACACACACACACACTTTTGCATGCAATGCACCCACACACACTTAAAGACTTCCCTCAGGAATGCCATATCACAGTGACAATAGCACTGTGCTAACACTAACAAGTGTGTAAGCTGTCTAGAGGGGCCTCCCCCTCCCCTGAGCTTTGCTGTTGATGAAACAGACCACATCACAGGCAATCCTCATAATGATGGCATGTTGCAACTAATCCAAATCGCACGCACACAAACAAATGCTAAATCATATTCATATAACTGGTACATTGACTATCAGACGCTTTAGACACAAAGTAGCACTGGATTTCACATACTATGTGACAATCACAGACAGTTCGCACGCACACACGAGCGAACACACACACACACACGCACACACGCACACACACACACACACACACACACTCGAATTATTCTCATATCATATGGATTGGCCTCGGACGCCATTAAAATGAATTACCTGTAGTGAATGCACTGAGCAATGTCATCATTTGCTTTTACTGTACATCCCCAAAGGCTGCTTCCCTTTTCTGCCTATTCTACTCCTGCTCTAGCTTTTAAGAGCATGTCACTGTGATTCCTCCATTTACCTTTCATCATCTGTCGGGTGCTAATTGGGCATAATTACAATATATATTTTTAATGTGTTCACTCGCATCCAGTGTCGATTTTGGCAGCAAATTTAGATTTTAGTTTAGTCATAGTCTTTAGAATTAAAATATAGTCTCATATTTTAGTCATCTGAACTGTTTTAGTGTTAGTCTAGTTTTAGTCGACTAAATCTACAATTGTTTTTTGTCGACAAAAATGCATTTTTTTGCAGGCCTCGATAGCAATGTTATGGCAGATTTTATACTTGGTTGCATGCTGAAAACTGCCGATCTACAAGCTCACAATGCGTTGCAGTGCGACCTTTTTGTCTAGTTTTAATCTGTAGATGAGATTGTCAGTATATTTAGACATAGTTTTAGTCATCATGGCTTAATCTTTATTTAATTTTTATGCCGTGTTTATCGGTGAAAAAAGTGTCACTCTCTCTCTCTCTCTCTCTCTCTCTCTCTCTCTCTCTCTCTCGCAATCTCATACACAATTCTCCCCCTCTAGATCTGTTTCAGAAGTTGTTCCGTCAGGACCTGCTTGTGGCCAGCTTGTTTCGCAATTTCCTATTGGCCGAGAGGATTATGAGGTCTTACAATTGCACGCCGGTCAGCAGTCCGCGCCTGCCTCCTACATACATGCATGCCATGTGGTAAGACCACTACACACACACACACACACACACACACACACGCCCATACTGCACAGGCAAAACAGGGTCACACACAAGTGACGCAAGACATTTAGAATATTAACAGTACTATTCTGTACGCCCAGGATTTGTTTTTCTTGCGACTCAGTCGCAATGCTTCTCATTACCTGAGAACTCGTTTGTCTCTCCCACACAGTCTCATTACTGGTAATATATAAACACACGCGATAGAGTGAAGAAAACACCACATTGTCCAGTGACTTCACATAATCCTCCACAGTGTGACAAACACACCATTATCCATCTCCCTTTAGGTACACTAACAGTTCACCCACTATCTCTTGTACTTTAACAAATACCTCCCTCCCTCCCACTCATTAGCTGGCTTGTGTTGAAAGATGCTCTCTCTCTCTCCCCCTCCTGCCTGTGGAGCTACGTATTTTTGTATAACTTCCCTGGCATCAGTAAATAAAACAAAAGTGATTCTCGCGGCAGGTGTCTATAAGCCGGCAAGAGTCTCACTTTTCTCCTACAGGCACATTATTTTAGAGTGTAGGGGAATTGGATTGTTTGCCATCAAATGTGCAAAAGTGCCTTTTGATGCACGCACGCTCGCACACGCACTGGGGTTAGGAGAAAGGGGGAGCACTTCTGGAGACCTAGAAAGATGGAGATGGATGAACACAGACAGAGTGGACATGAAAAATGTGATGTGGCAGCAAAAGGAGGCCACATTGGATAGATGGATAAAGTTAGAAAAATCTAAAGTGTTAGAGCAGGGGAGGCCACCTGGTACAAACAAGGGATTGATGTTTGTTCCCGTACAGAAACTGGCATTGATATTCAAATGGTTTGGAATAGGCAAGAGTTGTGCGTATGCCATTCCCAGGCCAGTCATCAAGCCAGTTGTTTTGGGGAGCTCTTGTTTTGGTTCACTCCTCATGCGTATAAGCAAGGTTTTACAACGCGTGCACTTTTTAAATCACTTGAAAATAAGGCAGGCGCTCCGACAGTGAGGCATTGCGGTTCATGAGGCATGCCCGAGGGAGCCGCAGGGAGAGCATCTACAAGTGCACCATTCCAGTTAGAAAGACGTGGTGAACCGTATACAGTAGGTCAGTGGTTCCCAAACTTTTTCACGTCAAGGACCCCCAAAATGACACTAATTAGCCCCGTGGACCCCCCCATTTGAAAAGATATGCCAAGGACCCCCACAAGAGAAGATTTTAACGTCTAATGGTTAATGACATTTGCCCCTGGGGGTCCCCGGACTCCACTTATAGGGAACCACTGCAGTAGGTTATCCAATGAACCGAAACGAGCACTCTGCGTGCATCACAGCCAATCACAGCAATTGGGGCGGGGTTTTGAGGACTACTAAATCAGGCTACGGTGCTTTTAGTCATTTTGGTCCCACTCTGTGGAATTCTCTACCGATTGATCTAAGGTTTGCAACCACATTGTCTTTGTTTAAAAGCAAACAAAAAAACCTACCTATTTTTTGTATATACAATACATATGTATATATGTATTGTATATACAAAAAATCTATAAATATACAAGTCCTCACTCACTGAAATGTGCTGTATAAATTGACTTGACTTGACTGACATGGCATGTTGTAGTAGTGTACTGTACCACACTGCTCACATCAGGGGGGGGGACGGGGGGACGACACACACAACGACGACTCTTTTAGCCATCAATGCGGTCCCCTCGTACACCACCCTGTTCAGATGTCACACACCATGCTTATGCGCCTACACCCCCCACATACAGACAATAAACACACGCACACACACACACACACACACACACACACACACACACACACACAATTAAAGCCTATACAAACACAAGCTTCGTGACAAGCAACTCATTTTTGTTGGCAGTCAGTCACCATCAGGCTAATGCTGTCAACTCACAGTGCACCACTGCACCAGGCTCCTCTCTGTGAGCGTGTCAGTTCTCATTAGCAGCCTCTCTCTCTCTCCTACCATTCATGTACAGATGGAGCTGGGCATCCTCTGAAGATCTTCCAAACCAATAATGGTGGATTTGTTACTTATGTCCAAAGCAACACACCCACACTACACTAAATAACCAGAACATGGAAGAATCGGAATCAACTTTGTCACTTCATACAATTATAGGGTGTAATTCTGTATTGTACATTGGTGGAGGAGGTCAGAGAGATACAGTTTTTTGTGGCTTTTTCTGCCTTTATTGATAGGATGAAAGTAGTCTGACAGGAAATGGGGAGAGAGATGGGGGGGGGGGAAGACATGCGGCAAAGGCCGTCGGGGTCGGGAGTTGAACCCGCGGCACGCCGTCCGTCCGGCTCAGTAGCCTAGGTGCCCAGACTGTTGAGCTAACCCTCCGGGTCATTGTGAGCAGTATTTTGAAATCTATTGTGTATTTTAGTCAGTGAAGGTCATGGAGGACTGGTGTCGTGGGGTTTCTTTCTGTGGTGGGTTCTGGTGATTGGGCTGGCAGTGGAATGTTTTATATATATCTCTGTAGTTTGTTGAGGACTTTGGTAGTGTGTTACCACTTTAACCTTCTTGTGACCACCTCACTGACTCATGGTGTGTTACCACTTTAACCTTGTTGTGACCACCTCACTGACTCATGGTGTGTTACCACTTTAACCTTCTTGTGACAACCTCACTGACTCATGGTGTGTTACCACTTTAACCTTGTTGTGACAACCTCACTGACTCATGGTGTGTTACCACTTTATTTAACCTTGTTGTGACCACCTCACTGACTCATGGTGTGTTACCACTTTAACCTTGTTGTGACCACCTCACTGACTCATGGTGTGTTACCACTTTATTTAACCTTGTTGTGACCACCTCACTGTGACTGACTCATGGTGTGTTACCACTTTAACCTTGTTGTGACAACCTCACTGACTCATGGTTTGTTACCACTTTAACCTTGTTGTGACCACCTCACTGACTCATGGTGTGTTACCACTTTAACCTTGTTGTGACCACCTCACTGACTCATGGTGTGTTACCACTTTAACCTTCTTGTGACAACCTCACTGACTCATGGTGTGTTACCACTTTAACCTTGTTGTGACCACCTCACTGACTCATGGTGTGTTACCACTTTAACCTTGTTGTGACCACCTCACTGACTCATGGTGTGTTACCACTTTATTTAACCTTGTTGTGACCACCTCACTGTGACTGACTCATGGTGTGTTACCACTTTAAAACATCATAGAATAGGAAGTGTCGCACACACCAATAATGGCCCCTACACTGTAGGAGTTTTAAAGTTTAAAGTCATCAGATCGTTCACAGTACAGGAGTCTTTTTTTAAATCGACTGTCATTATATCTGTGTGGCTTAAAGGCTTTCACACTAAACGAGGCAGGACGTTAAATCTTGATTTTCATAAAATAATTCTCTGTCTCTCTCCGTATGTGTGCGCGCATGCACCCCCCACACACACACACACACACACACACAGAGCGCACGAGGTCCAAAGGTTTGCAGCGTTGAACGATGCGGTTTATCAACATTATTCAAGTGTGTAACAGCTAATATAGCTACCAATATATTATAATCTGGTCATCTATACAGACAGACAGAGGCTGTGAGCAGTGGGCACTGTCTTGTGAAGTTGTGCTCTCATTGGCTGTAATACAGGATTTCTCGGGACGCGGTCGCAACCCAGTTCATACTGTATGATGTCCAGTCGGCGAGTGAGCCAAATATTAAACCTGCTAGATATTCAGAACCGGTCGGCACTGGATCTTCTCGCAGCTCCTTTCACACGCAATCAAAGTCCGATCTTGCGTCAGATCGGGAGTTTTGTCGGCGAGCGCCAAAAATGATCCCTGACAGCAAATTTCGTGCAGTGTGTACGATCCATAACTAATTTTCAACAGATTTATCTTCTACATATCAGGACAGACGTTTTGGCTATCCAGCCTTCATCAGGGGAATCTGTGAATGTCTAAAACCATCTGAGATGTGCCATGTGTCTGTCATGATGTCATACATTACATGAGAGTAGATAAGCTAGATCCCACAATTCCACTCTAACCTACAGTATATGTGGGGAAGCCTCTTGCGCTCATGAAAGGGATGAGCCTAACGTCAACGCATCACTTTACATTACATTGGGTAGCGTGCCGTGCAGCACGTAGACCATAACCCTAAAGCTAAGTGAGTGGAAGAAACCCCCTTGAGCCCCAGAACCCTGCAGTATCCTGCCAGAGAGGAGAGCAGCAGAATGTACCATGCTTGATGTGTGTTATGTAACCCTATGAATTAGATATGATGACCATGAGAGAATGCTGAGGTTTAAGAAAGGATCAAAGACTCACTACTGCCCTCAGTGCCCTCCCTAAGACCCTGGGGGGGCGTGTGCGTGCGTGTGTGTATTATTTCTTTGCAGGTATTTTGACATTCCTCTTTGTTTCTGTGCGAGAGAGGTTAATTTATTCTGTATGTTGTATCTCATAATGCTATTTGTGTGTCTTATCTCTGTCCAGGCAAGCGTGGGACCTGGCAGTGGACATCTGCCTCTCACAACTCCCTACCATCATTGAAGAGGGCACTGCCTTCAGAGTAAGAGTGTGTGTGTGTGTGTGTGTGTGTGTGTGTGTGTGTGTGTGTGTGTGTGTGTGTGTGTGTGTGTGTGTGTGTGTGTGTGTGTGTGTGTGTGTGTGTGTGTGTGTGTGTGTGTGTGTGTGTGTGTGTGTGTGTGTGTGTGTGTGTGTGTGTGTGTGTGTGTGTGTGTGTGTGTCATCCCAAAAAACAAGACATCCTTATCCCCCCCACACATTGCGTCACTCCAGCAGTAAGATAAAGCACCCTTCTTCAAGCGTGTGCATTCGTGCAGGAACATGAATGTGTGTGTGTGAGAGAGATTGTTTGGTGGGGGGAGGCTGGGGTTGGGGGGTCCCGTGATAAATCGCTGTTCGTCTCACCTCACCTCTTTCATCTTTTCATTACCCAGGCCCAGAGTGCCTGCCCTATCACTTCCTGTCAGCACTGCGTGTTTTCCAACATTTACCCTGATTCATCATGCACACACATACACATACACTCCATCGCTGTCTGACCCGTTTAGATGCCACGTCAAAATGTCAACTGTAACGTTTGACGCATCACTTGGTCAGCAGGGTTGATAAAGTGGTCTTTGGTGGTCACTGGGCTGTTGACCCGAGTTTGGGCACAGCGTATTAGAAGCAAGCTTAGATAGATGGATCTGTCGGTGAAAGATATGTGACCAGTGCCAGTGATTTCAACCACAAGTCGGCAATAGTATAACTTCACTATAGAACAAAATACATTCTTTCTTTTTTTTTGGTGGTTTTCGTTTTTAGCCACATTAACACAGTTGGAATGTTAAAGAATGTTTTTATTCCATCAGAACATCGTTTTAGTGTCATTAAGTCGTTGTATTTACATTGCAAAAATGTCTCTATAATTACAGATTATTTGCCGTATTTTGGGGGTGTGAACATTCCTGCATGTATTTACATAGTCGTTTCGATTGGCCGTAGCTATCTTTGTTCTCCAGTTACAGTAGCCGTGTGTTTCTGTGACAATTGTAAATAAATAGCCTACAACATCAGCATTTTTGTTAACTTGATATGATGCTGTTGGATGTTGTAAATTAA
The DNA here is from genome assembly GCF_964188405.1 of Protomyctophum parallelum. Lineage (NCBI taxonomy): Eukaryota > Metazoa > Chordata > Actinopteri > Myctophiformes > Myctophidae > Protomyctophum > Protomyctophum parallelum. Next base: position 21,005,331 of record NC_139702.1, on the reverse strand, counting down.
AAGTATAAATTAACTGATTTACACATCGTCCACTGAAGAAAAAGTTGCTGTTTGTTTGTGGTCTCCACACGGACCACACGCATTCTGACGATTGTCTTAGTTGTAAATCCATTCTTCTGCCCTTTATTTCAGTGCACACATGTGCATGTTTAGCACTGTGTTTTAATCTCTGTAACTTTATTACCGTTGGATGCAGCTGCCTGATGATCAATACATGAATGAATAACATTGCGCGTCGCGGTAAAATCCGTCTTTTATATAATTTGATCAATCCATGACATCCATGCGTGATCGCGCGTCGCGGTGAAATCCGTCTTTAATATAATTTGATCAATCCATGACATTGTTGTTCAAATATTGAATGAGAAGACATAGTGTAGTACTTCAAAGTGGAAGGATCATAACACACGTCTAAGGTATTTTTTCACCTGACTTTCTGTTGGTAAGGTTTTGACTCTTTCACATCAGTGCTATTGAAAAATAGCAGATCTACAAGCTCATAGCGCGCCACCGAGTCGTGTGCTACGAGCTTGTAGGTCTGCTATTTTTGAAAAAAATGAAAATGTGGCGCAAATCCTGACAGAAAACTGTCAGGATTTAGAAGACATTTTATAAATTTCGACGTCAGGCCTAAATGGGTTAAAGAAGAAAGCGAGAGCAAGCAGTCAGTTGAATAATTCCACATAATGGTGTAACGGGTGCACGGTTTTAGGATTCTTGTTTTATTTTTCGTTTTCCCCCAGCAGGCAACAAACAGACAGATGGACGTTAAAGCCATGTGGCCTTCTTCAACTCTAAATCAAAGAGCTACAATGTGCTTTAGAGCAGTGTTCAGTAATACTAATGGGGGGGGGGGGGGGGGCTGGAAAGCCTACTATCTCTGTGTCCAAATGGTAGAAAACGACTTGTCGCTTTTGATTGGTCTGTGGACAGTGTTGTCCAATGTAAAACTCGAGGCACTTACTGACTTGCCTACGTAATGGAAATAGAGTCAAATAGGACCCAGCTGGCCAGACTGGTGGACATCCTCGCCATGACTCCTCCTGCGAGAGCACTTTCCTCTCTTGTGCCATTCAGACTGAAAACACTCTCTCAGGACCACTAAGAGAGATTGCTCTTCACTGCCTCTCTTCAACGGTCTTTCTTTCCACTCTTTGTTTGATTCCAACCATATCCTTATCTCATTCAGTTTATCTGGAAATAATCATTCTGTAGAGCAGTTATATTCTTTTGTTTGTGACTTAATTTCCCATTATCTCATTCTCTCTGTCTTTGTCGAACTCCCTGTTTCACTCATTAAAGGGCCAGTAAGTGATGTTGTTTTGTTAAATAGCTCAGTATTGTGAAGGTAATCATTGCTATAGACTAGTGTTCATTCAGTAACAGGGTTCAGTCTCTCCTGCACTTTAGCCTGGTCAGGAATGGATACAAATCCAGTCAGGAGAGAGAACTGATACAGGAACAACTAGATAAAGTGCTCCTCGTGGCACAGGTCTCCACCAGGGTAGGTCAGGTTGTGGCCTCCTTGTGGCGCTATAATAGGCCAATGTGAAAAGGGTGTTTTGTTCTAAAAATGTGTTTTGCAAAAATCCACAATTGGACTGGAACACTATTAAATTGAAGCTAATAAAAAAATATGAAAGTATATTGGATGAAATTGGCAACCTACATGGAAATGTATTTTCTGTTCATTAAAGAGGTGGGGAGATGGGGATACCGTCATTAGGTGTGGTGTCCACTAGGGACACCAATTACACTATTTTTTTTAATCATAAACTGAAGCTGTGTAGTTGTGTTAATCAATTTGCATTACATGCAAATTGATTTAGCCAATCAACTGCCAAGCAGGTTGATACTTTCCTAGTGCACATCCATCAACTGGCTATTTAGCCGTGCTGCCATTGCCACTCGTAACTCGTAACTCCATTAGTGTCTCCAGTCATCTCCATCCTTCATACATCTTGCTAGTACTTATCGGTCTGCATCTGTCTTTAGCATGTCCACATATCAAGGTATTGATTGGCTGTGTTGATTGGCTCACATGGCACAGGTTTGTGGCAGTGATGCCTGGCTGCTACAGCTTCATGAATGCAATTGTTGTGTGACTTATAGAATATTTCAAAATTGTGTGTGTGTGTGTGTGTGTGTGTGTGTGTGTGTGTGTGTGTGTGTGTGTGTGTGTGTGTGTGTGTGTGTGTGTGTGTGTGTGTGTGTGTGTGTGTGTGTGTGTGTGTGTGTGTGTGTGTGTGTGTGTGTGTGTGTGTGTGTGTGTGTGTGTGTGTGTGTGTGTGTGTGTGTGTCACAGCACAGCCCTTTCTTTGCAGAACAGCTGACAGCCTTTCAGGTGTGGCTGACCATGGGGGTAGAGAACAGGAATCCACCCGAGCAGCTCCCCATTGTCCTACAGGTACAGAGACACTTAAAAATGCCAAATACAGTATTCGCACGGTCAGACTATAGACATAGCCAAGGACTTATATGTGCTGCTTAGGGCTGACACTTCACACAGTCAGCATTCCAAGACACTTTCTTGGGCATGTTTCCGTCTCTCTGATTTACTGTACATCGGTGGTATGGATTTTGGAAGTAAATCAGGTGTTGTCTTTTTACTGGAGTTTTTCAAACCGTAAAACCGTAAAAGTAACATGTGCGACAGATTCTACATGAAGATTAAGAAACATACATGTTCAACCTGCCCTGCTTAACTTTTTGTTATGTCTTCAATTACCGTTATAATTGCAGTCACAATTAAGCGGTCACACGATAAGACCCAGCAACATAGTGGTAGCTGCCAAATGCAGGGACGACTGCTGGCAAAACATCAGACTCTGTGAATGTCTAAATGAAGAGGCTTATTATATCCCTGTCCAATCATTAGCGCAAAAGTAGATCTGACTATAATTGCATTTGTGTATTCCATGAAATTATTGTCTTGCTTACTGTCAATGTGGCCTTTTTTCTGCTGCAAACCCATCAGTGTAAGTAGAGTTGGGAGCAAATAAAACAAATATATAAAGTCATAAATCAAAGCAGTAAGGAGGAGACTTACTTTCATATTTTATAAGTAAACAAATACAAGGTTTCAGTGCTTAAATACGTCTGTAGTATTTATTGTGTTGTGTGTATGTATACACAACACAATAAATGGCTTCATACTGTATATATGAAATGGATTTCATTGGCTTCAAGCATATTGCTGGCAGCCTATGAAAGCCATGACTCAAGCAGCTGACACAGATAACTCACTCTCTCCAACAAGAATCTATCTCTCTCATATAAAAAAGTGTCATGGTAAGTCAAAGGGTTTTGCCAGTTTATGAACACTTTCCCTCCTAGGATACTTAGTTTTGTCTTTGACTGATGTATCGAAAACCCACTGGTTTAGATTAGCAGATTAGATTTTGTCTTCCACTTCAGTCGTGCAGATCATTGAGGAAACACAGTCACAGTCTTTCCCCCTGCAGAGAAAGAAAATAAGAGCAATTGGGGGATGTTATTTTCCTTGTGATGACCTCCATGTGTTTGGAGCAGCTTAATTGGGCCAAAGTCTTGTCTTTTCCAAGCCCTGCGAGTGTACATTATGTCAACTCTGAAGATATAGCGTTGGGAGTTGTTCCTCTGTTGCTGCCCCACAGTGCTGTACACTAGGTTATATTATATCACGGTGTAGTGTTGAATGGTAATTTCCGGCTGAGTCAGCAGAGCTTCCATCCAGCAGCTCTGCCGGGACCCGTAAAAGGCAAATAAAAAGCAGCAGTGGAAGACGTTGAGGGGGTCGCTCGCTGTGTGTGTGTGTGTGTGTGTGTGTGTGTGTGTGTGTGTGTGTGTGTGTGTGTGTGTGTGTGTGTGTGTGTGTGTGTGTGTGTGTGTGTGTGTGTGTGTGTGTGTGTGTGTGTGTGTGTGTGTGTGTGTGTGTGTGTGTGTGTGTGTGTGTGTGTGTGCGCGCGCAGGTCACTCGTACAAATATGGAAAAGTGTATGCAAAGAACATGATTTTGCAAGATATATGCATCCCTGCTTGTTTTTCTAAAGTGCTCTTGATGTTTACACAAGATTCTGACCTCACACTGTAGGAGTAAAGAAAATCAAAGGCTGATACGCATCCACTAATATATTGTACATGGACATACTGTACTGTACAAGTGTAGATAATCACATAAGCACACAGTTGCATAATAAGTGACATAAGAGTTCTGCAAATCTGCACATTTAAACAAGTTTCTTGTTGTCCTATCTGAACTCGACAGTCAGAAGAGATTAATTACCCCCCAAAAAGGAGAGCGCAAATATAATCCACCAGTAGCTTTAGTAAGAATGAACGAGAAGAGGAAAGATTCACCAATGTGTTACCTTGATAACGACTATTCCACCCATAAAAGATAAACCGTATTGTATGATGGGAGATCACCTCTTGAGATGTTATATTAAAGAGTATTTATTAGCAATGCACATTATTATTCTATTTGTCCAAGGCAAATGTATGCACTCACCAGGTACATACAGCTCCATCTCAATGAATTAGAATATTGTGTAAAAGTTATAGTCATATATTCTCAATTCATTGTGCATAAAGTGAAGTATTTAAAACCTTTTTTTGTTTTAATCTTGATGATTATTGCGTACAGGTCATGAAAATCACAAAATCCTATCTCAGCAAATTAGAATATTTTACGAGACCACTAAGAAAAAGATTTCATAAACGAGAAATGTCGACCATCTGAAAAGTATATTACCTAATGTATGCAGTTAATACTTGGTCTGGGCTACTTTTGAACATATTATTTCATCAATGAGGTGTGCATGGAGGTGATCAGCCTTTGTCACTATTGAGGTGTTATGGAAGCCCAGGTTTGCTTTGATAACGGCCATAAATGCATTTGTATTGTTGAGTCTCATGTCTCACACCCTCCTCTTGACAATACAACCTAGAATCTCTGTGGGGTTCAGGTCAAGCCAGTTCGCTGGTCAGTTAAGCACAATAATACCATGGCCAGTAGTTACTAGTACAGTACTGTAGTTTTGGCACTGTGAGCAGGTGCCAAATCGTGCTGGAAAGGAAAATTAGCATCTCCATGAAGCTTGTCAACATACTGAAGCAATGTACTCTCTCTCTCTGTGTAAGTAGCAGGCAACAGTGCAACACTATCTCTCTCTCTCTCTCTGTTTCTGGCACAACGGCGCCACTTTTGCCCCTACTGGTACTCTGGTACTGGTGACATAGTCCCATAGGGACATTGCTGTTCCTTGGAGTGATTGCACCACTCAAAAAGATGGCTGTGTTGAAACCATTGTTATGTTTTCACTGTCAGTGGATCAACACCAGCAGATAACATGGCCAAAATCATCACTGTGTTTTGTCAACTCCAGAGTCTCAACACAAACATCTATTATGATATTATACAGCACTGTGTGCCTCTGTACATTGACAAGCTTTATGTTATTGCTGATCTTCCTTTTCAGGCAGTACTTGGCACCTGCCCACAGAGCCAAAACTACTACTAGTTTCCAGCCTGTTTTCTCAACTCACTGTTTTCTGCAAGACATTACTCTATAAGGCATATCTCTAAAACTGGTGGGTCAAACGGAACAACCAATATGTCAATTTGAAGCTATGATTCCCTGCTTTAATGTTCCAATGGCAGTACCTCAGTCAAATTTGGCCGCAATTGATGTGCTGACCATGGTACAGTATTACTGTGCTTAAAGGGTAAGACCATTTATTTAGAGGTTTGGGTTGTTTTCTTACCTTTATTATGGGCAAACTAGTCCATTCCATGAATTATTTCGCTCCGTTGTGGTGTTTATTAGCAATTTAAGAAATTAAAATAAAATAAAAATAGGGTCTCATTGACTTCCATTGTAATGGGAAAACATCTCTCAAAGTCACTGTTTTGGCACATAAACGAACGCAACAAAAGCTGATTCTGACAATTCAGGAAAACTCATGCAGTTTTATTTTTTTGTCTTGTTTTGACTAATTTGTGTAGAAAAAAGATCCGGTAGGTATGCCTACGCCGACCAACATCACATGTTGAGTAAAAAACTTTCTGATTGGTCCAAATCTGTACACCCACTCCTGAAGCGTATTGGAATGCCGTTGAGCCACTACGGTGATGTAAACAAACAGAGATTTGATGTTTGATGTCTAAAAACATGCACAATGGACGTGTTTGAGGGAGACACTTTAGAAGACAGAAGTGTCTGTGTCTGGGACTGCTCGTATGCGAGGCTGCAGCTGGGTGCATCTCAAACAGCGTGGCGACTTATTACACGAAACCTCGCAAGATGTCCCTGCGAGAGTTGGGAACGCCGCAGTACTGCTTCAGTATTTTTCCAACCAAAATAGTAACTTTATAAATCTATCTTAAAAGACGAAAATAAACCTGCATGAGTTTTCCTGATGTCATAAACTGTCAGAATCAGCTTTTGTCGTGTTCGTTTATGTGCTAAAATAGTGAATTTGAGAGCTGTTTCCCCATTACAATGGAAGTCAATGAGACCCTATTTTTTATTTCTTAAATTGCTAATAAATAACATGTATGTGTAAATATAATTAAGTCTCCCAGCGATTTTCTTACCGTAAATCGCTCTGAATTAAGACCGTCTGCTAAATGCTTAAAGGCGTAGTGAAATGAAAAAGACGTTTTTCACACTTTTAGACCATATCCGTGGTCATCATATGGGCATACCTAACAATGGATGCCAAAAAAATTGTCAAATTCTCATTTCTGTGTGTTTTTATATCAAAAGTCCATAAAAGATTGTTTTATTTATTTATTAAAACGTGCTGCGTGATGACGTGTAGAGATACACATCGATAAAAGCCAATAAAAATGAAGCTCACCCGTTTAATTCCCCATATCGGCGCATCCGTGCAGCACAGCTGCTACTGATTACAGAAATCCTCCGTTTTTATTACCATTCAAGATAACATCCAGATTCCAGACAGTGTATTACTCGGTTTCAACTTAATCATCACACTAAAATATGTATCTGAAAACATAGGGTAGAAATAAGCCACATAACAGTAAACTGGTACAGCTGGCTAACCATCTGATTTGTAAACAAACACACACCACGCTGCTGCGTATAGCATAGCTACCGTCCCTAGCTACCGTCCCATCGCCTGAAGGGATGCGACGCTCTGATTGGTTCAGAAACTTCAGACCGGTGTTTCATGTTGAACTTGAAACCGTCGGAAATGGTGATCAATTTATTTAGACGTTTCAGTTTCCCTACACCTCTAAATTGATAAATTGTTACAGCAGTTATTTTAAGTTTGTGGTATTAACTGTTGCTTTTTGAGTGGTGCAACCACTCCTACAACCAGCATGCAATGTCCGTGTACCTGTACCTATGTGGCCATGAGCACGAGTATATGACTTATTAGTACCAGTAGGGGGCACCAGAAACAGAGAGAGGGATAGTGGCTGCTCTGTTGCCTGCTAATGAGAGACAGAGAGAGGTGGGGGGGGGGGGGGAGGAATTGCACCACTCAGTTCACACGGGTGTGATTTTTTTTTTTTTACCATTGGACTCTTCATAGCAGTTATGACTTTACTCGTGAATGGCTCAGTAATCATCTTAGAACTCTCTCACACAGACACTCATACACACACATGTACAGTACATACAGTACACACATTCCCACGTTCTTCCCTAGGGGGGCGGAGATAACCCTGGCATTGGATTTTCCCCGGTTTCTAACTGAGCATGGGGCGATGCTCGCTTGGTTTTGGTCACAGAATGTGCTAATAACATTACTGTTGATGAAAATAGCTAAGAGTTGTGTGGGTGTGAAAGAGTATATTAATCCCGGTGTTTGCGTAGGCGGGCATTGAGGAATCCACCGCTCCCCTCCATATGGTTGTTCCGCACAAAACACAGTGTGGGACTGTCCACATGGGGATACACCAATGTCCGGCTGGCACATGGTTACTGTAGCATCTGCCTATACTATTCATATTAGTTTTAAATCAACAAACGGTAGCATAGCATCCAAGATGAGCAAGCCACCCACACACACACACACACACACGCACTATGGAGTAAACAAGTGCATCCTTACTGGTGCCAATATCTTTCAGGAGTGGTGGGAGAGCCACCTGTCTCATGCTACCTCTCCTTCCTCTTGTCCCTCCGCACCTCTTCTCCCTCCGCCTGAACTCACTCAGCTTGAATATAGCCAAATTCTTTGAGACGCTCATTTTGGCCCACATTAAATGAACATCCCTGCCTTTGGACCAGCACCAGCTTGCCTAGCGGGTAACCAGATCAGCAGAGGATGCCATCAGCCTTGCCGTCATCACTGACTGCCCTGGATCACCTGGGCAGTCAGTGATGGAAATACCAGACACGTTCAGCTATGCACTCACACTTATGTCGCACCGCCCGATCCGACCAATATGCCCATATATGGAGATCTGTATACATACTGTATGACAACCTGGTGTTCTACCAACCATCTCATTCTTACCAAATAAGAAGACCAAAAGGTTTGTGGTGGACTTTAAGGAGAACAAATCCTGACACATTGTTCATAGACGGTGAGTCTCTCTGGCTCATACTTTATGGGGGTGCACCTCCACTGTCATCAAGAAGGCACAACAAATTATTTTAAATAAATGCATATGTTTTGTTAAATTCAGGGAGTGCCATTGCAATTTCATGTTGTTGTTACAGTATCTTACACAGCAGTTCAATGACTATAAAGATACTTCTTTGTCCCACAGTTCTCCCCCACTCCTCCCACCCCCACATGTGTCCTGTCCATGTGTTAACATCCCGATCGCCCCGGGGTTATTTAATCCATTAAATCATAGCACCCTGCGATTTATAGTAGCGGAGCAACTTTACTGACCAGATGTTCTCCTAGATGTAGCCAAAACACTCTAGAGGCGATCGACAACAACGCAATGTATGATTAAATCTACCGCGACTAGCGACGGGACCACAGTGGGCCGTCTAATACATGACCTTTTTTTTTAATTAGACGTTATGATTTAGATCAGGAGTTATTAACGTTTTAAGATTTTTGGTCTCGTCGGCTAAACGGGGGGAACATTTTCGATGACGTCCCGCTGTTGCGCAACATTGAGTGTTGCACAACAGGCGCTCCCAGGCTATGGAGCGATGCGATCGGTTTTGATATCAATAACCTCCGTCTTTTTGATCAATCTTCGTCCTGGGAGCTGGGTGTTACTGATTGAAAGGACGGTGAACTTCGTCCTGGGTGATCAGGGTGTTAATTTGGGCTCCATTGACACCTCTCCCATGCTCTCTTTCAGGTCCTCCTCAGTCAGGTGCATCGGCTGCGGGCTCTGGATCTATTGGGTCGGTTCCTGGACCTGGGGCCCTGGGCTGTCAGTCTGGTTAGTTCACACACAGTACACGTACAGTACATTAGAAAGGGCTTAGTACACATTGTACATCTAGCCATATTTAGGAAAAATTAGTAGTTAGCCTATTGTTCAAAAACAGATGATAATTCTGAATGTTCTGTTTTTGTAGGTGAACATCTCAACTCAAGATAGTTAGTTATGACAATATCGTTTAGTGGAATCTCTTATTGTTTTATGCCAACATTGTAGTAGCACTGTTTTATTTTTGGTGTTACATTTGACCTCTTGCTGGTATTCAATCTTGATTTACTACATATACAGTACATGCATGCAAATTTGGAAACGTACTTGTACTTACCTGTATAGTTTTGATGATCAAAGGATAAACAAACAAACAGTTGAAAGATCTAATTGAAATACCTATGTTACGTTCACGTTCATTTACATTCATGGATCTGAAAAGATTGCCACTCTGTGGGTTGTTTGTCTGGTCGGTACAGACTCTGAAGGACTAGTAACTTTAGAGAGAGAAAAAAGCTAAAAATTCATGATAAAAAAACTTGTGTGTTGTCCACTTTTGTACTTAATTCTAGTAAATAATATAAGTTGCAGCAAATGTGTTTCAATCTAATATTTAACACAGAGTTCTATGGTGACAAATGTTTTGTGGCATATACGAAAGCCACAGAAATTAATTCATACCACCCAGTAAACTGGAAAAGAGGCATATGCGCAACTCAAAGCTCAAAAGTCGGCAATGGTCATTTTCAATCTCCCTCCCAGCTTGTGCTCCTAAATTGCTTTTGTGGGCTCATACATTTTTCATTCCTTTGGCAGGGGGTTCCAGCCACTAGGTCTGGAACCTGATAGTTCTGTGGACAGCTAGTGGTTAATGAATACTCTTGTTGTGTGTGTATTCCTGTGCAGGCCCTGTCCGTTGGGATCTTCCCTTATGTGTTAAAGCTGCTCCAGAGCTCAGCCAGAGAACTACGGCCGCTATTGGTCTTTATCTGGGCTAAGATCCTGGCTGTCGACAGTGTAAGTTCTACATTATGCTCATGCATGTGCAAGCTCATACTCGTACATTGAAACAAGTGATCAGCAATTCAGTTTGAAAGTTACTTCGTATGAAGTCATGTTAGTATTGTTGGGGTTCATGCGATGCATATATTGAGCACTTTGCAATTTGACACGCCAGTATTATTGATTGACCAAAAAGGTGTGTGTGTGTGTGTGTGTGTGTGTGTGTGTGTGTGTGTGTGTGTGTGTGTGTGTGTGTGTGTGTGTGTGTGTGTGTGTGTGTGTGTGTGTGTGTGTGTGTGTGTGTGTGTGTGTGTGTGTGTGTGTCCGTCCGCACAGGCATGTTCTTCTGTGCACACATAAGTATGCGACTGTGTGTGCATGTGTGTCCGGTTGTGCATGTATACTGTACGTGCGGTACATTTCAGCATTCTTCAACTACTGAGGCTGAAACTTTCTCATTGGAAAAAGTCAGAGTTGTCTCATCAGTATTCAGTATTCATCCAGTGTTTTGGTAGAGCAGCCATGGAGGAATATAGAAATACTCCCAGTGGAAGGAATGACAGGGATGCTGTGTGAATGCATGACGAGTGACCTTGAGCTATTCACCAAGACATCCGTGTAGAAAGTGAGCTCTCCCATCTCTTATTTCATCTCTCCCTGTCTACAGTCATGCCAAGCTGACTTGGTGAAAGACAATGGCCACAAGTACTTCCTCTCTGTGTTGGCTGACAACTACATGCCAGTGAGTATATGCAATTTGTTGTATATTAATACATGTATCCCTTCACTAATGTCACATTTGTGACATTAAAAAACTGTTCACAAGTAAGAGAATGTAATCCCTGAAAGAAAAAAATAAGAAAAAACCCCCCCTCAGGATCCAGGCCACCACCTCTTCAGGTGATCATTCACAGAGACCCAATTCTACGTCTCTAATTAATGACTCCTTCGCACCATGTGCTGTTGATAGCTCCAAGCTTAACCGCAACGCTCACCTCCTCGCCCACACTAACGGATGAAAACAAATTATTTACGAAACAGTGTGTTTCTACTGTTGTGAGAATTCCATTTTAGGGGTATGTGCCACCATTTTATATTTGGAATTCATACAGTACAGCACATTAATTCTGGATTCCCAATGTGTATTTTTCTATTTTAGGCTGAACATCGCACTATGGCTGTCTTCATATTGGCTGTTATTGTCAACAGTTACAACACTGGACAGGTACAGTAGATGTGGACTGTTTGTTTTTGTGTGTCTGTCTGTTTTTGATTCAGCCTGTGATTCGGAGAGGTTTCCCTTGGATATAGTTTTCATATTTACTGTGTGTGTGTGTGTGTGTGTGTGTGTGTGTGTGTGCAAAACTGAATGCTTTTAGTGGGTTTATGCACAGATGCAAGGTTGCCAGTTAACTTGCAAGAGATGGGATGTTCCAATTAATTAATTTACCGCTGTAACCACGGCCAGTTAATATGAGGCGAACAGTCACTTTGAGAGGCACGAGCATTTCTTGCTCGTGCCTCTCGTCTGTTGCTTGTAACGGAGAGTGGTTATGTGACAGCTCTGCCACTGACAGGATAGTGTATAATCTCAGCATTCCCCACTTTCTCTATGGTGACATTTGATCACTATCGACAGCCACACTACCGGTTCTTGGCCCTTGTTTTTAATCCCAGAAGCCGTTGTGCCTGAAACTGTTAATGAAATCTGTTGGAGAGCACTCATAACACAATTGAATAACATAATGAGACAGACACAATTCAGACTTTCTGAAGTATCAGAATTGTATTCTATTTTAAGTATTTGAATACCTGGAGCCAGTGTCAAGCATTACAAGGGAACACTCATACTACTGACTCAACACAAATCAGTCAGACTTTAGCTTAAATAATTTCACCCACTCCGTCAGGGAGAGTAGGTGGGTCTTATCACAGTGTCAACAGTGGAAAGACCCTTTTCTCAGTCCATTTCTGAACCACAGGTCAAATGTCAACAAAGATAGACAGCACAGATAAACACAAAACAGGATTGGCACGGGAGACAAGAATTCACATGAGTTCTTCCTTAAATGAATAACGGCTTAGTGTATTCCAAATTGCCTCATCAACACCAATTGACTGTCCAAGAGACCAGTGTAAAGATGATGTAGCTGCTTGTTTAGTGGAATTCTGGCACACATAACACACACCTCATTAAAGCTGGCATAATTCACATTCGCGCTCTAAAGTATTTACCGGTCTCTAAAATGTAACTTGGGGCCAGCCCTCGCACGGCTTTAAATCTTAAAATCAATTCTAAAATGTACTGGCAACCAATAAAGGGAGGCCAGTACTGGAGTAATGTGTTCACACCTCCTAGTGTTGGTCAAGAGTCTTGCTGCAGAATTTTGAACATGTTGCAGGCAGGCAATGGCTTTTTTTGTCCAGAATACAGGGTGTTACAGTAGTCTAGGTGTGAAGAAAAAAAAGCATGACTGTACAACCTTTGTTATTTGGGCATCAAAAGAGAGGTTAGAATCGAACCACACACCCAGATTTCGGGCTGTGGTTTTTACATTGTTTGTTAGGCTGCCTAGCTGTGTCTGGATGAGGGTGGTGGAGTTTGGGGGGCCGAATAGGAGGACTCAGCCTTTAATATCTGAGAGACATGCATGAATACTGAGCATTTGCAATGGTGTGTGTGTGTGTGTGTGTGTGTGTGTGTGTGTGTGTGTGTGTGTGTGTGTGTGTGTGTGTGTGTGTGTGTGTGTGTGTGTGTGTGTGTGTGTGTGTGTGTGTGTGTGTGTGTGTGTGTGTGTGCACCTTGCCTGTCAGCACCGTTACATTATGTCAAATGAGCTACAGTATGCGGCTATGCGCGCACACAGAAACCAACATTCTTCCTCTGCCACGTCCCTGTGTTTACTTAATGTTTGTGCTGTACCTCTCATTGGCCCATGAATTATAGATGTTCCACGGAGAGACGCGCTCCCCCTCCTCTTCTCGTTTCCATTATACACGCCTCGTGCCTTAAGACGACGAAGCTCATTACTGTGGTATCACTAGCTTCGGCTTGTTCAGAATATGTCACAAAGCACCAGCATCTTAATATGCCAACTCTGAGGGTTCAGGACGAAGGAGATGGGTGGGGGGGTGGGGGGGTTGGGATCTTACAATGTGGAAGAAAGGAGAGAGAGTGCGGGGGGGCGAGAGTCAGCAGTCGTACACAAAGGGCGCATGGTGCTTTGTCGATACTGATCAAAGATGTGTTGTTGAGAGCCTCAATTCAATGGGAGGCCTTGGGGGGGGGGTTTCAGCATACAAAATTCCATTGTTTTGCTGTTCATATGTGAGGTGTTATGTAAGAGATTTTCATGTCTGCTAATGAGAGGAATGGAAGAGAACTTCTTCAGAGACGATGCATTAAATTGACCTCAGTGACCTGAGGAACACATTATACAGTTATATGCAGAAATAAGCTTTTCTAGCACTTCCAGGGTTAGTACGCTGTTGTAAGTCTGGTTGCCAGGTCCGTTGGGGCCCAAGGAATCCCAGGGGGCCCGTCAGCAGGCAACACAGTTGCTCCAATTTGGCAAAGGAAAAATAATGAATTGAAAATTGTCATTCATTCATTCATTCATGCACCAAACCTGGCACACACTCTTTATGGGTCTGCCATGACAATAGTCACACAAGGCACCACATGTGCCCACAGGCGTCACAGGCACACTGTTGCTCCAATTTGCACAAAACATGCCACAAACACTGTTCAGGGGTCTGCTCTGACAACAGACACACCAGGGGTTGTACAACCCAGCTTACTGTGTAAGTGGCCACATTGTGCAATCCAGCTTACTGCTATCTGAGGCCCCCAGGGGCCACATGTTGCACAACAAACTTGGCAGAAACACTGTTCAGGGGTCTGGCATAATAACAGTGTTATTGCAGTGTTTAACATTCAAATGGCCACAACGTGATGAACATTGCTCTTATCAGCGCAATACATGACTGGATTGGAAGATTTGAATATGCACATTTTCTGCTGAATACTGCTGCCCACATCAGTAACGCGACATCCTCAATACTGCATCTCTTAAACTCTCCTCTTATCGACTAACCTAACCACTGGTCTCTGTCTCTTAACCTGCACAAACTACTCCATTTTTGTCTTCACCCTTTGATTTCTCTATTGTCCCCACCCCCCCAACTCAGGAGGCATGCCTGCAGGGCAACTTGATAGCCAACTGTCTGGAGCAGTTGTCAGATCCTCACCCCCTGCTCCGCCAGTGGGTGGCCATCTGCCTGGGACGCATTTGGCAGAACTTTGACTCTGCCCGCTGGTGTGGAGTCCGGGACAGTGCCCACGAGAAGCTCTACATCCTGCTCTCTGACCCCATTCCTGAGGTGAGGTGGTCACTGAATATTCACCCGTCAAGTGTGTTCCCAGGCAAGCGGAAAGTCCTCTCCTACACTTCAACATCTATCCAAAATCGTGCCGCACACATGCATATGGAGCAGATCCCACAAAGCCTTTGAACCACATAACATCACAATGATCGCCGTCTGATTTGTGTTGGGCAAGGACCAGAGGGACAGTGAGACAGAGTTCGCCCCGACGTTCACCCAGATGCTTGGTGCCACAAACAAGCAACAGCGTTGGTTTGGCAAGAGTGAACCTTGGCTCGACACACACATACACAGTCACACCACAGTCTCTCACACACACACACACACACACACACACACACACACTCACACACACACACACACACACTGTGTTTCCCTACCCAGTTGTTTTACATAAAGTAGTAGCACTATGCTGTAGGTTTTTGTTAACCGTTTTCCCAACGCTGAAAAAAAAACACCATCTTGGTTGCGCGTGTGTGCACGCGCACATACTCTTTCAGACGCTTTAGTCCCCAAATCCCCCTCTCAGGCGGCATTTCTGGTCAAAACAATGCTTATTGCACGGAGCCTGGCGGTCGCAGTAATGGCGTCGGCCTGTACTTCTCATGCTCAAGGCAGAGAATAACAACCGGTCGAGAGTCAACACACTAGCCTGGTTAATAAACCAGACCGAATCAGCCGTTGGCAAAAATAAATTGCCTGCCGGCGGATTACGGTCTGGAGAGGCTCAATTGTACGCCCATTTCCTACACCAGAGAAATGGGGCGGCCAATCGGGACACGGTATGCAATATGGGCGGGCTTTGGTACAGTGACTTTCAATGCTTGAGACCTTTGACTGACAGTAGCTCTGACCAATTGCGTCAAAGAGAAAATGTTTCAACCCGCTCCCCTGGAAATGAAATCCAAGCTGAGCCTCCCCAGACTAATATCCCGCGGTCCGTGCGATATTAGTCTGGTTTATTAACCAGGCTATCAACACACACCATTAAGCTGACACAACATCCGGTCGCTGTGTTTTGGATCTTCAAAATAAGGGTTGAACGGGGCGATATCCTGGCATATAGTAATCATTCTTTAATTAATCGCCGCAGGGACTGTGTTGCATTGTAGCCCGATGGCACAGTCTGATCTAAATTCCGTCCACAAATGCATCTCCCCAAAACAAAAATGTTTGGAACAGTGCAGGTATTTCCTGTCTCTGGCATTAGCAGCAGCAGCAGCAATGTAAACACAGAACAATTGCAATATATAAACTAGGATGCTCTACATTTATTCTTCACATTGTAATCTCCAAGCATAGTGTTGTACAAAACAGGATAATGGAACCATAGAAATAATGAGGGTATTGAACTGAATTTCCTGAATTTCCATTCATAACAACAATGTGCTTCCACATCAAACCTGGAAGAGAAAGTAATCATTCGATGGAGACCTCTGTGACACATTTATTTGGTATGAAGTTGCATTGGTTATGTGGTTCGCATAGCAATAAGCATCAACAAGGTATGTGGTTGTGAAAACCTGTCTACACTTGCACTGTAGCTGCAAAAAAGGCCAAATGTGTGAACTCACGGGTCACAAGTTGTGACCTGTGTATGGGGAGAACGCAACAAATGTTTGTGTAGGTTTAGTGCTAGTGTAACTTGCCCAGCATTCAGCATTTTAAGACTGGTCCACTTGTTAGTTTTAAAATACAAAATTACTATTGCTTTTTGGTGAGGTCTGGTATGGTAGACTTATCATCTCGTTCGGTCACTTCATGCATTGGCATCTGCTCATACTGTACGTCTGCACCTCTAAGGCTTCAGGTGTCTCTGTGTGTTTCTGTTCCTAGATGAAGGAAGAATAAAGATAGAAGATGCATGGGGGACGAGGAATAGAGAGATCAAGGTTACATAGAGTAAGCGGAGAGGCTGTAATTAAGTTTGAGCGGAACCATGCCAGGTTCTACCCCAAGAGGACAATGTTATTTTCTCATCGTGTACAACTTGCTAAACCAATAATAAACACGCACATGTACACTGTGCTTTTTTAATTTTGCCCTATAAACGTATTATTTTGTGCTGATATATTCTGTTGAGATTTATTGTTGTGGTGAATTAGATGTTCTCCACAATGTTGTATGTACTGCTGTACATTTCCAATTAGATGTACCTGTAGTGGGTGATGTTGGTCCTTGAGCACCACTGATATAGCAAATGTTCAGAAAACGGGTAGGATTTAGAAGACATTTGTAGAATCGGCCTCAGGTCTTAATGGGTTAAAACGTGAATGAATGGTCATCTTGGTTGTAATGAAGTTCTGTTCTACTCTAGGTGAGGTGTGCAGCGGTCTTTGCTCTGGGCACATTTGTGGGTAATTCTGCAGAGAGAACGGACCACTCCACCACCATCGACCACAACGTAGCCATGATGCTCGCCCAACTTATCAACGATGGTAGTCCGGTTGTTCGTAAGGTACCGTAGCTGAAAGGCACACACACACACAAACTATGAACTGTAGTTAATCTTTGTCAGTCCATTAACACGTTTTAAATAGTTCATAATATCGTTGTTGTGCTGTTGTGTTTCTTGGGGGGAGGGGGAGGATTTCTATGTTAAAAAAAAAAAAGGGGCGACATAATATGCAATGACCTTTGCCATATGCTATTTAATTGTCTCCAATTAAAATAATATGTCTAAGTTAAATATAAGTTTAATTGTGCAGGACAATTAGAAAATGATGCAGTGTAAGTGAATTTAGCCGGGGAGCCAGTCACCCCACAGGTTAATCTCTATTCCTTGAGCTTTTAGGCCTGTGGCTCCCCGGCTAATTCAAGGGTCAACTGTACAGACAGACGTGTGTTTATGGGTGATTGGTCATAATCGAAATAGCTGCTACTTATTTTGTTCCTAATGTTATGCAATTGTGTGTGTGTGCTGTCTAGGAGCTGGTGGTGGCCCTCAGTCACCTCGTGGTCCAGTATGAGAGCAACTTCTGTACAGTGGCACTGCAGTTCATAGAGGAGGAGAAGAACTACACAGTGCCGTCTCCAGCCAACACTGCAGGTTCAAAGAGCATGAAAAACACAATGAACACAAACACAAAGTTGGGTTTGCGATCGTAGTGGAGATGAATGTGTGACCACTTAAAAGGTAAGCCAGCAAAGGCTGGCACTGGGTGATGCATTTAGGTAGAGAAATATTTATCTTAAAATTAATAAACATGTCTTTAAAATCTGGCAGTGAATGAGTTAAATACTAAAAATTCCTGTTGATTCTCATTCATTTGTACTGCAGACTTACAAACTCAAAACTACAAATGCACGAAACCTGTGTAGGAATATAGTAGGCTATGTAGTGTACTGTAGTGTATACAAAATAATGTAATGCTGGGAAATGTATTATTTGTCAGAAGTTATTGACAATTTTCAATTCATATTTTCTCAATTCATGCAGCTTCCCGTTGGCAGCTTGAATTGAGCAAAGCATTATTATTTTATATATTGAGCAAGCTTTTTTCTCACCTCGACCTAGATGTGATCATTCACATAGATGCTGTGCTCTTTTTGTTTTTAAGAGCCTGGTAACTTGACTCCCGTGAGGGACAGAGACAGCCCCGCCATCCCACGCCTGCGCTCAGTTAATTCCTACACCAACATCCGAGCCGCCACCACCGCCCGCAACCTCAACAAGAGCCTGCAGAACCTCAACCTCAATGAGGAAGGTAGGTGACGGATGGAGGGAGTGACTGGGCGCAGCCATCACGCAGATGCAATGCATGACAATAATTTGTGAGGACGTGGAGAATTAAATACATATCTGAGACCAATGTGACAAAGTTGCAAGGCCCCAAGATTACTTCTTTACTAATACTAATTTTAATAAGACTTCAGGTATCGCCAGCTAGGATAACGATCGATTGGTTACCGAGCCAAACGACCCTCTTACTGTACAGGTGGGATATGGGTTTCTACCACACTATGCAGTGTAAAACAGTGTAAGGAAGTGTAGATAATTCTTTTTTTAGTAAGACTGGTAACATAACAGGACATATCTATTCATTCTTAGAAATACCTGTATAGGATGATGACCTCGTCTCACCGTCACAGAGCAATTTACTAGGAAGCTTCAGTTTGATGAATTAAATTAATGAATGCAGACAAAAAAATGGGAGAGTTGTGCTCCTGGGTATATTTCTTTAGCTTGATCAATTGTAAACCGAGTATTAAAAAAGGCATTTTCTCCATCCTCATACCACCTCCCATAAATTTCAAATGCACAAATGACTGGAAAATGCTTGAGGGTCTGGCTTCACCTAGCTCGAAAGAGCCCTATGCTTTTCTGGGCATAGAGGGGCAGAACAAACTAGAGCTGGAAACAGACTTTCTATTGGTTCACCAACCTACTAGCATCAAATGTTGGATGAATGGCCCAGGCCGTAGCGTAACGGTCTGGGCACCGGACTGGTAATCCAGTCGCAGTGTGCCGCGGGTTCGACTCCCGGACCCGACACGGCCTTTACTGCATGTCATCCCCCCATCTCTCTCCCGTTTCCTGTCAGCCTACTGTCTGTCCCTTCAAAAAATCAATAAAAGGCGTAAGCCGCAAAAAAAATATCTTAAAAAAAAAAAAAAATGTTGGATGAATGAGAACTTTCTCAAGCTAAATGAGGATAAGACAGAAGTTCTTATAATCAGTTCTAGTGAACAGAAATAATCAATATTAAGCAGACTTGGCAACCGGACTGTAGAAAGTAACAGTACAGTAAAGAACCTGGGGGTTATTATTGATTCTGAATTTAATTTTAATTCACACATTAATCATGTTACCAAGATTGCCTTTTTTCACCTTAGAAATATTGCACGAATCAGAGCCTATGTGTCCTTGGACGATGCAAAAACGCTAATCCACGCCTTTGTTTTTTCTCAACTTGATTACTGCAATGCACTTTTTTCAGGACTGCCTAAGAAAACAACTGACAGATTACAACTTGTCCAAAATGCAGCAGCCAGAGTTTTAACTAGAACTAAGATGAGAGAACATATTACTCCAGTTTTGGCATCACTGCACTGGTTTCCGGTTGTTTTTATGATTGATTTTAAAATTATTTTACTTGTCTATAAAGCTCTCAATGGTCTCGCACCTTCCTACCTACATGACTGCCTGCCTAAATATGTCCCAAACCGCCCCCTAAGGTCTTCCACTGCTGGCCTGCTCGCTTTGCCTAAAAAAATGGCAACTAAAAAATACGGGGAAGCAGCTTTTTGCTTCTACGGGCCGTCTGCATGGAACAAGCTCCCACTGTACCTTCGTCAGGCAGCCTCTGTAGACATTTTTAAAGCTCAGCTCTGCTTTTAATTGATCTTTTTTTCTTTTCTTTTTTTTTGTTTTGTTTTGTTATTCATGTCCTCACTGTATTGCATTACTGCTTGTTTTTTGTCGTTGCCTTGCTTTTCTTTTATTCTCCATTATTCTGTAAAGCACTTTGAGCTGCATTTCATGTCATGAAAGGTGCTATACAAATAAAGTTTTATTATTATTATTATTACTAGCCCACCTCCCCTGCGGTTTTCGAGGCTAAGCTTCACCTTAATGTATGTTGTCAACAAACACACACTCATAAATACAAACATTCAGGGAGAGACTGGGCCAGATGGTTAAATTGACTGTGCCAACCAGGGGTTGTCAAAACTCATTCTAGGTCACAGACAGGATTGGTCAAAATGCAGACTGGCGCAGGCTGGGTTACCTTTTGTCTCTGCAGCGCGAATGCTGTAATACTGTATAGGGTATTCAGTCACAAGTTCACAACATACAAAATATGATAGGTACCATGATCTACCATCAACTGATTTGAGGTTTGTGACTGAACAAGAATATGTTAACTACACTATAGTATTATGTTTAATTTGCAGTTCATACTTTTTCAGGTGTGTACAGGAGCTTTCTACTTGTCTGTAGTGATGGTTTTTAGCCCCATGCAGTATGGATGTAGCAGTTAATCACTGTATCCATCAGTGAAACCTGGGCGACGTTTGATCCAAATGAAATCCACCATTTTGAAGGATTTCTTCAGTCAATGGCGGCCGTGACAGTGCTGGGGGAATGGCATGTGTAATTGTGTACTAGTGCACCTAGTTTCATTTGAAAGTTGCAGTAGGCTAAGTAAGTAGCCTAATATGGATGAGCAGAGCTTGTTGTGCCCTCTAGTCTAGCAGTGAATTCCGTCCCAGTTCAAGCACTGTAACACTGTAACTTTGTCCTCCATGAATACTACAATTTCCGGGCATAATCTAATTGAAAGAAACGTTTGAGCACGGCCTCTCTGCTCAACTTCAGGTTTTTGCTTCATAATGCCTCAAAACCAGCACACCTAACACACTCCTCTGTGACAGTTAAAGAACAACTGGACGTCAATATCTTTGACACCCGTAGACCTTGTGAACAATTTCTTAATTGTATGGCTTCTGTCCTCTACATTAAAATGAACATGCTTACATGGCTTATGTCGTGTGTGTGTGTGTGTGTGTGTGTGTGTCTCCCCGTGTCCGTGTCCATGCAGGTGGTCCAGCAGCCTTCTCCCCTGGTAACCTTAGCACCAGCAGCAGTGCCAGCAGTACTCTTGGAAGTCCCGACAATGACGAGTACATCCTCTCCTTCGAGACCATCGACAAGATGAGGCGGGTCTCCTCCTACTCCTCACTCAACTCCCTCATAGGTAACATCTCCTACCCCAGTGGTATTCAAACTGGGGGTCTGTGAAGGCTTTTCTGTTTTACAGGTGTGTGTGGAGGGGGCTTCCATAATCTTTCACACAACTGTACCATACGGTTAGGTTTATAACTTCTAAACATGGAAAACATGGAATGTTATTTGACTATTATGGAGATCACAATAATATAAAGCTCCTCTGTTCCATCTAAATTTATCAGTACTCCGTTGGTAGGTTTACCCCCCGCAACCACTGTACCCCCCCCCCCCCCCCCCCCCCCAACTACTGTACTCCCTGTACACCCACTACTGAGGTATCAGGAACTGTTGCCAGGGAAGAAAATGGAGGGTGGCGGGGTCGGGCAAAGGTTATTCTCTTCCCCAAGCACTTTTCCCCAGAGCAGGGAAACAATAGAGCGCATAAGGTGATCGGACCATAGACTAAAGGGCAAGAAGGATCTCGGCCTCAGACAAGAATAACAAGACAGTAGATCCGGATAGAGACTTAACATGGAAAGACCCAAAGCCACCGCCACTGAAGCCTAATAAAAGACAGCAGCGGGAACAAGAGGTGCAAAGAGCAGCACACAGTGGAATGGGGGGGACAGCATTTTATATCACTGTGAGGTGAACCGAGTGCTTTTCTTGTACACACAGACCTTAGGTCAGTCCCATGCTCTTTCCTCCTTCACAGGAGTGATTGGCATGCTACACCATGCGCCCAGACAACCAGTTTGTGTGCGAGAATGGAAACGATTAACTCGCTACAGAACTCACAGGGGAGGTGGAGGCAAGGAAGGAAACTGGGGATTCCCCTTTTTCTCTTTGTGTTACTCAGTTGAAAAGCACAATGGGAATTTAATCTTGCTCATAGATAGTAAATTATAATTTGACTTGACATGAAAACAAGTTCAGATACCATAATGAAAAGTGTTTCCTTCATTTTGTTCCTTAATGAATGTTGCCATGCTTTTAGGCACACGCAATACATAATAAGAGCTTAGTTCACACCAAGGCATCAGCTGTCTGCAGGAGAAATTGATTTAAATATGTCTTAATATTCCATAGCGCTTCACACCCCACTATAATGTATTGCCAAACTCTATTAGCATTTGCCCGTGAAAGCTTTGAGACCATGCCCAATTTCTTCTGCTTTGAAATTCAGCTTTTACACAATTGACTTTCCTTACATAACCACACAAGCTCTTTCAAAATGTACAAAGTCCCCAGAAAGTTACCCAGTAGAGAAACACAGAGGTTTTCATGCAGTTGCACTCTAGTGAGATGCGCTGTGTCATGCTGTAATTTAGGATTTATGAATTAATCTAGTATTAAATCAAAGACATAGAGGATTGCCCAGTCTCAGTTCCACAGTTAGACACAACCGTGCCAGAAGGTATCTTTCCCCACAACACTGGTTCCATGCGACACCAATTTTTTAAAATTAAAGTCTATAGGAGAAAAGCCTCCCAGTGCATTATTTTATCCACCAAATTTTGCATTCAATTTGGTTAAATGTTACGAGCTGCCCATGGGCCCAGCACACACAGGTTAAAATAATTATTGCCAAATGCCCCTTAATGGCTGAAACAAGTCCCAACTTCCCTGTTCACTTGTTTATAACTAAGGGCAGAACTGTGGAATGAAATTTTCTATTCTTCTATAAATGTCTTTTTTTTTTTTTTTTTTTTTTTTTTGTGTTGATTGTTATGCATGTCTTCAACAGCATGTTGGAGCAAGTTGAGATAAGGATAGGCACTTATAAGCTTTAAGCTTCTGCCTATGCCTTTTTGATCACAAAAGAAAAAGTAAACTGTTTTTGTGTAATGTCTCCCTCTGTAAGATCGAAATAAACTATTCATTCATTCAAATGGAAAGCTTGGTGGGCATTATACTGGAGCATATCCATACGGTTGAAGCTTTTAAAAAGTACTCAAACTTACTGTATAAAAATCATCTATGATTGCTAAACCTGTGATACTGGAAATTCTGCACTATAACTATTGATTTATTTTCATGTACAAAACAAAGAGTACGGTAATTGGAATCAGTCGGCTGTTATTTCAGTAGTCTTCTTACTGTTACAAGCAAGCACCTAATGATTTCTTTCTACTGGAAAAGTGTCTTAGCCAGCAGATCCCAAACCCATAGCACCTTGTCTAACTCAGGCATTGTGAATATCCTCTTTGACATTTGTGTTTTGCCACAGTAAGGACTTGGCTCCACTTCCACCTGTGTCAGTGGATTTGAGATGCTCGATCCCATTTTGAGGGTGGCAAATATGTGATGTACGGTCGGTTGCTTACAGTGCTCCATACGAAATGTATTTAAAATGTGCTATAAGGAGGGCTGATACTATTCTTTTACCATTTCAAGTGTTGCAGATATTAATAAATCACCACCAAAACATATTAGTCATCCTTCTAATAATTCACCAAATCTCAGACCCAAGCGTGAATCAGAAAGCATCTGACCTAACGGTCTGAAATCTGGCGTCTGTGTCTCATAACCCCAAGGTTTGTCCCATCAAATGGTAAAAAGGCTTCTGAGAAAGAATCACACTTAAGTGAAGTGACGTGACGTGACGTCATGTGGCACCCACTTTGGCACCCACTATCAACTACATGACGTCACAGTAAATGTAACTATTTTGCCATTAACTTGGCCAAAAAACGCTTAACATTTGTGCTACATACTGTAGCCAATATAAATTACATTGTGCAAGGTAACTAAATAAAGTGGACAAAAACCATAATATGGAAAGAGGAGAAGGAAGTCATCTTTATCAAATTAAATTGGCGAGAACATATGGTGCAGTATGGGAAGTAGGAGAGGGGATCGTCATCATAACATGTATGATGACCATGTATTCCCGACTTGCATCATTCACGATACCTCTCTCCGACATGGACCTGAGTAGGGCGCCCGTCTATTCATTACCTCTCTCCGACATGGACCTGAGTAGGGCGCCCGTCTATTCATTCACACCGGCTATAAAACGGCAATGAATTCTGCCAATTATTCACATCTGCACAACTCCAGCTGCAACCATTTTGCTTTACAGAAATCATCAAATTATGCATGCCATGATCGTGGCATTCAGCCGGTGAATTGTACTCCTTAACTCCTCATGTGGACTGTGCAGAGGCAGCGCAATGATTTGTCCGTGCTTCATGATATACAGTAGCATGGTGTTTAAATGGGAGAGGAAGCCATATTTCACTTCACCAACTGGCTGTTTACTGCCACAGCTAGCGGGGTAGCTAGCTGCCATCTCCAACTGTCATCCCCATAACCCACACTCTACAAAGCCTGTTCTTTTTTTTGTTTTTGAGTCGTACGTGCAGATTTGCGTAATTCATAGTAAAGATCATGTTTGTTGTCTCAGTGTCTCCGCTGTACTGGTCCTCTGGCTACAGCCTAATAATCACCTCTTCAGCACTCTCCCTCTTGCTCTGCTTGCTTTTTCTCACACATGCACGCGCATGCACGTTTCCTTCATCTTTCCCTTTTGCCCTTCTCGTCCTCTCTGTTGGCCCTGCCGCTCCACTGTCTTTCATGCAGTGCCTGTTTTATTTGTGGCTGTTTCTTTGTTGTATTGCTCTTAATCCCTTAGTACTCAAATTTGGCCTCAGATCTCACTTCTTTAGCACACAAGCTACTGCTTTGAGTCAATAGATTAGGAGCCTGGGGTCCACCTATGCTATCTATGGCATAGGCAGCTCCCGGCAGGATCCACCGGGATAATCTAGACGCAGCTGCGCGACATGAGACTAATTAATTAGAGCGACAGAGCGACTGTGTGTGTGTGTGTGTGTGTGTGTGTGTGTGTGTGTGTGTGTGTGTGTGTGTGTGTGTGTGTGTGTGTGTGTGTGTGTGTGTGTGTGTGTGTGTGTGTGTGTGTGTGTGTGTGTGTGTGTGTGTGTGTGTGTGTGTGTGTGTGTGTGTGTGTGTGTGTGTGTGTGTGTGTGTGTGTGTGTGTGTGTGTGTGTGTGTGTGTGTGTGTGCGAGCGTGTGCGTCAATTTAACAAAGATGCAGACGATCAGAAATCAGCAGAGTGATCGACGTTTGCGCTACTCTATGCCGAATTGAAGTGGACTTTTGGTTTTCTCCCTGGAAATAAAAACGTATGGGTTTCCGACGCTAATAGATTGGGAGTACATTGTCTCTGCAGTCCCTATGGCCTCTAGTTAGAGGGCAGCCTTTTTAGTACTGTGCGTAGAGAAACATAATGCTAAAAACACAACAAAAAAATGTCCTGGAGACATTGTGCATTGTCCATTGTGGTCCTATATATTAAATTCAACAACATAGCATATGAATATTTACACATTAATACATGTCATCAACAAATACAAATAGCTATATTTACAGATGAGATAAAGGGAAAACATTTAATATATTTAATTTCTCCACATTTTCAGGCCAGTTTTTAAAGAATCTTTTAATGGATGTCAGGGCATTCTGCATTATGCCACAACACTGATTGAACACTAATGCCAGGTGGCTGGGTGGTGGTGATGCACTGCCAGATAGACCTGTCACGTACGCATCTACTCCTATAACATGGCTGTTTGTTTGCATTCACCAATGCAGCGTGGTTTTGTGGCTTGTTAAATTTCTAATCCTAGGATGAGTGGGGCGAGGGAGCGCTTGGCCATCCTAGAAACTAGATTACTAGAATAATACCTATGGCTATGTCTTCACCAATGTAATAAGCATACGCGATCACATGTTTTGCGCCAGGCAGAGCGTTTCCAAAGATTTCCACAGGGGGAAGGGGGTTTCACTTTGTTGCGGTTTCAACCCCTGAAAATGCTGTTACCCGTCTAAACGGAAGGCACATCTGATATTTTATTTAGCAGTTTTCTCTGGAGACCGTCGCCCTGTATACGTGGTCTCACTTAGAGGGCAGCCTCTATGACCTCTAATTTGAGGGTGGACTCAGTACTTACTCACCGTATTATGGTCACTTTAAAGCAGGGGTGGGCAACTTTGACGATGGAGAGAGCCAATATATTTCCACACTCACGTCAGAGGGCCACAGTGCATAGTACTGTCGTAGCAAAAATAGCAGATCTACAAGCTCAAAACGCGCTGTGACACGTTTTGAGCTTGTAGATCAGCTATTTTTGCTATATTTGAATTGAAATACTGAATTATTTTTTGCTATTTATTAATTGAAATCCTGAAAAGTAACCTTTTTATTGAATGTTATGTTAATTTTATGAACTGCTAATATAACTACATTGGACACAAAAAGACAATAACATTTTAATACTAGACATTAAGTACTAGTCATGAAGTAATTAAAGCGGGTTTGGAATTGTAACAGCTGAAATCAATACTATATCAGTATTCTGATTAACATTAACATGAGGACCGCATTAAGTGAAGGTGGGGGCCGCCAGTTGCCCACCCCTGCTTTAAAGGGTGGCCTTCAGTTTGAGGACATGCAATAGAAGGATTGACCAGAGGGAGGCAGTATAGAGACCAGGATTACTGCATGTTTTTGTGAGGGTACGTACCCTAGGCCTATGGGACATGAAGAGTACACGCAAAGTAAACTCACCATAGAAAAGCACTTTCGCCAACCCCACCTACGGTATGGGCGTTGATATTAAAATGATTTGTTGGGAATAACCGCTTGAGTTGAATCATCTCGTTTTCACGGGGTCCACCGATTACAAAATGCATACATTTTTCATACATTTAGACACTAATTTCGGAGCAACTCAAAGCAAACTCGGAGCAAGCACTGTGTTGTATTCTTCACCTCGCCTTCCCCTTCTTTGATGAGTGCTGGTTACTAACGTTACTGGACCCCTCTAGAGAGGGGCCCAGAGTGATTCACTGCCAAAGGGTGTTACTCTTGTGCACTCCCATCAAGAAAATGGGAGGTCCAGGGGGCAAAGAGCCTCCCTTCACCCCCACCGCCGTGGTGGTACGAACAGAAAGACAAATGGAGAAAGAGACAGAGAATGAAGAGTAGATGGAGGTTTGGGGGGGCTGGGGGGTATAATGTGAGACAATAACAGCTGGATGCCGAGCATCTCCACAACCGAGACTGAAAAAAAACAAGACGGATTAAAGCTGACAGGAGAGAAAGAGAGCAAGTTAGACAGACGCAGCATATGGAGAACTGAAGGGGGGGGGGGGGGGGGGTAGAGGAGGGGGTGTCTAATTCCAAAAAACTATCATGACTGGCAGGTTGAGACCTGAAGTAAACAATGTTTACACATTGAGAATTGTTCACCGAGTCTATAGGCCTTAGCTATCGTCTCTCTCTCTCTCTCTCTCTCTCTCTCTGTAAATGTCTGTGCAGCATTGGTAAATTTGGAATCCTGCTGAGTGACAGCTCAATGGGTCATAACACCAACCCCAATTGGAAAGTGTGTTTAAAATGACAAAATAAACAAGTAAAGTAAACAAGTTGCTGTTAATATGAATCACTTTGAAAGAGCTGTATGCAGAGTGAGATGGGGGGGGGGGGGAGACTAATCATCAATACACCTGTCAATTTTAACATTAAAAAAAGAAAAACACTACTGCTATAGGCCACATTTACATGGCAACGGTCTCTAAAGAAAACATCAGTGTTAAAAGACTTAAGATTTTGATATTTAGTCGACTAAGACTACAATTTCAGATTAAATTAAATTGGACTAAAACTGAATGATGTTATTAAGACTAAATCAGAATTTGCTGTCAAAATTAACACTGCGTGCCATTGCGTTCTCACTTTTTATTCTGCATTTATTCTGCATCTGAAAGACGTCAATGTGTGAAAACGGCAAATACCCAGTCTGAGTTTTTAACCATTTCAAAAGGTGTCCCACAAGGATCAATACTGGGCCCA
This sequence comes from Protomyctophum parallelum, assembly GCF_964188405.1. Taxonomy (NCBI): domain Eukaryota; kingdom Metazoa; phylum Chordata; class Actinopteri; order Myctophiformes; family Myctophidae; genus Protomyctophum; species Protomyctophum parallelum. Next base: position 20,977,028 of record NC_139702.1, on the reverse strand, counting down.
GTCCTTTTTAGTATTTATATACATAATATCACCTCATCTTTAAATTACTGTAGCTGTAATCTCTATGCAGATGACAGTCATTTATTGTACAGCAGAAACTTCTTTGCTTTTTTTTTACTATTTTGAAAAACATTTTTGAATAGTTCAACTAGCCAATCTACATTGACACTTTGTGAGCTTGTAGACTGGCCATTTTAACAATTCAAAAATGTTTTGCAAAATAGTAAAAAAAAAGAAAAGGCAAAGACGTTTAGGGATAAGGGGTTTAGCGGTGACGAAAATGGAGCCCATAATCTATAGACATGCAGCAGCCAATGTATCCACTCTTAAATCCCTAGACTCTGTTTATCACTCATCGATTCGATTTATTACGGATGATCGCTATGGTACTCACCATTGTATCTTATATAACAAGGTTGGATGGACCTCCCTGACAGAGAGATGAGAACTGCATTGGCAGTTCTTGTATAAAGCCATGCCATGCATCTCATCTTTTCTGAAATGGGACTCTAAACCCTACCACACCCGGTCAAGTATTTTCCCCAAATTCAAGGTACTGTACCAAAAGTTAACTCTGAACTTGGTAGATCTACTTTTAGCTTCTGTGGCCCTAATATATGGAATGACCTGCAAACGACATTAAAATTGACCACATTGGTACCCTTGAGTCGTTTTAAACCTTGGTGAGCATACAGACCCCCACAATATGTAACTGTTTTTAGATCGTTTTGAAATTTGTCTTAGCTTTTTTTTTGTAAACCTATGTTATTCACATGTATACCTTTTTGTTTTTTTCTTTTCCGGTTCTTCTGATGTATTGTGATGTTTTTCTTTATGATATTGTATTACTCGACGACACTGAAAATTAGTTTAATTTCCGGTACTCAGTGTAATTTCGAGAATAAATAAAACTTGAATGATTGAAGGAATTTAGACGGAGGCGCAACAGTGATGTAAAACACTGTAGTGTGCATGCCTGGCTAGGTGGCGGTGACACACTGCCAGATAGACCAGTCACGCATGCGTGGAACCACTTCCGTTCTACTTCCTATCACATGGCTGTTGGTTTACATTCACCAATGCAGCGTGGTTCTATGGCTCTGCCGACGCGAGCCATGACATCATGTGTTTTGCGGATTCTCCATATTGCATGTTTACATGGAGACTGGACGTGGAAACGATTTCAAAGATTTCCACCCTGGAATGTGGTTTCACTTTGTTGCGGTACGCCCCGAATATGCCGTTCCCGTCTAAACGGAAGGCACATTCTACACACATTTTATTTTGCTGTTTTCTCTAGGGAAAGTTGTCGTTTAAACGTGGTCCTCGAAGGAACCTGTAGAAATGGCCTCAGGTCTTAATGGGTTAAAACACAAAGAAGACCTGACAACAAACTAGATTCTGGCCATTTGTATTCATGGTGATAATGACGATCGACAGGTGTACAGCAGCAGTGGACAAACGGGGCCACTGGTGGGAACAGCTGCTTCATGTCTTGTGCGTGTTTGATTAATGGAGTGCATTACCTGGTGCTGGAGGTCATTTCCCTCCCCACACACACTCCACCAATCCGTGTACACACGCCCCAGAGCTAGAAGAGGCTTAACACCAATAAGACCAAAGAAATCATTGTAGACTTTAGGAAGTCCAAAGGTATCCACACCCCCATTTCCATCAAAGGGTCATCTGTCGACATAGTTGATAACTTTACATTCCTGGGCATACACATCACAGACACATTCACATGGTCACTCAACGAGTACATCCTCAAGAAGGCGCAGCAGCGACTGTACTTTCTGAGGCGCCTTAAAAAATTACAAAAGGACTAGTGAACTTTTATCGCTGTATAATTGAAAGTGTCTTAACTGGCTGTATCACAGTGTGGTACGGTAACACGATCGCTCAGGATTGCAATAGGCTGCAGAGGACCATTAAAACAGCAGCTAAAATCATCGGCACTACAGAATTACCCAGTCTCCATAACATCTACACGCTGTATGAAAAAAGCCCATAACATCATGGAAGACACCAGCCACCCCGCAAATACCCTGTTCAAACTACTCCCTTCCAAAAAACGCTAATCTTTTGTGTTTCACCCCAGGCAGTTTGTTAAGTTGCTTGATTCTGTAGATATTTTGACATTCATTTTTATCAGACGCCCCCTTCCTATACAAACCAATAACTTCAAACTCCATTTTAATTTAAAATGTTAACATTTTTAACCATGTTAGAGATTCATGGACAACAGTCGTTCTTGATTCTGGTGACTGCAACAGGTTTGAATTAAAGTCTTGTCATGCTCCTTGTGTGCAGCGATGCTTACACTGTGGTCTGTTGGTTGTCGTTTCAGGCGTGTCCTTCAACAGCGTCTACACACAGATCTGGAGAGTCCTGCTCCACCTGGCAGCAGACCCCTTCCCTGAGGTATCTGACCTGGCTATGAAGGTCCTCAACAGCATTGCATATAAGGTACAGTACTGCACACTCCTCTGTCTGCCTGTCTGATTTTTACTGAGTAGTGCTTTTCATGCGTGACACTGGTCTGCAACCAACTACCTCTTAGTACTGTTAGTTTGGCTTGCAAACTCCAATGAGGAATAGGAGTTTAGGAATTTAATTTTAGGTGGTCGCATCAATCATCTGGATAAGATGGCCTTTAAAAAGAACCAAACTTTTATTTGCACAGAAAACAATCTTGAAGTTGCCCTCACATCACAAATGTGGACTCACTGACATTTTCCTCCACCAAAGACCATTACTTTGTGCAAATGCAATTAAGAGGCAACGACTCCCCCTAGGCAGGGCACTGCAGAGAGGCTAGGCTGCTGGAACTTAAGGTGCTTTAATAACCACTATTGTGGTCCTCCCCCCCCCCCCCCCCCCCCCCAACCAACCCACCAGTGTATTATTGTACCTTTTTGCCACTGCCATCAACCACCCCCTTATGTAGTTACCCTCAGAGAGTTCATCCACACATTAGCACCACAAGTTGAACAGCACTAAAGAATAACAGGACCTGATGTACAGCTTAATGCAATAGACCAGCGAACTGTAACAGTGAGGCAACAATTTGCGTTGTCCGCTTGTAGATCGACTATTTCTGCATACCCAAAGATTATAATAATAAATAATAAAAAATAAAACGGGGCTTAAATGTTTACTTTAAACTAATCCTCATTTTGCTGTGGACCCTGTGGAAGCCCCTCAAAGACCCCTGGGGGTCCCCCCACCAATGGATAACAGCGAAACCTCATGTATTGTAGCCTCCAGCATGTCCACGCATGTCTCCTTAGGCGGTGGGAGTATTTGCTGCTTTAGTCCCATTTCACCCTATAGATCTATATTTATAAAACATGAAACATTTCTCAAATGTGTGAAACAAATGTGAAAAGAAAATGTATTTGTGATTGACTCAATAAAGTAAATCTACATAATCTATATTTATGTACCTGGACTCAACTGTGTCAGAAAGCGATTGTGCTGAAACACCTCTCATTGGCCTTTAGCGTTGCGTCCCTGCCACTCACTGTAGATGATTGATTGGGTTATTGCTGAAGTGTCAGAAAATTCTGCCGGGATCTGTAATAGAGGCACAGTTGAGCTTTTTCAGCTTTTCAAGCATTTTTTGCACTTTTCATCATCATCACACACACACACACACACACACACACACACACACACACACACACACACACACACACAGAGTTTTCAGCTGTGCCCTACACAGGAGTATCTCTTTGCCCTTGGCTTATATGCAGTGCTCTCACACTTGAGGAGAACTTAAAAGGATAGGCGCTGAAGAGTTAAACAGGTTCATGCGTCTTTGCATACAGTTAGACGTGAGAGACGAGGCAATGGCTGATTTCACTTTAAATGAGTTGTAAATCCAGTTATTGGCTCATTTCACTGTACTGTACAACATTTAATGTGATATTGACTGCAGTTAGTAAGAGCTACTGGAGATGTAATCTGCGTCTATATCACAAGCAGCCTCTTCAAAGACTGTACTCTGAGTTAAGTGCTAATGTTAACCTGACTCACTTTTAATTGGGGTTTTATATATCGAGTGTTAATGATTGAAAGAAATTAGACAAGGTCAGCAGCTAATTAAATCTTGCTTGCTTCCCTATCGATTGCAGAATAGTCTGTTTTAATAATATTAACCTTGCGGCGTGGCCCTGCCCTGTCTTTATGATACAGAGTACACATGATATGGACTATGATTGTCAAAAGAAGAAATGCATGATGGGAAGTTCAAAGGCTTAATGTCTTATTGTACTACTTATTTGCAATGTCAATCACGCAGAACAAAGCTCACAAGCTCAGCAGATCTACAAGCAGATCTTCAAGCTCACTACGTGCCACGGGGAGCTTGTAGATTGGCTATTGTAATGTGTGATCTGCACTGCACGCAACTAAGTGTATCTCAGGCTTTACTGTTCTCTATTCTCCTCCCTCGTGCCATCTTGTCACTGCTTGTTTTATCACACTGGTAGGATGGATACGAGGTTATGACGTGCTTTTTGTTCATGCTCAGCAACGCAACAGCAACAAATGCTGTCTTTGTCTCCTTCAGTCCACTCTGCCCCGGGCCAATCCTCTCTCAACCTCAGCACTTAGCCCCTGGGCTACAATTAACGGAAAAAAACGGAATATTTCTAAAAATACAAACCTCCCGTTCACGGAATTAACGGAATGTCAATCAATGTCAGTTATCTAGGGTTCAACGGAGCAAAAATTTATATTTTTTCGCTAATATCACTAATGTTGGATGTAATTTACCAAAAAAACGGCCTAAATCCGCGTGATTGTGCGCTATCGTGCACGCGCGCCGTCTCTATGTGCGTCGCTGTAAAAAATGTGATATTTTGCGATGTTTTGGGGTTGATTTGAGGTTAATTTGACTTAGTTATGAAAAATATAGCATTAGCTTAGCAATCCGGACCAGCCAAGCTAGTGACTAGGTTCAAAATAATACCGGATGTTGTCGATCGTTGAACCGGAAGTGACTTAGGAAGATTCGTCTATTTTGGCCAAAATCAGCATAATGGTGCGTTCCCGCCATCTGGTGGCAATTCGAGAGAATACACTAGCAATGAAAAAAAAAAAAAAAAAACATCTGTTCAAACCACCAGATCTTTCTATTAATGTGAAAACGATGAATAAAAAATATGCCAATTTGTTACCCAAACAAAAAAATTGGGATTGGTAGTCCAAGGGTTAAGAAGCCACCATCGATCATCGGGGAGGTGTTTGGCTCTTTCACTACCAGCAGAACATTCAAGATGCACCTTCAATAATTAAAGAGGCACAACTAGTGGGAGAAAGAGCCACGGTTTCTCTGGGCAGTCATCAGCTTTCACGTCCATGGCCTGCTGGGGCCCTCACTAATGGCATGGTTTATATACATTCACTCATTTGCTTGCTTATTTGGCTCGCTTTTCCCATCCAATTAATAAGTAACGGGAGTGAGCATAAGTGGGCTGAAACAGAATGTTCTCGAGCTCAGAGTGAGGCGTTGATGTTGAACCGATGATCTCCAGTTTCTGCTGTAGTTTAACATTTTGTGTATAAGCTATTCTGGCAGCTTGTCAGAGAGGAAAGGTTTGAGGGCCTCCTTAGTTGGTATAATGTAGGTTTACTGCAAGTACAGAACACGATGGGCAAACGTTGATAAATAATCAATGAAGCTGTTGCATAATCCAAGAAATGTATTCCATCTGATGACCTTCCAGCAGCAGATTTACGGATTATGGACAAAAGAAAAGATGGTCTTATCTTCACCTCAATAGTATACTGTAGTTTTGTGTTTTTCTGCAAGAAACCCCAAAACTAATTTAAGGCATGCAGTAGACCATATTCACATGGTGCTGAATTTGCTGTTACTTCATGCCTGGTGCCGTGTGAATATGGTCTACTATTAGCCTCAAATGAGTCTTAAATGTGACAAATAGAATTAATGCTGCAGTGATGAGCTCATTATTTCCCAATAGATATCTACAGTAATCACTTTGGGATCCGTGGTGCATTACAGCCTTTCCAGACTGAAGCACTTAACCCATTAACTTCTTTAACCAGAGACACCCAGGGGTCTATACTTGAATTTTATTTTCTCCCTCAACACCAAATCTCTTTGACGAAAATACACAATCTACAAGCTCAGAAAGAACACGTTCTGAGCATCTTGACAGATGTTGGGAAGAGCGATGCTGCGGGAACAGTGAGGTTCTGCGCTAGTGGCTTAGGTGAAGACTTCCGTCTTCCGTCATCCTTTGCTTGGCAAGAAGACGGACAAAGCAAAACATTGTGCAACAATCTAACCAATATAACCAACAAGAGAAGCCACTTAGAACATAGCCACCCAGTTGTTTAAACACAACCGCCAAAAGGACTCTTTTGGAGCCCCACCCCAAACAGGGTCCGGACTGCTGACCTTGAGGTCAGCAGTCCGTGTTGACAGCGTGTTGCAGGTTCGAATCCCGCTTCCGACGACCTTTGCTTCGTGACACTCCCCGTCTCTCTCTCCCCCCATTTCCTGTAAATCTACTATACTATAAATAAAGGCAGAAGAAGCCAAAAAACTAATATCTAAAAATAATCACCTGCACAGAATTTGTTGACAGAAAGTAGCTCATAACATGTCTATGGTGGATTTTTATGAAACAAAAACTTTGCAGATAGAGGATAATTCAAGCTTTCCGTACAGTGAGTTTAACATTGTTTAATGCAATCAGATAGGATTTTTATGTTTGAATGTATGGGCTGTCAAGGCCAGAAAGCTGTTTTTTTTGCCTCTCAGTAGACGTTCCCGCATAGATTCTGGGTACGAGGATGTTTTACTCTCATTCTCCTGATTGCAATCTTCTCTGATAAACTTAGGTTTGTTGGTCATGTGTTCGTCCTGTTTCAGTACCACATATAGCATTCTGGTGTAGTACCCATCCAGGGACTTTACAGCTATAAAGGAGAACGGACTCCACAGAGTCTGTGAAATTTAATCTTGTTGTGTCAGGGGAGGTTGGATTTCCACACACTGTTCAAGCCATGAAGTGCTCTAGCAGTTTTGACCCATGCACCCAAGATTTAAGAGTTATTGAACTCCAGTGCAGTGCCTACTATTGTTAGTGTGGATGTTCTTACGACATGTTATAGATTGGCCGGATGGGAACCGCAAGGTTGCCAGTTCGAACCCGGGATCTCGAAGTGTCCTTAAGCAAGACATTGAACCCCTAATCGCTCCCGATGTACAGGTTGGTGCCTTGCATGGTTTCCTCTGTCATCGGTGTATGAATGTGTGTGTGAATGTAATGAACATCTATGTAAAGCACCTTGGATAAAGGCACTATATAAATGCACCATTTACTATGGCAGTGGTTTTCAACCTTTTCACTTTGAACTGGAGACCCCACCCTCCACCCTGACAAGCAATCGGAAGCTATGCCACTTCACAACTTGTTAAAAGTGTGCCTATCGGTATATTTGTTTGGTTGCTTTTGTGTTGGATGGCAACAATGACTTTGTGTTGGATGGCAATGATGTGTGCCCCATCTAATTGATCTTGCTGGGCTCTGTTTAGTGGCAAACTAATTTCATAATTGTCATTCCTCCTGCTTCATTCCAATTTCTATGCACTTCTTAATGGAGGAATGAAGCACTTGCCATCTTTAACACAAGTAACTAATGCCTCCATAGGCTTGCAAATGCTGTTTAGAATATTATACTTGCCCATAAACCTCCACACATAAGATAGCAACAAACTCTGAGATTACTAAACCACACACACACACACACACACACACACATATTATACATACACACACCCACACACACACACACACACACACTGGTAGACATTCGCTGCAATTGTGTAATTACCATAGAAATCAAATCAAAGGCAATTCCAGGTCGTAAAATGCGTTTGCCGGTGTTAACTGGATTTTAGCTGCACACACAAAGTTTTCTCTCTGCCTTGCTTTGGTAAACAACTCTGCTATTCATCAGTGATGCTTTGCCTCTGTTGTCCTTATTAAGTTTACCCCTCCCTTGTGAATAGCCATTAGATTTCTCACATTGGAGAGGCTTATTGCCTCAGCCTGCTCTTATCGATAGAAGAAAGTTGCTGGAAATTAAGGTTAACTTTGTAGGGGGTTTGCACTTTAGAGTGAGAAGATGCTTCCAGACTATGGGGTATTGCTTCTGCATTACTTTTTTTTCATTCCTCACACTACACTCTGTCTGTGTATAATATTTGAAGTCCCTTGCATTCTTTTCACACCTGCGCCTATTCCCTCTCCTACACTCTTTAGTTGTGCGCCAGTGTCACACACTGCAAATAGCCAATCTGCAAGCTTACCAATTTAATACAAGGGTTTCTTTTTTCAGTTGAAAGCATATCATTCTCACTTTTACGCCAAAGCATGAAGGTTCTAGCCTCTTCTTTTCTCCTCAGGCAACTATGAATGCACGTCCTCAGAGGATCCTGGACTCTGGATCTCTCACACAGTCCGCCCCAGCCAGTCCCACCAGCAAAGGCACCCACATCCACCAAGCCAGGTGAGGGACTCTCTCTCTCGCTCTCTCTCTCTCTCTCTCTCTCTCTCTCTCTCGCTCTCGCTCTCGCTCTCGCTCTCTCTCTCTCTCTCTCTCTCCCCCACCCCCCCCCCCCCCCCCTCTCTCTCTCTCTCTCTCTCTCTCTCTCTCTCTCTCTCTCTCTCTCTCTCTCTCTCTCTCTCTGTCTCTCTCTCTCTCTCTCTCTCTCTCTCTCTCTCTCTCTCTTTTTCATAGTCTATACACAATACTAGAGATGTCCCGATAGTGTATCGGTATCGGCCCTTATTTCGGTATCGGTGAATATGCCAGTCTAACCACCGCTCCGACACAGGGGTAAGGGGTTGACACTATGGCAGGTAAATGACTTTGCAGGTAAACACAACACAAGATATCTGTCTCTAAACAAACACCTCCACTCTGCTCAGAGTTGGCTTCGTCTCCCCTTCTCTCGCCCTCTCTCCACATACTGTATAACACAGCACATATACACACACACACACACCAGGCGCGGAGCCAGGAATACTTTATGAGTAAGGCATAGCCAACACGAGGTAGACAGGCCAGGCAGGATGGCAGGGGGTCGACGCAGATTGACAGACAGAAGTTACCGAAAGTCAGAAATACAATGTATTTATGTTGTAGCTGTAGCTTACTAGCTTATATTACAATAGTTAGGCGAAAAAAGCGTCATATAATAATAGCGTCATAATGTAAGTTATGTGAAATTTTTTGCCAAGATACAGCAGCTGCTTGTTATGCGTGTAATTTGCAAATTGATTTCAGTAGCTAGGAATTTTGTTAGCTGTGTTGTTGGTACCTCCTCGATATAGCTGAGGGAAACCAGATTGTCTCTGTAGAGACCGACAGTCCAACGGATGCAAAAGCAGCAACGCTCACAGCGCGTCCTCTCGTCTAAAATAAGTTTGCCCTGGACAAACGTTTTCTTTCTCCGGTGCTATTGCTGTGTCTCTGCTCGGCTTTCTCAACAATCAAATGAAGAATGAGGTTGGGACGTGTGTGTGGTGTTTTTACATCGTTACTGTGAATGGGGGGGGTCATTAACTCTACTACGATATATATATAAAAGAAAACACCCGCAGACTTTTGTCGCATGTTCCACGTGACGTGGTTTCCTACTAGTCCAACGTGTGAAGAATGCAACGCACCTGAACGGTCAAAGCTTTTCATAGTATAAGTGTCAAGTTAGACGAATGTCAACCCTTGACTTCTGGTCGGTGGAATTCAAAATAAGAACGTTATTCCCGGTCGGTGGACTTAACAATAATAATAATAATAATAATAATAAAATAAGATATATTTTTACAACATATATATTATTATAAATATTATTCTCTGGTATCGGTTCATCAATCATTTTGAATAGAGAATCGTTTTTGAATCGAATCGTGACCCCAAGAATCGGAATCAAATCGAATCGTGGGACACCCAAAGATTCACAGCCCTAGTGGGAACCCTGTATTTAGCACATGGAAGAACATGCACGTCCCGTCCTGACCTTCTAACCTGTGTTTTGTTCCAGTGGCTCTCCTCCCATGCCCAGTGCTAGCAGCTCTAGCCTGACCAACGAGGTTCCCAAGCCCCCTGCCAGAGACCAGCCCCCAGCAAGACCCCCCTACACCCCAACGTTGGGCGGCCAGGCGCCCCACTCCCACCAATTCCCCCGCACGCGGAAGATGTTTGACAAGGGACCCGAGCAGGTACACAAAAATGCGTCGGCTAAACTGTATATCGGTCCACGCAGTAAGCTGCGTCTGTGGGCTGAAAACCAACGATTGTAATATTTCACTGAAGCCTCCAGTAAGTGCCTCAGTAACACTTGCATATTGCACTTTTGTTGTCTTTTGCTACTCTGGCTACCCTGTGGCTTAACCCATTCAATCAGGGAAAGCATTTGTGTCATTTTAGATTGTAGCGTTGGCTATTCAAACATTTTTGAAAAATCTTGAAAGTGTGATTTTTGAGTAGTGCCAACGCTCCTGTGACTGGCCGCGTGTGTCCCCATGTGTCTGTGCCCCTATGTCCCCATCTCTGCATGTCTGTTTGGAGTACCAACAGGGGAGAAAGTGGCGCTGTTGAGCTAAGTTTTTATTTTTTTACTCCATTGCGTAGCTATGTGTGTCGATATACGTGTCCCTGTGTCCGTCTGTCCAAGCACGAAAAGCTGAAACACCTCTCTTAATACCACTGGATGGCAGGACAGTACAGTAAAGTTTTCTCAGATCTGCAAGCTCACAACGTGTTGCAGTGCAAGTACAGTACTACGAAGAACAGTTCAGTACAGTACAGTTCTACGAAGAACTCTTCTGTGGTTCCTTGGCACAAAACCCCTTTCAGAAGGGAGGTCTGCTGCCAAATACATATCAAATTGTGTGTGTGTGTGTGTGTGTGTGTGTGTGTGTGTGTGTGTGTGTGTGTGTGTGTGTGTGTGTGTGTGTGTGTGTGTGTGTGTGTGTGTGTGTGCGTGTGCGTGTGCGTGTGCGTGTTCGTTCAGCCGGGTGATGATGGGGATGATCCAGGGTGTCACAGGAACTACATCATCGCATCGCTGCAGACAGGCCTGTGTGACTGGAGCGCCAAGTACTTTGCCCAGCCAGTTATGAAGGTAACGTACACCTCTACCTCTCTGCTTATTTATAGCTTTCACCATCCCTCACTCCCTGCCCACAACGTGTTCCACTGCTGTATTACATTAGTAATTTCTGTGCCTCTGTTCGAAATGTATTCACCATGCACTGTGTAGTCTTGTGTGTAACAGTGTGCCAATATGCTTGCTGTGCTGTACTGTTTGCGGTGTGTAATTAATAGTGCCTGTGCCACACATTTTACCTCCTCCATAGCAACCCTCAGGACAACCCACATTAATATTCAAATGTCATTCGTCCATTACCCATCATTTTAAAGTCATGCTGTGGAACCTTTTCAGTTCCTCGCTGTCAGTTACATTAGAGCCTTAATTAATGTGTTTTTTAACAAGCTCTATACACTTCACTCTAAAGTTGACATTTTCATTTTTAAATTATTTGATTCAGAAATTCAGTTATCTAAACAGATGTGGGCTTACTGGCTTAGTAGTTTCAGTACCTGTATTGCTTAGCTACAGATTAATCAGTTAGTCTTTTATTTTGTATTTTATTGAAACATGTATTTCAGGGAAATCCATTGAGACGTTGAGCACAGAAAGTAACAGAAAACTTAAAAACCCTCTCAACATTAGATGTATTTGGGTGCCGACCCCTATCTCAAAATATAGCAGATCTACAAGTTCCTAGCGTGGTTATCTTTTTTTGGCTTTTCTGCCTTTATTGATAGTTTCAAGTGAAGATTGACAGGAAAGATGGAGAGAGAAGGGGAGGGACATGCAGCAAAGGTTGTCATGAACGGGACTCGAACACGCAACACGCTCAGGCCAGGGCCTATATGTGGCATGCGCCTGGACCACCAGCCACCGGGCACTCCATATCTGCACATTTCTTATAGCCAAAGAAACCTCAAATGTCACTTTGCTTTTGGCTCTTTGGGATGGGGGTCAGATCAACATATGGAAGGAATTCTGTACTGGCCATATGGAGCGTGTCTTGAATGTAGTCGGTGTACAGGGTTTGATGAGGTCAGATCAACATATGGAATGTCAGAACAGGTCAGTTCCATATATGGAGATCTAAGGGTGGCAGTGGGGGCAGTGTCTTGAGTGTACAGGGTTTAATGAGGGCCCAGGTAGGGGCCTTAATCTTCGGGCCTGTTGAGAACTCTACTAATAACTTTGGGGCCGTCTAGAGTTTGAATGGACAGGTATCAGTCAAAAAGGAGACATCGAAGAGGAAGGACGGGTGGGAAGGGATCAACATAATGGAATGTCAGAACAGGTCTTGTTTGGGAACCACTTGGCTAGAGAACAGGGGAAAAGAGGAAGGGGTCCGGCTGGTGCAGTGCTAATGTACCTTCCCACCACTGTAGAGAGAGACTATGGTTGAATTCTTAAGCGGAGCCTCCGGCTTAGCCTGGCGCTCAGTAGCAATGAACACAGCTTGGGTGGAAAAGCTTGTGTTCTGGTCACAGGGACTGCCACTGGTTAGTATTTCCAGGGAGGAAAAATAAGTCTGGGACCGAGTCCACTTCAATTCGGCATAGAGTAGCGCAAATGTCGATCACTCTCTGCTGATTTCTGATCGTCTGCACCTTTGTTAAATTTGCGCACACTCTTGTCGCTATTATTCTCATGTCGCGTAGCTGCGTCTAGATTCTCCCAGCGGATCCTGCCGGGAGCTGCCTATGCCATAGAAAGCATAGGTGGACCCCAGTCACCCCAGGCAACTGGTTAGTTGGAGCACCTGGTTAGCTGGGATTGGAGCTTGGAGAGATGGACGTGTTGCCGTGTTCTCCACACGTGTTGCAATCTCTGGTGAAACTCCTCAAGCAGCTGGTATATGCTTTTCTTATTGCATTGTTACAAGGGGAATTTGCAGAACGACTAAATTGGATTAATAGAACATGGTTAAAGTACATTGATTTTATGTGCTCTACTCCGTTCAGTTTTGAGTGATCTTTTCTTCTTTCGCAAGACTAAATTGGATTGTTGGAAATTGTTGAAGGAAAAAAATAAACGAGAACAGAAAATCTACCCATTTGGACCTGAGGTCGATTCTAAAAATGCCGCCTTCTAAATCAGTAGTTCTCAAACTTTTTTCATGCACACTGCTTCACCCCCAAAATTCCCCCCCCACAATTCAAATATATTTCAAAAGATGTCAAACACTTCCAAGAAAGCACTCCTCCCCCCTTAAGGGAAAAAGGAACGGCTCCAAGCCAAAGATCACACTGAGGGCCAAATGCAGGTTGAAGGGGAGACCTGAGAGAATAAAGTGTTCAGTGAAAAGCAGAAGAGAGATTGGATCATGTAGGTTGGAGAGAGAGATGGAGGTGGTGGAAAAGGGCATGATAAGAGGAGAGAGATGGAGGTGGTGGAAAAGGGCATGATAAGAGGAGAGAGATGGAGGTGGTGGAAAAGGGCATGATAAGAGGAGAGAGATGGAGGTAGTGGAAAAGGGCATAATAAGAGGAGAGAGATGGAGGTAGTGGAAAATGGCATGATAAGAGGAGAGGTATCATGTAGAGCAGGTTGCAGAGAGGGATGGATAAGAGGAGAGGTTTTTGTCCACAACATTTTGAGTGTTCCCATAAAACCCTGCACTCCATTACAATTACAAAGCCGGGCGTGCATCTGCCTCGAAGTCTGTGGTTATCATATCACTGTGTCAGCAGCATGAGGGGGGAGGGGGTGTGTGTGTCTGTGTCTGTGTCTGTGTGTGTGTGCGGTAGCGAGAATTGGCAATAAGTGATTCTGCAGAAATATGTATTAAGTGTGTCTCTGTCTGTCCTTGTCTGAAAGAAACAAGATGGTTACATGACCCTCAACTTAAAAAAACCAATTATCAGTTAATTACCAGTGGCTGTAATGTATACCGCTGGCACTGACACGTAATGACGCTTTAAAAAGAAAAGAAAAAAGTTTTTTTATTGATCTAATCCGGTGTGCACGTGATGACGTGCACATGCCGTGCACAACGGATTTTAATTGGCTTGTATTTGTCACAATGGAATGGCCAAAGATGGCATTGGTACAACCTCTATACTGTGGTGTCAACCAGGTGGCACTGAATGAGTTAAAGGAAATGTCCCTGCTTCCCACCCTTTAACAAATGGAACCAAAGGACCCTTTTATAACGATAAACTCTAATGGAAAATTGGAAATACAAATGGACTGGTCCATTTGGTTGTATTTGTGCACTCTCAGGTAGCACATTCTCCAAGCCATTATATGCCGCATCTCGCGCACAGCTGCCGGTTGTAGTGTTGACATTGGCTTGGCAGGTACAAAGAACATCTCTCATATGTGTCAAAATTGTGGGGGTCCGTGGGTAGGTGGGTCCAACATGGGTCCCCGCGGAGTCACGGAGGTCGGCACGGGAGACCGCGGTAGTCTAAGCTGGGGTCCGAATGTGGTACTGTTAAATCAGCGGGTGTGCTCCGGTGTGCTCTGCTTTGCTGCGCTGAGGCACCGCTCGCGCGACCGTTTCAACTAGCATTAAAAGTGTCTGGTTGCGTCCCCCCCTCTATGGGTTGCATATAAAGGCAGCCAATCAAGAACTACAGAACTATGCGTCAGTATGACGCATAGTTGTGTGTTGTGTCAGTTGTGTGTTGTTATCGGTGTACACAGCTCTTTCAATCACAGGGTCTGCTTTAGAAATGTGCTTGATAACCATCGTCCTTGCACAGTACAGTACACATACAAACAGTACACAGCACGCTCGCGCGCGCGCGCGTGTGCACAGACACACACACACACCACCAACAATTACAACTCTATTACATTCCATTATAGTCATTCACACTCAGGTGAATAGCTCTATTAGGACAGCCAAAATAATGGTAGCCATGTGAGCATGAACATACCTTCTCAATGCTTTCATGCCTTTCAGTCATGTTCATACCTTTCTCTAAATGCATGCTACAATAGAGAGTATGCACGTGACATCATCATCAAACCCGGAAGTTATGCAGGAATGCCTACTGAGTGGCAAAAAACTACTTTCTGGCCTTGACAGCCCATACATCCAAACAGAAAAGTCCTATCTGATTGCATTAAACAACATTAAACAATTAAACACACTTTGCCTGTTGCTTTGCCACTCAATTTGCCACTCGATGTGCCATTCAACACAATCAGTGCCGGGAGTGCTTCAAAATAGGAGCTCTGGGGTGCCGGAGTTTTCTGAGCGCTTTTACTCTGAAAGCCATGACCCGGAAACAATTTCCTAAAAAATGCTGCAGAGGTGTGTAGTACTGTACTGTTGATTTTTCTCACATTGCTGAGCTGAAAATCTGTAGACTATTGTTCCGTCAGTAAACACCCATTGTAAACACACACACACACACACACACACCATCTCTTTATTGTGTGGTTCACCAGAGGCCCCTATAGAGCGTCGCAGTCCATCCCCCTTTCAGAACAACGAGTGGCCCAGGAAATGAATCTCAATGCATTCTGCCCATAGGCATTTCTTAAAGTATTTCTTTAAAGACTGTTATGCCGTGGACAAAGCCAACTCGGATCGTGACAAATCATGACAATGAACACAATGTTTTGGGCCGATCAAATAATTCTTAAGACGAAAAACAAAACAAATAGTGTTGTCTCCTGACTTTCTTTTCTTCTTTCTAATGATTTGATCGGCCCAAAACATTGTGTTCATTGTCATGATTTGTCACGATCCGAGTTGGCTTTGTCCGCGGCTTAACCGTCTTTAAATAAATACTTTAAGAAATGCCTATGGGCAGAATGCATTGAGATTCATTTCCTGGGCCACTCGTTGTTCTGAAAGGGGGGGGGACTGCGACGCTCTATTGATGAACACTAATTAGCCTGAACTGGTTTTCTCTCCCTTTGAGAGAAGCCGGAAGCAGAGAGGGACAAAAGAGATTTGAAAGAAGAGGGAAAATTATAGAGAAGAGGAGATTCAATTGTGTGGTGTGGCAGCCGTCTTTACGGTGAGAACAGTAAATTGAGTGCAGAATATTTGCACCACCTTGCCTTTCCATGCAATTCCGTGACGAATTGAATCCACATGACTTACTTCAGTCAAAAGAAAAGAAGTGCTGAATGAAAAGGAGCAGTATATGCCAAATTTATATAGTACTTTGTCGTACAAGGGTGTCACTCGTCGAAATAGAGTTTCAGTGTGTGACATGTAGACTTGAATTAATTAAATTATTAATTATTACTTTAATTAATTAAGTAAATTAGGCTTTATGAAGTCTTGCGTTACTTTAGACATGGATTGTGAAAATGGACGTTCCTGATAAATGTTTCAAACCATTGCCTGCCTGATCAACACACATCATAAACTAAATTGGTAAAACGACAAATAGTGAAGGGAATGGTTGATAAAACACCCCATTCCTCCGGGAGGGAAGGGGGGGTTCATATAAGAGCAGTGATGTTTGTGAGTCTTTCATTTATCAGTACCTTTCACCCTCTCTCCACACACACACACTCCTGCAGATCCCAGAGGAGCATGACTTGGAGAGCCAGGTGCGGATGGAGAGACAATGGAGGTTTCTGAGGAACACCCGTGTCAGGAGGCAGAGTCAACGCATCACACAAAGAGGTCAGACACTCACTCTATCTCACACACACACACACACACACGCACACGCACGCACGTGTGTGTGTGTGTGTGTGTGTGTGTGTGTGTGTGTGTGTGTGTGTGTGTGTGTGTGTGTGTGTGTGTGTGTGTGTGTGTGTGTGATGTCAATAGTGTCAATTGAAAACAGCCCACTGTTGTGAGCCACAAATAATAATAATATATACGATTTATATAGCGCTTTTCTGGGTACCCAAAGTCCCTTACAGAAAGAAGTTCAGGCATATTTATTAGAAAACTATTAAAACTATTTAAAAAGGTTTAAAAGGTTAAAAACTAGAAATCAAAATCAAAAGAGGGACAAACAAGAAGGGGGTGTGTGTGTGTGTGTGGGGGGGGGGGGGTTATGTAGGGAAAGCCAGTTTGAAAAGGTGGGTTTTGAGTGTGCTTTTGAACATTTCAAGTTTGGGGGCAGCTCTGATGTGAGTTGGGAGTGAGTTCCAGAGAGAAGGGGCAGCCACTGCGAAGGCCCTGTCTCCCCATGTCCGTTTGTTGGATTTGTGGGGTTCCAGTAGGTTGGCAGTGCTTGACCTGAGGGAGTGGGAGGGGACATGGCGGTTGATGAGTTCAGAGAGGTAGAGGGGGGCCTGGTTGTTGAGGGTTTTGTAGGTGATAGTGAGTATTTTGAAGTCAATTCTGGACTTGACTGGGAGCCAGTGGAGTTCACGGAGGATGGGTGTGATGTGGTCCCTGGATCTGGTTCTGGTGAGCAGGCGGGCGGCGGAATTTTGAACATACTGTAGTTTTTTTGAGGACCTTGGTGGTGACGCCATACAGGAGGCTATTGCAGTAGTACACAAACAGCTCCCTTTGTGCCTCCTTCTGAGCACATGCGTACAAAACATTAAAGAGCCTGGGGTGCACATGCACACAGGCTGCCCAACTCCACATCTGAAGTCAGAGCTCACTCAAACAGAATGGCTAACACTCGCGCGTCATCACTAGCAGCCCCCACTGCAACCTCCACACACACACACAGTCACACAGCAGTTGGTTTCAGAAGTTTACTCACGCACATTGCTTCATCTCTGTCTCTCCCACACTCTTAATCAGTGCATTCATTCTTTCTAGTGCTCAGAAGTTTTGTAAGGGCAAAAGTAATAGTTGGCTTGCCCTCATTCAATTCACTCCCTGCAGGGAGATGGAGCGAGAGGAAGGGTGAGGCAAGATGGATAGGGCAGGAACAAAGGGCGAGGTTGAAAATGATTGTTACAACGTGTGCTGGCAGTAGCCATAGAGGCATTGTGATCAGCCTCTTCTTCTTTGTTGCTAGTTCTTTACTGAATGCACTGCAAGACAACACTGCCAAAATTGATCAGTAATGCATATTGAATATTCAGCGATTTTGTAAGCCCAAGGTCTCAAATGCTTTTTTTATCCCCCCCTCCCCCGTACACTATTTTATTAATTTTTCACAGGGTGCTTCTATGTAATGTTATTCAGGAGTATTTTTCCACATTCTTCTGTGTTTTATTGAGGGACTGTGCACTCCAGCCTGCCAAGGACAAGACAGGCAGCTCTAGGCATGTCGTTGTCATGACAATGTATCAAGAAGCATCAAACTTGTAAGTTGTGTGCTTATCTGCCGGGGCTGTGCACGGCTCACACTGGAAATAGCCAGATGGTGCATCACTTCTGTGCAATTGTGATTTTCATAAATGTAGCTAGCTATTGCATCGACGCGCCACGTTTTCATCACATTATGTGAATACATAGTAGTCTTAAAGGTAATCGCTTGCACTCATATCCATGTGCAGCAACTGAAAAAGACTAGATCAAAGAAGAGTCAAGGGTCCCACGAAATATCTTTTTCCATTTTTTATGAAAGATTGCCTGGTACAAAATGTCAAAAATGCAATGCACCATGATGTTGAGCTTTTTTTCTATTAACCATTCTAAAGCAGTGCAATGCTGTCAACAGTGTTGCGTGAAGTTACTGAAAACATCAGTGATCAGTCGGAGCTGTCAGTCACCACAGTAGACAAGTTGTATGAAATCTTGGAAATCGGTCAAGATTTGCTGCATGGAACCTGTGACCACCCGATTCCAGTGCAATCAATTGCAATGGCCTATCCCCCCCCCCCCCCCCCCATTATAGGAGTGACCCGTCTGGATGACCAGATCTTCATCAACCGCAACCCGGGTGTTCCATCTGTGGTGAAGTTCCATCCTTTCAACGCCTGCATTGCTGTGGCTGACAAGGACAGCATATGGTGAGTTCAGCTTAATTCCTTCTCAGGCAAACAGTAATTTAAGTCATTTGATTGTGGTTTCATAGATTCCTCTTCAATGTGTTTTTGCTTGATCGAAAAACATTGGCAGGGAACATGAGTTAAAGATTAATTAATAACGTGTTAACATGTGATGCCACATGACGTTCTCTGGTCAAATCATATTTTGAATGTACATGACATGAATGTATGCCTCTTCTGCTGTTCTGTTATCATATCACATCAAATGTCATTCATTCTAAAGCTGTCTGTCCATAGTTTTTGGGACTGGGAGAAAGGAGAGAGGTTGGACTACTTCTATAATGGTAATCCTCGCTACACTCGGATTACAGCCATGGAGTATCTGAATGGACATGACTGCTCATTGCTCCTTACTGCAACAGGTTGGTCTCACTCACTCACTGTCTCTCTCTCACACACACAGTGAATAAAGGGATGTGTGTGCTGTGTATCTCTTTCATTCTTCCGACATGCAAATAATTTATCTGCTCAAGGTACACATATGCAAGTGCACAGACTGCACACCTGGAATCAAATTGATTATGTGCTGGGTTGCTTTCACTGTATTGCACATTGTACATTGCCTTGCTTTTTCGTGTTGATACAATTCTTAGATTCACCCTGGATATGTCTTTGATCTTTCTGATCTTTCTCTCTCTGTATCTATCTCCACCCTTCTCTTTTCCATATGTTCCTCTCACTGTCCCCTCTCTCTCTCTCTCTCTTTCACTTCATATACCCTCTTCTCTGCATTTCATCCATATACCCACTCAACTCTCTTCTTCTTCTTCCTCCTCTCCCGCCAGATGATGGAGCATTGCGTATCTGGAAGAACTTTGCGGACCAGAGGAACCCTGAGATGGTGACAGCATGGCAGGGCCTGTCAGACATGCTGCCCACCACCCGAGGTCAGCCCTCCGCCAGCGCACACAGTAAAGACCCACAATCTATTTTTTCCTCTACCCGAATGCCAAAGTACTTACTGTGGTATCAACTGTACAAGCCATTATTCTGTCTGTCCCTCCTGGTTTGCCCCCGTTTGTCCACATATTCATCTTTAGGACAAGGACCAGCTCTGTTTTGCCCTATAGATAGCCTCCACAGTAAGCCATGATAATCGTCTATTCGTCACACACATTAGCATGGAAAGAACTAGGAAGACTTCATCTGGATTCTCAGCAACTTTAGACCAACTACCTGGGTGTCCAGGTGTGACAGAACAAGTGACTGGACAACATCAATCATCATAATTAAAAAATAATACATATGCTAAACGTTTCCTTGAACTTGCACTGTCATTTCCCATCATGGAATCTGTGATCTGTCTAATCAGACCAAGACAATAAGTTATCTTAGATTGAGATTCTAGATTTTGTAAATAGTAGAAACTGTTCTCTTACTGCTCTATACTATCTTTAAGTGCTTACAAATTAGTAAGTATTTTTGTGTATTTAGTATAACATGACTATATCACAGACCCCAAGAGGACTTTCTGGCATCCATATGGCTAATGGGGATCCTAAATATACTGTACTAAATATGTATATGCACTCATCATATGATATATAACTTTAAATGCTCTGTGAAAGTTGTGGATTAAAGTGTGAAGGAAGGAGTGGCACAGTGATTATATCACCTCACAGCGAGATGCTCCTGGGTTCACACACGACACACCTTTCAATGTGTACACGTTCTCCTGCTGTTCGTGTGGGTTTCCTCCCACACCACAGGCATGCATGTTGGGGCACTATTTTCCCTAACCTTTTTACTATTTTGAAAAACATTTTAATATACCGGTACTTCTAATAGCCGATCTACAAGCTCACAACGTGACGATGTTTGAAGTATTGTAAAATGTTTTTCAAAATTGTTAAAAACATACGAAAAAATAGGGCCATAATTGTACTTGTGCCTCGGAATCAGTCATCAGAGGCTTTTAGCTGTCCACTGCTCCTAATGGTTAAGATGGGTCAAATCGATTAAGTATGACTTAACTTTAAAGCAACTACTTTACTAATTACTGGAGATGGAAATTTCAAAGAATTTCTAAATTCAGGGCAAGAATGTCTTTTAACTTAACACCTAGGGTCTAGCAGCAAAATTATTACATGGCATATTGTATCACCAAAAGGTTGCGATATATATATATATATATATATATATATTTTTTTTTTTTGCGTAAGGGTCACAAAAAAAGAAAAAAACATTGTACCAAAGTCGAACAGTGGCCATTGAATTAATCAAAATTGTACTTTATCTTCACAAAGAAACTTGTGAATCTTAAATCACTGAAATGGTTCAACCCCACTGTACATGTCCATACTTAAATTATCACATATACTGTATATGTGTAGTAGACTAGTAGTCACACACAAATATTCATCCGCCCATTCCTCTTTTTTTCCTACTGTAGGTTACAACCTACTGTATAGGTATAGGGCCATCCACACCAAGCATGCTAAATATATCGGTAATGATTTAGGGAGCTGCCACACTGAACACTATTCCTGGACCAGAGACGTTTATGGGCATTGTGACATGTTGCTAATCCATGGATGAATACCTTGCTCATTTGTTTGTTTTTTATCAAAGTTATTTTCTGTTACAGAATGCACAGTGGTCACATCAACATACATGACAATTCCCTAAAACCTCTCTAGACCAGGGGTCCCCAGAGTTACTACAGGGGGTGTATTTGTTTGATGTGGAACATTAGCCGAACAGTGTATCTACAGCTCGCTTAGCATCGGTACGTGGGTCAATGGCAAAGTGCGTAGATAGATTAGACGACCTTCGGACAAGGTTGTAGACGCGACCTCATATACTGTAGTGTAGGTATCGTGTATGGATAGCCGTCTCCGACAGTTGTGTGGACCACCCACTGTGTGTGTGTGTGTGTGTGTGTGTGTGTGTACATGGACTGCTATGGACTAGATGCCGCAATTAATTAGCGTCACTGAAATAGCTGTCTGACACACACTCACTGTACACGCACACGTGCGCACACACACAATTCTGTAGATTCCACATTGATTGCAGTATTGACAGTACAGTAGAGCATTTGTTCAGCAACGAGTAAAGCATAGAAATACATGTATACCAGTAGATGCAGATTTCCATTGATATCAATGTCATGCTTACATAAAGTAACTCATCGTGGGTGTACTTGTTCCATATTATGAAGATGCGTTGGTTATGGTATTTCATAGCAAATTAGTAGCAATGAGTGACACCGAGTCCATCGGTGAGCCAAGTGAGCAGCCGTCTGTAGACGTGGAGGTTTTGACCTAATGATACTTACTTTATATCTCTGTAAATATAGTCTCGTGGTCGGTTCAATTTACCTTGGATAAATGAAAGTCTGGCTCCTGTGCGCACAAGCATGCACACGTACTGTATTATATACTGTATGTGACACACACACACACACACACACACACACACACACACACACACACACACACACACACACACACATTGCATAGTATTATTGTACTATCAAATAGAAATCCCTCATTTCGTATTCAAATCACATGCAACTAATCCCACTATGACATTGTACAGTCCAATGACATGTTTCACCTTACTGTCGTCATGCAGTCGAAGCGCTGCCTCCGGGCCTGCATTGAGACTTCCCTCATTAGGCAAGGCCTTATGACTCTTCTGGGAGAAACCTTAGCTGACACACACACACACACACACACACACACACACACACACACACACGCATGCACACACACACACACACACAAGTATGCACACACAGTCACTCGCATGCACACACACACACACACACACTCCAGTTGTCTCTTAAAATGCCCTAACTGTTCCATCCATGTCGTCTGGTAACGTACTTCTGTCAGATGAGACGTATTCCTCATCTGGCTTTCTCAAAGCCCTGGTGTCTGTATGTCTGTCCGGCTTTGTTACTTTGCTGGTTCTTTGACTTTGTTTTGTTGTTGTGTTGTTCTCCGTCTGGGTGAGAGAGAGAGGACAAGGCAGTTTCTCCTCCATAGCACCAGATGCAAAGTCACTTCAAAACAGCCTAACACTACAATGAAACGCAATAGTTTTATTGTAGTTTACTATGGATAGTAAACTATGTATATGCACACGTAATGGCAGGTACCGCTCCATTATCTGTTCCACCCCTTAGACTTTTGCTGAAGCTATTTGGATTTTTCTTCCCTGAAGTGTTGTCTTGGGGTGTTATCCCAAATGGGACACTGAATATGTTTCTAATGCAGAACCAGTAGCCTTCAGAAACACGTCACCTAGTTTTTCATTCCACTCTTTCAGTGTTATTCACTCGGGAGATGCCACACTGGGGAACCACAGCCTTGTTCTGTGCTCTGTGCGTGGCTGTGTGTGCATGCGCGTGCTTGTATACAGTACAAGTATAATACACACTTGCACTGTGTGTGTGTGTGTGTGTGTGTGTGTGTGTGCGCCTGCATGCAGGGATCCTTACGTCGCTAACATGTGACATGCTTGGGCTGATGTGCTTTTGACTTGCCCTACTCCCCCTCCATCTGCTACTACTCTCACAGGTCTTGCCAGAAGGGTCTCCATCTATCTTGACAGGAGTAAACAGGGAGGTAAGTGCTGGCTTCTCTCCCTCTCCCCTGGATTCTCAATGTGCCGTACAAAAAAACAACCCCAAAACCCAACCGCATACCTCCTTTTGTTTGTTCTTATTATGTTTCTTTTTCCTTCATCCATCTGTTTGTTTCCTCTCTCATCACTCTCTGAAGGGAAAGGCTGCGGTAGTGTGCAAACTACAGGATCAGGTTTCTTGACTTTATTATACACACAATGGACGGATACACAATCTGTACTGCCATGCCCCTCTGCCAAGCCCTCACAGCCGCCCTCTAGGTTTCAGCTGTTCAATGTTCTTCAGAGTACCAGCTTACCTCTGTAGTTCTATCTACACATTCATTCAGTGACATCGTAGAAAATGTTTAACAAATAAGTGCATGATGGCGGAGAAGTTCAAAATATTAAGCTACTCTTGAAACGATATTTGGCTAAAAGTGTTGCAATTGAATGTTATGCTGGTTTAGAGCGACAGCCGTGCTGTGACTGGCTAGTTGGTTGAATGTTATGCTGGTTTGGACAACTTTGGAGGGACAGCCGTGCTGTGACTGGCTAGTTCGTTGAATGTTATGCTGGTTTGGAGGGACAGCCGTGCAGTGACTGGCTAGTTGGTTGAATGTTATGCTGGTTTGGAGGGACAGCCGTGCTGTGACTGGCTAGTTGGTTGAATGTTATGCTGGTTTGGAGGGACAGCCGTGCTGTGACTGGCTAGTTGGTTGAATGTTATGCTGGTTTGGAGGGACAGCCGTGCTGTGACTGGCTAGTTGGTTGAATGTTATGCTGGTTTGGAGGGACAGCCGTGCTGTGACTGGCTAGTTGGTTGAATGTTATGCTGGTTTGGAGGGACAGCCGTGCTGTGACTGGCTAGTTGGTTGTCAAATGTTGGCTTTTGGTTTATTTTATAGGTGATGATGGATGAGAGTAAACTATACACTGTGCTCGCATTCACTTTAAAGGGGGTGTCTGGGAGGGGGCTTGAAACAGCAGCAGTCAGATGGATTCCAAGAATGTTCCAATGACTACTGTGCCCTTGTGTGGCCTAATTATTAAATACTATTTTTGGTTCTTCCAGGTCAGTGTTTAATTGGGAGCCTGGTGGTGCCAGCGATGTTATTAATAGTGAATCCCCCAGGCTGCCTTGAGTTAAACTCTAAGAGGAAACTGACATTGCAGGGACCACAACTAGGAGACAAGCGGCAACCTGTGCAGCAATTGGCATGTGGAAGTGTGTCAAGCTTGGAGAGCAAGGGAACGGAGAAGAGATTTGGGCAGAAGGAAAAGAAGATAAAAAAATAAGAGCTAGAGTCAAGAGGATGGAAGAGTGGAGTGAAAGAAAATGTGCTGACGAATGGATGGGCGGCTGGATTGGTAGAGAGATGGATACGAGGCATGAACGGAATGAAAAATGAAAGACAATGGCAAGAAATACAATAAGTCAGCAACAGAGTTATCATGGAGTGTTGGGCATAGTACTGTTTATATTCAGTCTGGTACTCCTTCAGATTTTGTCCAAATTTCACACAATTAGGTACACATAATCTTTAGAGTCATGCGATCAAGACTGATATGATTTCACTTCACCTTCAATGTTTTATTTTGTATATTATGTATATAATGAATAATTGGTTATAAATACAGATACATTGTTTTTCATAATCCATCCTGATTGGCTGTGATTGGCATCTAAAGTTTACTTAACGCAACGCCCCAAAACTTTGCGCACACCTTCCCACTATGTTGAGAAACCAATGCCACCTTTTTCTCATTGCCCTGTTATAGTGTCACCAGGAGGCTGAATTTAGCAAAACACACTTTCTTCCTATTGCTCCTACAGATATTTCCAAACATCACACAAGTCCGTACACATTATCTCTATGGTCATGTGATCAAGATGGATCTGTCAGATTTTTGAGTGGTGCAACCACTCCAAGGAACAGCAATGTCCGCTTTCCCGTGTTGGTCATGCACCTATGTGACGTTAATGAGCACCATTATGTACCAGTAGGGGCCAGTAGGGGCGCTGTAGTACTGCACTGTTGCCTGCTAATGAGAGAGAGAGATGGGGGGGGGGGGGAACTGGTCGGATTCCTTCCGCGCGCTACGTCCGGCCGGGGAAACTCCCCCCTGTCAGGTGAAAAGAAGCAGCTTGGACTCAGTTCGCTGCCCACCCAGGTTGGCAGAGTGTAGCGCCCAGGATTACATTAGATAATTGACACTGGTTTGCAAAATCGTGGGATGAAAAATATTTAAAACAAAAATAATAATAAAAAGTTTGAGAGTAGAGACTGCTGAAGTTGTGAAAGTAGGGCGTCCCAGGCCTGTTTGGCTACAGGGACAGAGCTTCTGTGTCCTGCTCCACATTTTAGTCCACTTGCCAGAATGTGAACCCAGAGTTTAAAAAGTAGACTGGTGCTTCAGAGATCAGTGGGACTGGAATACTGAAGAAAAGGCGGCGATCCAAGCACTCAAAATCCATGAGTCTTACCCGACTCCTTTGTGAGTCAAAACATGTTGGCTTTTCAAACTTGGTACCTTGAGTTTTATCCACCCTCTCCTCATTTTTATACCTTTTAGAGTGCTTGGATCGCATCCTTTTCTTCAGGGAATACGATAATAACCTTCCAAAGACCGGATTTTGGCTCATTTTGAGCAGAAAAAGGAGTAATACGCGTGCACGTCTGATCCATATGTAGGCCGAATATGTGAGTAAAAGCATAAATAATAATAATAATATATTTTTTTAATTGCTGGATTAAATGAAATCGTCTTGGCACATGCGGGTCGTGTAGAGAAAAAGGAGGTCCCGTGTTCTTGGCTTACTTTGTGTTAATTCAGCAGTAAACAGGGTTCAAAGGTAGAAGAGGAAGGTTTAACATTCTGTCAAAGTTTCATTCCTAGCCTAGATTGTTTTTCACTGTTCATTTCTGTGAAGTACCAGAGAAGAACCACTCAGAAGTTATGAGCAGTCTGTCGAGGTGTTGTGAGCAGCTTATCAACAGCAGTCCTACTAGAATATACTTATGCCATGGGGTAGATGCATACTTTCTGTCTTTTCAGAAACACCTACTGTCATCCTGGCTGGACAGGGTGTTTTATTACCTACAGTGGCGTGCACAGATAGACCTGCCCTTTTCCCTCTGGTGCCCCTTGGGAGAAAAAAAAAAGAACTGCACAGTGTACACTGTACAGTATGTGGACCATGGTGACATTGATCAATTCTTGATCTAATATAATATTTAGGCCCCAAAATCTATAAATCTTACACTATTAAAGCAACTAGCCGGTTCCATGCGCTGCACAAGGTGCCCTTTTTTCACTTTAGCACCTGCCCCTCTAAATGTCTGTGCACGCCACTGATTACCTATCACCAGTGCCAGAAGGTACGGCCTGGCCTGCATGCGGACAATCATAGCAGCCCTCAAATATCATCTTCTATTAGGTGCTCAAGGTTCCTGGTAATCCTGGAGAACTCTATTACCTGAGTCCTGAAGGGCTCTTTGAAAGCAAACAGGATGGAGGGAGGAGAGGGAGTGAAGGAAGATGGCTGACCTGCTATAGTTTAATGAACTGCGGTATGTGGGAGAGCTTTTCCATCACCAGAGATAATGGAGCAGAATGAACAAGCAGACAAAGCCTTCTTCTCTAGAGTGAGAAGAGATTATTTATAGAGGGATATGTAGGGAGGGGGGGGGGGCATCACAGATTAGGGTGTATAGAACAAGGAACAAGGCGCTGTACGACAAACTCCAGAGGCTCTTAGCAATGGAAACATGAGCTTATTAAGCTTGTGTTGCACTATTTTTTGCACCACGGGGAAAAGCTGTCTTGTTTCATGTTAACAAAATCATTAGTGCCTTTGTACTATATCTGTTATTGGGGAGAGAACCATATCCACTCAAAACAGACATGATCTGAGCCATGGTTGGTCTGAAAACCCAGGCTTCACTTGCAGGTTTACATTCTCACACCTTTTTTTGTAACTTTTATTTTTATTATTACTTTTTTATTGTGAGTTGTGTTGCAGTACTATATATATAGCAGCATACAGTATTCATGAACAATAGTTACATTGCATTAGCCATTCAAATATTTTGAAACCAAAACGAATTAATTGCAACACAAACCGTAACATATAACCGCAACAAAGCAAGACAAAAAAGAGAGACATTCAACAACCAAATAATCACACAAATAAGAATTAATAGTACAAATTAAACATTGCAGAAGGAAGTAACTGTGTAACAAAACAAAATAAAAAGGAAGGGTCATTTTTACACAGAGATAAATTAAGTAATTAACACAAGGAATGTAGCGTGTAACCTCCTTTGAATATCACTCCATCCATGCTTTGTCTTTCCTACTCGAACTGGGAGTCTGTGGGAGAAAGGGCTGAATACTTGATACATTTTTCATCGGTGATGTGTCTTGTGATTGGCTGTAAGCTGATGGCAATAATGAATCAAGTCTTGCACCACTATGCAACTATTAGCCACCAGATTGCCCCTGACATGCAATACCCTTACTGTGTGCAACCTGTATTAATAATTGAGAGCTAAAAGACATTACTGCCATAATACATACGCCCAGTGGTGCAGTGAGAATTCATGGCCAGGCCCAGGCATGCTAACTCTTCCTAACTTTCACTCCTCTCCCATACATCTCCATACGTTATGTGTGTATTGATTTCTGTGTGGGTTAATAAGACCTGCAGCTCTGCAAGGGATGCAGCCCTGAAGAAGGGATTATACACTGATGCATTCAATGTGGGTTTTTCTTCTTTTTTTTCTTTTTCTTTACTCTTGTGGTTTGATCCGCTTATTGCATTGAACACAGAACCCTAATGTTCTGGTGTGTTGCTTTATGTTGCTCCTCTCCTTGCTGTCATTGTCCTGTCACTTTCACAGTGACATTTCAGTGAAGCTGAAAGATATAATATGGATAGAAATTCGTGTTGCTTAGTGTTATTTATTTCTAATAAAATATACTTGGGGGGGGGGGGGGGTATGATGGAACAAAATACTGTAAGGATTACATACGGGAGAGATGGTTCTGTAAGTTAAAAATGAATGTATATTATAGACGAATCCACAGAGGGGTGCCCAGGGCGCAGCCATAGCTTAGGTGTCACATTAAGCACAGCTTGACACCTCAGCATTGATTGCCTACACCTGGCCTACAGGGCACTGCTCTGCAATCTGGGACTTATTTTAATGAATAAAACATTATTTGAATCAATTTGTGTGGCAGAGTATGTTAATAATATATAATGATCACATCTGGTCTCCCTACTTGTCTATTGAGAAATGTGGGCCCTTGTGTTGGGGATGACTGGGTAGGACCCCTACTAGCTGACAGTTAATTGAAGCAGACACCACACATTTTAACAAATTTCTTGATTGTTTTTCTAAATGTAATTCCTCTACCATGTACCCAGTTGATTGAGGTTGACTACTTGCACATGTGCGCGTGCACACACACACACACCTCTGCCTAGTGTCTATATGCTCATGAGTTTTCAGTTTAGGAATTTGCCAGCCTCTCCTCCCAACCTCCCAGAATCGTGACGGCATAGCTGCCAACTTCAAAGGGAATGCCTCAACTTCCCGTGGGGGTGTTGGGGTGTGGGTGTGGGCATGCACACCACAGCTGACTGAGCATTTGCCTGTGAAGTGATGTTCCCTGTGTGTCTCTGCGTGTGTGCTTCAATCTCTGTCCAGCTTCTGTGTGACGCAGGAAACGACTGTATATTGCCATGATTTGAGCTTTGAAGCCAGTAAGAAGGTGAGGGAGGGAGGGAGGGAGAGAGAGAGCCTGGATTATGCCCAAATTTGGATTTGCCTCGTCTGATGTCACGACACTGGCATCATAGCTGACTGACATCATGCATCATCTGGCTAGCAAAACCTGAGCACGCTGATTGTCAGATAACGCCTTGCAAGCTGATAATTTGATCTGATTGCAGATTTTCTGCTTGTACTATATATGTATACTGTATAACATTCCATGTTATGGCAGGTGGATGGATTATTATAATATTTTTTATAACACACTTTAAAATTTTTCAAATCATCAAGAGCTGCACAGTTTTAAAAAAACAGATAAAAATAACAAAAGCAACATTCGGCAAGTAGTAAATGAGCAAAAGACCCAAGAAAAAATTCTAAGCAAAGGCTTTGTTAGAAAGCTATGTTTTGAGTTCATTTTTCAAGCATCAGCAGATTGTTGGGCTCTCAAATGGTCTGGGACGGCATTCCACAGGCTTGTGGCAGCTGAGCAGAATGTCCGTTCACCCATGGTGCAGAGTTTGGTCAAGCACGCTTTTGAATTACGCACGACTGAAATGCAAATCGGTGAAGTCGGGCGGTTCTCGAGATGCGTGAATAATAGTTATTTTTGTTATGGTTATACCAGTAGGAGACTGAAGGCCAGATGCTGGAGTAAGAAAAATGTTGGTGTAAGGTGGCCACAAAGTTGGGGTGACAAGGTAGGGTGTAGGTGAACGGTGGAAGCTTACAGTAGGTCTTCAGTTATCACCCCCCCTACACACACACACACACACACACTCAACTCTGGTGGTACTTAGTGACATTCAAGGTTAGACTGCACACAAGAGCTGCCAGGTGGCCTTGCATTAGCCCAGCAGGTATGGTGAAGAATCTGCTTTCAGGCTTATCTCTGATTTTCATTGGCAACATTACATGGAGATGTGTTTAGAATGTTCTCTCTCATTCCATCTATCGCTGACCCTCACTCTCATACGTGCTGTCTCATGCATGAAAGCAGCACTAGCCTTCAACGTGATGCTCAAAGCCTGAACTTTAAACCATGCCAGGGGCAGAAGATATAAGCAGGGTCCCTGAAACATCTGGAGAGAGAAATGTGGTTCCGCCTATTAGGAATATGTATTAAACAGTGAAGCGGCAAGCTGGGCCCCTACCTACTGTTTAGTGTTGCACTAATCATACATTTTTGGGAGACCAGGATTTGAATCCTGTTTGTTAGAGCACCCGTGTGTGCCTGCATGCGTATGTCTGTGCTGCTTTGGGGTCTATTCACTTTCAGATCACTCAGTTAAAAGTGCAAAGCACACAATTCATTCACCAACTTCATATTGCAAAAAAACTTGAGGTTCAATGTGCCAGATTGATTGATGTAGGACTTTTGTTTTGTAGAACCGTGTGTGTGTGTGTGTGTGTGTGTGTGTGTGTGTGTGTGTGTGTGTGTGTGTGTGTGTGTGTGTGTGTGTGTGTGTGTGTGTGTGTGTGTGTGTGTGTGTGTGTGTGTGTGTGTGTGTGTGTGTGTGTGTGTGTGTGCATTAACACACTAACCGTTGGTGTGATGTTCTGTGCTGTAGGTGCAGGCATGGTGGTGGACTGGGAACAGGAGACTGGTCTCCTCATGACCTCTGGAGACGTGAGAGTCATCAGGGTCTGGGATACAGAGAGGGAGATGAAGGTCCAGGTACTGTACATGCACTGTATATACATTATAACCTTGTATGTAGAGAGTCGTTACCTTTCAAGCAGTGTTGATTTTGTTGACTAATACCGAGACGAAAAATGTTCGTCGACTACCTTTTTTTCACTAACTTAATGGAAACTAAATGAAAACTAGAAAAAGTGCCCTTCCGGGCACAGGTCTCCACCAGGTTATCCACAGATCCGTGCAGTTAGAGGTAAAAACACTTTTCGGCCAGTTATAGCGCCACCTTGAGGCTGAGTTGAAATTGTTCATGTGGCATTTCGTCCTCGGCCTAGTGGGAATGTGGGTGCACAATTTCACGGAAATCACGCGATGTGTTCATGATTTGCAGCATTTTGTTTGAAACTGAGCACTCCTGTGAACTTTGGAAGCCAATCTTAACCAATCAGGATGGAGTCTGATAAATCTGAAAGACCCGTTTCGTTGAATGGCTCTAGAGAGACTGTGTACCAATTTGCGTGATGTTTGGACAAAATCTGTAGGTGTACTGTGCAAAAACGTGTTTTGCACAAAGCGGCCTCCTGGTGGCGCTATAACAGGCCGTTCTGGAAAGTTTGGGGCAGAGGTTCATGGTTGGCATCCAGGGAGTGTGTGTGCAAAATATGGCATTGAAAAACTTGTTTTGCACAAAGCGGCCTCCTGGTGGCGCTATAACAGGCCGTTCTGGAAAGTTTGGGGCAGAGGTTCATGGTTGGCATCCAGGGAGTGTGTGTGCAAAATATGGCATCGACCGGGTTAACGGTGGCCGAGATTAGCTGTTCACGGACACACACACACACGGACACACACGCGGACGGACGGAGTGCAAAACATACTCTCCCCACATGCCTTCGGCCTGGTGGAGACAATCAAGCTATGATGACTAAAACTAAGAATAAATAGGCTGACAATTTCATCAACAGATAAAAACTACACAAAAATTTTAAGAAGGGACTAGTGGACAAGAGATCCAGTTTAAGTAATGGACACAAGTCATTTTACACTTGGTTGCATGCTGAAAATACGAGACATGCAGCAACGGTCAACATCCAACGCGCTGTCAGGCCAGAGCCTATACATGCGCCTGGACCGCTAGGCCAGCGGGCAACCACTTTCAACAGGTTTCTAAGGTAGCCGAAGATAGCTGAGCTTTTTTAGATTGGCAATTTTCAATACTTTTGCGCAACACTTGTATGATGAAGTAGGGCATTGATTTATGAAAAAAATGAATAAGATGGAGATACAAGGTCGACAGTGACGATAAATGTATACATGTAGCAGAGTGGCTCACAACCTCAGCCTGTCCTAAAAGTCTAACATCTCCCCTGAATCACGGGGATATACCTTTGGCTTAGCTTTTCCACGCATATACAGTTACAGTAGCATGTCTGCTATTTTTGAAAAATCAAAGAACGACTGACATAGAAACATAGCTTTTTCAGAAAACTGTCAGGATTTAGAAGAGATTTATAGAATTGTTCCCAGGTCAAAAAGGGTTATGATTACCTCATTCAACATTACCATGTTCAAAACGGCAAAAGGTTATTTACAAGAGAAAATCACTGTATATTGTCACTGTATATTTTACGGGGGGATTGAACCCCAACCTCCCAGTCTCAGGGCGGACACTCTAACCACAAGGCCACTGAGCTGAGTAATGAGCTAATAAAAATAGGTGTCTTTCCATTACCATGTTTTTTTTTCTTCACCTCTAATGATCTTTAGTGTGTTAATCATTGTCTTGATTGATGTACTCCATATCAGTAAATGTCTCAGTCTGGCCTTTGGCTGTGTATTGACGTCGGGTCCAGTTTGGAATGAACAATCGGTCAAATGGGAGACGTGATGGATTCGCTTCTTCGTTAGTTTAATGTTTAATGTGCAATAGAACAACAATGCACTGGACCTTCTCAAGTCTTTTACAAGGGAATTTGTGTGCATGTTTGCCCCTAATAAGTGTGTGTGTGTGTGCTGTGTGCGTGATCCAGGACATTCCAACAGGAGCAGACAGCTGTGTGACCAGTCTGTCCTGCGACTCTCAGCGTTCTCTCATTGTTGCCGGTCTGGGAGATGGTTCTGTGCGTGTCTATGACAGAAGGATGGCCCCCAATGAATGGTATGCACGCACGCATTCGCACACACACGCACACACACACACACACACACACACACACACACACACACACACACACACACACACACACACACAGAGAATAATTGTCTTGACATTATTTGTCCTCAAAACAGAGATGTCCAAGGTTTTGTGTTTATTTTGGCATGCCCTCTTTGCACTGCCCCCAGCTCCCCACACACACCCCTCCCAATCACCCTGTTAGCTAAATATTATTTACTTAGCCCCAAAGGAAAAACCAGTGCAATTAAGCTGCAAAGCGTCACATAAATCTTTTAAATAAGGCTACATTTAGAGGAGTCGTCCCCCCTTAGGCAAAGAATTACACCTTTCCCCAACTGTGATGCTCTCTTAAAATGAGTCCAGAGATAGACATACCGTTTTTATTTCTCTTTGGGGAAATGGATTACTCTGTGTATTTTTTGTTTTGTTTAACCAGGACAAATCTCATTGAGATTTAAGATCTTGGTGCTCAGGTGGCACAGGGGTAAAATTCTTGCACAGCAGTGTGCAGACTAGGGGTTTGTCTAAAGTAGGAGGGGGGTGGAGCGGTTAGGGTGGAGCCTGTCAAATAATAAGGGAAAATTAGCTAAATGTGTGGCAAATCGGCAAAACAAATAATGCATACCACTACGTAGCTTTCTTCACAAATGTGTTCATGAAGGTGTCTACTATCACCTCTCAACTCCCTTGGGAAACTTTTTGACAGCTGCTGAAAGTTGGGCTGCCATTAACAACCTATGATGAGGCAAATTTTTCCAAATGTAATTATGCTTTATGTAGTATGTGACGTTTCAGACTAGATTCTGAATCCATTGCAAGCATTCGTTTTGCACGAAAAACACTCCTTCGGCTAAAAACGTCAGGCCCAGGTCAGCACATTTGGGCAAGTGGCTATGGCCGAATTTAGCCCAAGGAGTGTTTTCCGGGCAAAACGAATGCATGCAATGGATTCAGCATCATGAAAAGCCCCTAGTTTGATACGTCATATACTACATAAAGAATAAGGAAATTTGGAAAATGTTGCCTTATATTGGTTAATGGTATCCCAACTTTCAGCAGAATAGCAGGAATAGCACTGAGAATGGAACTGTGCAGACTCCTAACGCCATGCTACTTTTGCCAGTATGGCTCATTTTATCATTTTCACATGGCATGATTTCTCACTCGAGAGGTTGATTGCAATTGTCAACCTTGGATCAAGTCTCTTCCATCTATCAACAAATGGTACTCCTGAATAGCGAACGTACAAAACCAAGGAACAATATGTGTATGTGATTTGTATAAGTAGCCTTGCCGAGCCATGAGGCCCATAGGGCAGGAGCCTATCTCCTGTTTCTGTAGCGTGAGGCAGCTTGATGTACAAGTACACCCCCTGGACATGACGCTAGTATGTCACAGGGACTTACCCCCAATCCAACCCTTGATGCTGAGTGTCAAGCTGGGAGACATTGGGTCCCATTTTTAGAGTCTTTGGTATGACCCGGCTGGGGATTGAACCCCAACCTCCCAGTCTCAGGGCGGACACTCTAACCACAAGGCCACTGAGATGTGTTTTGTATGATTGAACATTAAAACCGAGGTTTTGCTTTCACCATGTCAGCCTCTCCAGGTGGCTGTTACTAGTACTACAACCATCTACTCTCACTGCTCAGCCTTAAGCTCAGGGCGCCATCCTGTGGTCACTCACGTGTACTACACTTCACCACACGTACATACTTTACATGCAATGCTGCATAGACATTTGCATACTCATTTTTACACAGACAATTTGACATCATCCATATTGGCCAATGGTGAGAATCACCATTGAGCCTTCAACTTTTGTGCATCTCCAATGCAATTTACACCCTGAGGTGCTGTTGAAGCTTATCTATATCTATTTACACCCTGAGGTGCTGTTGAAGCGTACCTATATCTATTTACACCCTGAGGTGCTGTTGAAGCTTATCAATATCTACCAACACTGGAATGGTTTTTAACTGATATTCTATCCGCTGTGTGTTTTCAGTCGGATAATGACTTACAGGGAACACGGAGCTTGGGTGGTCAAAGCCCACCTGCAGAAGGAGACAGGCGGACATATTATCAGCGTCAGGTACTAATACTTTTTTTCCCAATCTGACTGGTTTTCCAATATATATATATATACCCCCAGAAGAGATGAAATAAAATAACGTTTTCCAAACATTTTCGAGATTTTTCAAAAATGTTCAGCCCGGCACCAAGTAATGCATCGTGAGCTTGTGTATCTGCTATTTTTGAGAACCACTGTTCTAAACCAATGTTCTAAATCCTATGAGTTTTCTGAAACATGTATGATGCTAAAATCTAAAATGATACTTTCCCGCCTTTAATGGGTTAAAGTTTGGTCTGACTAATGCATTGAATACATGGATTCACAATGAAAACAAGTCCCCAGGACCTTTTTGGGTTATCCTTTTAGCCCAAGTGTTACTGCACTTCCGTGCTGTTTACATATTTGACTATTCAATCAATCAATCCTCCCCCCACAGTGTCAACGGGGATGTTCGTTTCTTTGAGCCACGGTCGCCGGACTCTGTGAATGTCCTGCAGACTGTGAAGGGACTGACGGCCCTCGACATTCACCCACAGGCCAACCTGTTCGCCTGGTGAGTCAAATGCCAAATGTTAGTTTGCTAAGTAATTTGTGTGTAGTAAACCGTACGGGTCCTGTCCTGTCCTGTCCTTGTGATCTGCTGCATGTCATGGCTGTCGCGTGGAAACCTTGAATGTTACTTAACTTACTTTTCCATTATTTAGTCACTTTAATAAGGGTCTGCCTCCTTCTCCTACGTCTACTGCCTTGTGGACATTATTGGATGTATAAATTGTGTTTGTCAACCTCCGAGGTCAGAGGTCTCTACAGATTTTTATTTATTTATAATCAGCAGATTTCTTTAAATGTGTGCGTTGAAAACCGTGTATCCTTGTGCACTCATACTGTCTCTTTGTGTCCTGCGTGTTCTCTCTCCATGATCCAGTGGCTCTATGAATCAATTCATAGCGGTGTACAACTCTACCGGGGACGTGATCAGCAACATCAAGTACTACGACGGCTTCATGGGCCAAAGGATCGGAGCCATCAGCTGTTTAGCCTTCCATCCGTACTGGGTAGGCCACCGTCCATAGTCCATACTCATCTCCGGATTCCTTTGATTCAATTAACAAGATGTCAATGTACCGTATTGTTAATTTATTAGAGCATTTTACAGTGGGTGAAAGGTTCATTTTGATCATCCAAATGTGGTTCTGGCACTTGTGGCTGAGTGTTCCGTGCAAATTTAGGTTTCAAGGTTTTATATTGTCACGTGCTCTCCTACAATACAGTGTTGCTGTGGTGACATTTCAGACGGAAATAGTGTGTACAAAATGGAAATCTGGCATAATAAAGCAAAAAAATATATATATACTGCAAACTGCAAACTAAAAAGAATATTAGTGTCAGGCATTAGCATAGTAATAGATATGTGAGGCGGTAATCCTCTACAGTCTGTTTATACTACTCTACATAGGCCTACTGTATACAGTGTGTACACTACAGTGTCAGTAACATTAAGTAAAGGAGGAGAGGACACTGGAGCAGCACAGACATTTCAGTCGTTCTTTCTTGTACTAGCACCTAATAAAAGGCTTGAAATGTCCGCGGTGCTCCGCGTATACAGTATCTTTTCTACGTCCGAGCATAGACATGGTAACGCCCCGCCTGCCTCTGATTGGCCTACCGACACTGCCGGCCTTACCAGAGTTTCCTCCGAGGTGGAAGATATATGCTGGATAGTCTGCCGCGAGGTTACTCCGTGGTGGGAAATAAATAGTACGATATAATACAAGAGAATGACAGCTTGGCACGTGCGACAGTAACTTTTATTTTTGTAGAAGAGGCAAACTAATATTGTTTATGCCGTTGGCCTGTTTATTTGTATACATGTGTAATTCTTGTAGTTGTACTGTAAAAGGGTCTCTTATAATATTAGTTTACTATAATTAGATTAATACACGAAAATCAACACTAACACTTTATTTAGAACACACCCAAATCAAATCATAGTACATAGGTGTTCAATCAATTATTCAAACAAAGAAAACAGCACAAACAATATTAGTTTGCCTAATACAAGTTACCCTCGCGTCTCGCATCTCGGAGGACAGGCAAGACGGGCAGTGTCGGTAAGCCAATCAGAGGCAGGCGGGGCATTACCATGTCTATGCTCGGACGTAGAATAGATATACGCTGGTGCTCCAGTGTCCTCTCCTGCTGTTCCTGTGATGCACTGGACCAGCCGTTCCAGGCTTGAGGCGCGTTGGTAGATTTCCTTTGTTCTAATGTATTGTTCCCGCTCTGTTTCCCTTCCAGCCCCACTTGGCGGTGGGCAGCAACGACTACTATATGTCCATCTACTCGGCAGAGAAGAGGCTCAGATAACACCTCACCACTGGAGGGAGCCCTTCCACGCCCTGTCCTTCTCTAATACCTGCGACTTGTGACTGCTGACCTTGAACTCCAGGGATCTGGGATGTAAATGACCTTCTGTTGTACATATGCAATTACCACCCTGAATGTTCTAGTGATGGCTGCTGACAAACTCATGTTGTGTCGTTGTTGTTGTTGTTGTTGTTGTTATTATTATTATTATTGTTTATTCATATTCTTATTATGAAGCTAATGATTGTAGACTTGGCTGTGCTGAGGAGCGTGTAAATTTAAAAGTGCATATAAAGAAGATGATAGGTTATATTTTAAGAAGAGGTACCTTCCTATCACCGGGGCACTTTCTGACCTCACACACAAGTGTCGCTACATGAATGAACTCTGACCCCTATGCACCCGGCATGGGGTGAGGTCACCCAAAGGAGAAAAACACACACTTAACCTGTACACCAGGGCAGGAAAATACTGACTTGCTCTACGCTGGACCTCATTATGTTGAAGGACGAGTGGCCAATGGACACAGATCGAGGAGTTTT
Organism: Protomyctophum parallelum; assembly: GCF_964188405.1. NCBI lineage: Eukaryota > Metazoa > Chordata > Actinopteri > Myctophiformes > Myctophidae > Protomyctophum > Protomyctophum parallelum. The sequence continues at coordinate 20,938,842 of NC_139702.1, read as the reverse complement.
GCTGCATTGCTGACCAGACGTTTTTAAGGACCCTTGTTTAGATGGTTGATTATGCTTATTTTTGCCTGGCTTGTTTACCAGGCAGTCAAATGAAATGTGTGCCGGCACGCGCTTGTGTGTGTGTGTGTGTGTGTGTGTGTGTGTGACTGTGTGTGTGTGTGACTGTGTGTGTGTGACTGTGCGTTAAATGGATTATAGCACAGATGTGCCCCAGAGTGGGCCTTCATAGCCTTGGACAGAACTAATGCCCCCCACGGCCTCCCACCTTTGTGCAAGTTACCTTCTTCCCACATCAATACCCTTCACTAATTCCAGTGTGCCAAACTGACTAACCTCTCCCATTAAAATCTTTCCACATGAGCTCCTAGATACCCTGACTCTGTTCATCCCCTACAGGCTGACGTATGCCTTCATAGCCAACACGCACAGTTGGGAGGAGAACTGAAGTGGTGACAAAGTCCACGATGGTCTCACCCCACTCTAAACCTGTTCACACCGCTTAAACTCACGGGGACTCCGTGCCACTTGTCTGCACCGCCTGCAAAGCAATAAAGAACAGCCAGCCTTCAGCCTCAAGCAATCATTTTCAAGAGACTCTAGGGAAGATCAAGCACTGTTTTTGCAATTCGACAGCATTAATGCCTGGCTTGTTTACCAGTTCAGCAAGCTTGAACTACAGTAGGTGCATTGCATGCTCAAGCTTTTCCTGTACGCCGAAGCCCCAGTCTGCAGCTCTCCGTGGCCCCAGTCTGCAGCTCTCCGTGGCCCCAGTCTGCAGCTCTCCGTGGCCCCAGTCTGCAGCTCTCCGTGGCGTGACAGCATAGCAATGCCAGCACACCCGTACCCATTCACAGCAGTGCAAACATGATTTGGGTTGTTGCCGTTCTGCGGTGTCCCCTCACTGATGTTACACGTTAGCAACTTCACCATACCAGAACTTGGTCATAATGTTTTGCCCAGTGCCCACTATTGTCTTAGCTTTCCTGTGATTGTGCGAACTCTCTGCCACTCTGTGTCTGGACTGTCACCCTCCCATTTGGCACCCAAGGATTAATATGATTTCACCCAAGTGTGCTATATATGTCGTCCCAAGACATTCACATTGTTCATTAACATTGCCCCGGTGCACCAGTCTAACGTCTGCTCCAATAAGACTCCTTATTGTCTCATATGGCACCTTGCGATCTGTATGTTTTCCACCTGGCTGTTGAGAAAATCATGTTCAAGTTGTATGGTGTAGCTTTGGTGAGGAGCAGCTTCTTTATCCACACTGTGAGACACCCTGTAGACCACAGCATTGTGGGTCTGTTGACTCACCACGCTAGGGATCGCCCCCAACCCTTTGGATATTTCTTCTCTTTTCTTTTCTGTTTTTTCTTTTTCTTTATCAAGTCTGCTGCAAGATTTGCTCTTTTGTCTTTACTTTCTTTGTTTTAATCTTGGTTTTTATTGCCGGAGTAGTTTTGGTTTGATAGCTCAGGTGCTGTGAGTATAATGCTAACAGCATGACGCATGTTGGGCGGAATGACATCAGACTTGTGACTTGGAACACTTTGTATGATACACAGAACACACACACAGAACCGTCCATCACAGCACACCTCTGGATTCTCATTGTATTTATGTCATCCACGGCACACTTCACTTCTTTGTGAACCTCTTTATGTGTCGGTCTCAGGTACCGTTCATGAGACGCCACAAACCACTGTTAAATAAAACTGCCAGCGTTGTGAGTGTCCGTCAGCATGATGGACAGTGTCATCACATTGTGCTCCAAAGTTTGGTCTGGTGTCACTCCTGGAACCACCAGAATCACAACTGCCGAATTCTGACGTGCAGCAGTTGTCGCCGTTGTGACGTTTTAAGAGGAATCTTTGTTTTGTTTTTCTTTTCTCAAATGTGCAGTGTTGCCATAGACGTGCCTCTTCCCTGAGATTGTGTTTTGCTTGTTTAACTTTTTTTTATATAATTTTCCTTTCCTTTTTCCTTTGTGATTTTATGTTTTTAATTGTGCTCTGTGTTAACTGGACTTAGTTCTGTTTGCCTTGGTCTTCATGAAGTGGTGAGAAGAGAGAGAGGATGACCTTCCCCTCACTGATACCTACACACTATCTCTCTCTCTCCCTCCTAATCATTTACCCCTCGATACGCTCCCACTTTCCTCCACCATAGTAACTGCTAAACCCTCTTCACATTTTTATCCCTTAATTGTGCCTCTAACGTCCCAAGCTTGGCTTTTCCCTGTAAAAAGAATGAACTTTAAATGCTTTGCCTGTGGACTTTAAAGGAGCTGGTAAATACATGCCTCATGCCATGCATTCTGTAAGCGACTGTAATTACAGTCACCCTGTCCCCACCACCACCCCATATCTAATCTCAGTAACATCTTCTAAGACTTACTGGGAGTCCCCAAACCCACCCTCTGTCTCACCAACTCAGAATCACACTCATCTCTTGGTATCAAGCGCTGAGTTTTAAGATTTTAGATCCAGAGAGAAAAAAAGAAACTTCACCAACATAATAATTGACAAGTAAAAACAATCAGGTGTTTCTCTGTGACTGTAGACTGCTTGCTGATCATGGTTTATAAGACGGGAGCTGAAATAAACCAAATACACACAACAAAGGGGGTTATTATTTTTATCACTTCTTTCAAATGTTTGTTCAGGATGTTTGATTGCTCAGTCTGATGCTACACAAGTTATGCCAGGGACAAAATATTTTGTATTTAAACATGATTTAATCGTATAATTTCTTTTGGAAGATTTAGAAAATTTAAGTCACAGAAATTGACATAGTATCACAAGTGTGGTAGCCAACTTTCCTTACTTAACAGCTTCCTTATCCATCCAGAATAAACTGACCAGTTTGGAGCCTGTAACAGTTTTTGTAACATGGCATGTAACGTGCCAGTGTTCTAATAACGGGGGCTAGTTCTGCTCGCACCCTACTATTAATGTGCAAAATGTGTCAACAGCGTATCTCAAGAACCGCCCGACCGATCGACTTCAAACTCGGTGTGCGTATCACTCCCCCGAGAACCCGACAGACTGATGCGCAGAGTGGGAAGCCAGTCGGGTCAGTGAATCTCCCAAAAATAATTAAGTCCATAAATCCCTGTATATGGAATACCCTGATGTCCTCAACATAATGCCTGACACAGGACTCCATATTCGTGGGCATCGGGGGCACAGACAGATCTGTACAGCGGGTACAGGCATGCATCGGTAATGTTTAAATCACTGTTTAAATTCAACACATTTGTGAGTGAGTGAGCGAACAAGTGTGTGTGGCACCAGCATCTCAAGAACTGCCCGACCAATTTAATTGAAAGTTGGCGTAGCCTACGTATCGTAGAGGACCTGCAGGAGTGATGAGCCTGGGAGGTGGCATATGACAGGTACTGTACTATGACAACAGGTACATAAGAATAAAGCCATGCATTTCCAACTTGAGTCATTCCTGAGTAGACCAGTGCCGTACGGGCCCAGCGGTATCGGCCGAGTCTTAGCTAGCCTCGGGGACAGCAGGCGCTTTGTTTTCAAAGGAGAAACAAAAAAGCCAGGGCGAGCTCAGCAGGAAAAGTGGCATAGGAGTGGGAGTGAGGCTTGTATTTTGCAAACCAATAAGTGTACAGAGGGGCGTCGCTCCAAATGTGGTGACATCAGACCTTCACAACATTACCAGGCGGGCACATAGGTTGGTTAACCAATAGGACGTTGGTGTCAGTTTCCAGCCCTAGTTTGTTCTGCCCCTCTATGCCCAGAAAAGCACAGGGCTCTTTCGGGCAAAGGCTTAGCTAATGGTGAATGACAATAAAAAAGTATTGAATTGAAATGACACAATCCTAAATAAGTGCAACTGCCCAGCACTGGGCAAGTTATGTTTTACCAGACATTTTTTGCAATGTTCCACCAACGCATGGCCTCTAAAAGCCACACTGAGATTTATGACAGTGGAAAGTGGTTTTGCTGTGGCTGAGAAAATCCTTACATCAGGAAATGGTCTTACTTTACTACAACACACCAAACAATGTTCTCCCTCTCCTTATGACTTCTCTCTACCTGACGATATGTCGATACCCCAACTCCAAGGGTCAAATCCTGACTAACCCTACACAGTGAAATATCCTCTGCGAGCGACTACTCTCTTTCTGTGTGTGTGTGTGTGTGTGTGTGTGTGTGTGTGTGTGTGTGTGTGTGTGTGTGTCTCTCTCTCCCTCACAGACAGAGCTGGTGGAGAACATTCCACAACAGAAAAAGGCCAGGCGGCGTGCACATCCTGAGGAAACAACAGTCACTTCCTGACAAATTAAGCGGCACCAAAGGCTGCTTCAAGTGATAACTGTTGCCACTGCCTGACCACTGAATGGCTGAGGTGGAGCGCCACCTTCATGCCCGCTGCCGCCCACCAGACTGTCCTCGCTCAGCCCTCGGCCACTAGTCAGTTATCTCCTGGTCAGCCGTAGGCGCAGGGAGTCCCAGCAGCCCTCGACAAGGATGGGCCCCCTCCTACTGCTCACCTCCACGCTCCTGTTCTCTTGTAAGGATCCTTCATGTTATAGCTTATCTTAGGAACACTTTTGGGGATTTGGTGGTTTGATGGACTTGTCTTTAACCTGATTTTGTGATTGATGATTTATTTCTCTTCCAATGTCTTCCATTCAGGTGGAAGGGCAGAGCCTCAATGTAAGTAAGATGTCTTCATTTTCAGAATGGCTAAAGTTTTTATGTTCTATGATTACTTTTGTGTTTTTGCTAAACTCTAAAGAAAACAAGTTGTTGTTGTGTAACTAATTGATTGTCATTATAGTTATTCTTCAATGAGAGCAAGCATCATAGTTTAATCATGTACAGTGGTATATCAGTGGTATGCTGGAGTTGAACTGAAGCACTGAAATATTCAAAAATGTTTGTAAGAATTTGATCAATTTTCACTCAGAGTTAAATGGATACGAAGGATTGTTACTGTGCGTCATTCAATGGAAACTGGCCTGGCTGTTATCAGTGCTTTTGGGCATAAGATTCTGGCACTGTGGAAAAGCTATGTTGGGTGGTTTTTGGGAACCTGGCTGCTGGTGTGGTCACACGCCTCTCTCTTCTACTGAGTTGGTTGGCACTGTGGTACAATGAGACCACGCCAGGGACAATTCTGTTTGGAGATGGAGGCCTTATCCTAGCCTGGGCCAAATTAGCAGCAGGTCTGTTTTTGTTAAACCTCTATGTTGAGTGACACAGTTTATAGCGAGTTCATGGTTTTATTCGCTTTTTCCTCATCTTTCTAATTGTGATTTCCATCAGACTGTGGAAGCCTTTACGGTGCTTATGGTTTAGTAGAAAAAAACGTCTGGGTTTCCGAGGCTAGTAGAAAAGTGGTGTTTATTTAAAGACAGCATAGTTATTGAATGTAAATTTTAGTCCAATTCAAGAAAGATGTGTGTAGTGCATTACCCATCATGCACCGTACTTAGATCTGTCATTTGTTTGGTCCCAGCCTAATAGTGACTGCATGACTTCTATGGCCCAAACATTAAGGCCCTGCTACAGTACTTATCAAATGACCCATCATCATTAAAAGCAAGGTTCTGCTGAGTGATGCTGGGTGCGGACCATTTTTCTCTGAAATAGCGAGAGGTCCCCAGAGATGCCTGTTTGTTTAACAAAGTGCCTTTCCTTCCTTTTTTTGGTGGCGTGGGGGGGGGGGGTGCTTACTACTAGGCCTTCCCTCAGAAAATCTCCCCGTCTGCCCCCAGATTAGTCTTGCAAGATACTAGATTTGTGTACAACATAAACAGTATGGAACATCTGCTTCCTAGCCTGGATGTGACTCGGTGAATTAATCATTTTTGTTTTCACCCATGCACTGCATGGAAATCCTGAACCTGTTTTGTCTGGGCCTGAATTTTGAGCATTTTGTAACGATTGTAGCACTCTGGATGACTGTGTTTAGGTGCTTGGCAAGGTTCTGCATGTTGATGTTGTGATGAGGCAGGAACGATATAGGCAAAACCTTAAATGTTATACTCCACATGATGGTGTCGCTTCTAGAAAATATCAATTATTTTAGTGACATCAGTGTACTACAGAGTATAAATGTACAATAAACAGTCCTGTGAATTATGTTATTGAAATGGAGGTTCTACATTACAAGTTCATAGGGTTCATATTTTGCAAACTCTTAATGTATTCAAACAATCAAAGATGAAGTTGTTAAATGTATTCATGTTTCCTGCTATCCAATATCATACACAGAGATGTCTGTGATTTTTCTAATAATTAATTCTGTCTCGTCCTCAGCATTCACGATCCGAGAAATTGTACTCAGCATTGAGCCCAACACTGAAGTGGCACGGGACACCAACGTCACCGTGAGATGCAAAGCATCCATCGCCGGCAGCGAGCACTCCTTGAGTCGGTCATACACTATCTACAAGGATGGCATTTTGGTCTACACCAAGACCACGAGCAGCTCTGAGGATCTCGTCTACCCACTATACCAGGCCAGGGTGTCAAACACTGGCAAGTACAAGTGTGAGATTGACATTGAGGGCCGGAAAAGTACGAGTGATCCAAAGAAACTCACGGTAACAGGTAAGGTGTTTTTTTGTTCTCCTGTTGTTGTCCAGGTTGGTTGTGTTAGTCCTTAAGACTATAGTTGGATACAGATATGTCCCCCCCCCCCCACCCCCCACACACACACACGCCGGCCCCCTATATGCCAAAATATAATCGGTGGCTGTTCCAGAACTAGAGCCAACTGCAAAATCATGAGTGTTCATTTAACTGAGAGTGTAAAGAACTTTACTAGACCAGTTTTACACACACTGTACAGCCTTACCTTATCTTTCTTTCAAGGCTGAGAGAAACTGCCTAAGCAAGGAAGACAGAGTCATAATAAAGAACATTTCCCAACATTCTTCTCATTCTCTTCTATTTTAGGACAACAAACAATTTTGAAACAAATCATTCTCAGTCAGAAGAAGAAAACATTAACACGAGTAACAGCCTCTATATATCATAAATATAAATGAGTACGCCTCCCAAGCCAGACAAAGCCAGACAGAATTCTCTGACTCCTGTCTCGTATTCTTCCAATGCATTCAATGCATTCTTCCGATGTCTGTTGATCTTGGTTTATTTTAATATTCATGCAAATTATCTCATGGCCTGGATTGTTTTGGCCGCTTTTAGAACATACAAATAAGGATATCCATGTTCTATGCCCATGTTCTATGCCATGGGTTTTCAACAGGTGGTCCGTGGACCACTGGTGGTCCGTGAAGGTGTTGCATGTGGTCCCTGACCATGCATTTAGTAATGTAGGAAAGTGAAGATTCATATTTGAATTTATTGTATTGACCACAAGTTGAGAAACAATGCAGTAAATAATCTGGTGACAAATGATGACGCATCGATGTTGTCAGTTACTGGGAAGACGGATGTCAAGAACTTCCACAGAAAAGTGAGTTAGAATCTCAAGGGAAACTGTACCGGATTGCCTGGTTGAGTCACCATTATAAGGAAATGTGCCCATAATTAATCTGTTATGGGCTGCTTACTGAGTCATAGAATAAGTTACAATGAACAGCAACATGAGTTTAATATGGAAGGTTAATTTCTTTCCCCCACACCACGACCATATCCCCCCTCCCAACACAACAATGGTCCCCAGGTTGATTCTCAGTCAGGGTGGTCGTCCGACTCGTCCCCAGGTTGATTCTCAGTCAGGGTGGTCGTCCGACTCGTCCCCAGGTTGATTCTCAGTCAGGGTGGTGGTCCCCAGGTTGATTCTCAGTCAGGGTGGTGGTCCCTGGTTCATATTCAGTTGAAAACCCCTGTTCTATGCCATAGAACATGGATATGCCATGGTATGCCATATAATCTATTACATACTCTTGACCTAATTACTGTATGTCTAATGCGAAATGATTTAACATTAATACTCTCTAGTTCCACTCAAATATATACATCCAAAATGTGACCACTTAAGCCTGTCATGCAATGGTGTAACACCAACAAAAATAGCCATCATTGATCTGCTATTTTTGGTTGTTAAAAAAAACTAAACATTCCCACAGACCTAAACTATTGTTAAGCACTATAAGTTCTGTCCTCAACCCTGATGTCATGTTGAAACATCCACGGACAATCTGACATCTTTGAGAAGTTTCTGAAGTGTTTCACCAAAAAACTGCTAGATAAATTGTCTTTGTTGGGACTCGGGATTGAGAACAATGCACATGAAACCCTCCATCTCTCCCATATCATAAATGCAAATACAAGTTATTATAAATTATTGCACTGTCTCTGCATGTTTTAAACATTGAGTTGTCCAGCTTTTGCTAAAAGAGAAAAAGAAAGAGAAATCACAACCTTGATGATAAATGTTAAAGTAGCTATTAGCCAATTATTATTTTTAGAAACGAATGGTAATTTAAATAGAGAAAATGTTCTTGTCACAACGGCAACCATTCCTCCTGAATACCAGATCCTGGGTCTGTTTCAGTCAGGGTGCAGATCCCTCCACAGTAAAGATGACAATTTATTTTATATACTGTTGACTTTTGAGGAAATGCCATTGTACGTATTACTAAACGTTAGTACTGCCTAGCACACGATATCCTTTTGGCATGCTAAGAACAGTGGGTTGGTATTCAGCCTGATGTCCCATAATAATAATAATAATAATAAAACTTTATTTGTATAGCACCTTTCATGACATGAAATGCAGCTCAAAGTGCTTTACAGAGCAATGGAGAAAAAAAGAAAAGAAAAGCAAGGCAACATAAAAAAAACAAGCAGTAATGCAATACAGTGAGGACATGAATAACAAAAAATTAAAGATCAATTAAAAGTGGGTCTTGAGCTTTAAAAATGTCTACAGAGGCTGCCTGACGAAGGTACAGTGGGAGCTTGTTCCATGCCGACGGCCCGTAGAAGCAAAAAGCTGCTTCCCCGTATTTTTTAGTTGCCATTTTTTTAGGCAAAGCGAGCAGGCCAGCAGTGGAAGACCTTAGGGGACGGTTTGGGACATAGATGATGTTTTGAATCATTTTTGAAATAGACAAAGGACCTAACCCTATATACGGTACTCAGAGTCCCACAGGGGTGTATACTAGGCCCCTCTATACTAACTATCTTTGGCAAAAAATAACAGATCTACAAGCCCACGTTTCAGCACAACGCATTGTGAGGTTGTAGATTTTCAGTTTTTACCAAAGTTCACCACAGAATAGGGACACTAGGGTTTACACACGCACGCACGCACGTGCACACGCACGCACCACAGCCTTAGTCATGGACAGTGCTTCCTGAGATGCTCATCAATTTAATTTCAAATTAAATGACCACAAATCCCATATACAGTAGGCCTAATAGTCACTACAGCACACAATTCCTATTCCTGACAACTCCTATTGCAAATGCTTGCTGGCATGAAGGTATACTGTACATTGATATGTTAATATTAAACGTTTAGATCATATAATCAAGTTGTGCGTCAGTGATGAAATTCAGGTTTCTCAAAGTTCTTTCTTCAAAGTTGATAAATGCAAATAACGTCACTATATGAAATACACAAGCCCTTCATATTGTGTCTCTTTGTGTTTTCCCAGGTCTGTCCGTGCCAGTGCTTCATATCAACAAGGGCGTGTTAAGAGAGGGTGAGGAGGTGGCAGCCACATGCACTGCCCCAGAGGAGAACGGATCTATCATCTTCTACTTCTATGCAGACGCGGAAGAGATACGCGAAGCGCGGGTCAACTCCAATATGGTGGAGGTCAGCCTCCGCTTCACTAGTGCAGGCGTCCGCAAACTGCGCTGTGACTACGCTGTTCTGGTCACACCTGACTCTTTCAAATCAAAGGAAAGCAACAATGTCACTGTTTCAGTCAGAGGTGTGTGTTCTGCATAAGAATACTGTATTCATATGGTACATATCGTTGCTGTCCGGGTTAACCTTGTATCGCCATATTTCATATTTACGTTACAGTGTCTGTCACTGTCACACAGAATTAGCCCATGCATCAGGAGCTTGCAGATTTGGCAATCGTTGAATGTTATTAAGTGAAAGAAAACTCACACCTGTGTGAAGTGAGGGGTGCTCTTATCATCTTACAACATCAATTACAACATACTGTTTGTTTAAGCAACGGGTGCTAATGTTTGTTTTAGTCCTCAAAACAAACATTAGATTTATCTTTGTCTATGGGGTTTTCTTAAACAAGCATTGCTGAAAAACAAACATTAAAGTTCTATCTAGGAGGGGCTAGCGCCCCTCAAAAAATAGTTAAGGTTTTATAAGTATGGAATTAGAACCAATGAAAATTGAATTAACAAGAGACCAGCTCAGTGGCCTTGTGGTGCATGTCTGCCCTGAGATTTGCAGGTCGGGGTTTGATCCCCAGACGGGTCATACAAAGTCCCTGTGACATACTAGCATCATGTCCAGGGGGTGTACTTGTATATCAAGCTGCCCTCATGCTACAGAAACAGGATATAGGCTCCTGCTCTACGCTACAGAAACAGGAGATAGGCTCCTGGTCTCTACGCTACAGAAACAGGAGATAGGCTCCTGGGCTCTACGCTACAGAAACAGGAGATAGGCTCCTGGGCTCTATGCTACAGAAACAGGAGATAGGCTCCTGGGCTCTACGCTACAGAAACAGGAGATAGGCTCCTGGGCTCTATGCTACAGAAACAGGAGATAGGCTCCTGCCCTACGCTACAGAAACAGGAGATAGGCTCCTGGGCTCTATGCTACAGAAACAGGAGATAGGCTCCTGCCCTACGCTACAGAAACAGGAGATAGGCTCCTGGGCTCTGTACGCTACAGAAACAGGAGATAGGCTCCTGCCCTTTCGAAAAATAATGCACGACACAGGCGGTTGCCTCTGTTGTTCACAGCTGCATGGCTTGTCATTAATTACCCATTAACATCTGGGGAGTTGGGAGGCATAATTTGGTTAGACATAGCATTGGTCCGACTGGATTAAGGTTGACGAGGGGTGTGTTAAGACGACCGGATTAAGGTTGGTGAGGGGTGCGTTAAGGGTTGGGAGAGGGTTAAGGTTAGGTTTAGGTGTGCTGCCCCGTGGGAGGTTAGGGTTAGGGTGAGGATTTGAGATAGGTTGTCGTTATCAGACCAATCGTATGTCTAACCAAAAGCATGCACGACTGTCTGGACCAGTGGTTCTCAAATGGAGTGTCGAGGCATACTTTTGTACTGAGAGACTAATCCAGGTGTGCCATTTTTGTGACAACCACACATTATTATTGCAATATACAGTATAGAACTATTATTTTTGAAAATGTTCTTCACAAAATTCTCAAGTTGGCAAATCGAAAACTTCAATGCAACGTATTTTGAGCTTGTAATGAATGAATATATATTTGCCTTAAGTTTTTGAGCCATGTGCAAAAAAAACTCTTTGAAAACCACTGGTTTCCCTTGGAAGTATAGCCGTTTTGGTTGCTTGTAATGTTATTTGGGAATTGAACCGTAGTCCAAGCATATTTTAATAATGAAACTGTCAGGATGTAATAGACATTTTTAGAATCTGATCTCAGGTCAGAATGGGTTAATAATGAAACTGTCAGGATGTAATAGACATTTTTAGAATCTGATCTCAGGTCAGAATGGGTTAAACTGCTCTGGATAAGAGTGTAAACCATGGTTGTGTTTGTTTGTCTCTCAGAGCTCCGCATTGTAACTGTTCTTGAGATCAGCCCTGAAGACGACGTTTATGAGGGAGACATGCTGAGTATCTCATGCACCGTCATAGGCTCTGAATACCGCTCGACCGCTGTCAACGACAACCTCTTCCTGCTGCAGGGGAACAATCTGCTTGGCCATGGACAGACCAAGATCAACCATACCATGGTTGTACTGGCCAAACATTCTGGAGACTTTGAGTGCAGATTAGACATGGGCAACATAGCGAAGGTCTCTACAAAAACAGTGTCAGTTACTGGTAAGTGGATTGGAGAAGTATAGCTGTGTGTGTGTGTGTGTCTGTGTCTGTGTCTGTGTCTGTGTCTATCTAATCAATTGATTGCTAAAAATAAAACGTAAATCCTTGTTTCACTCTCCCAGGTGATATTCAATCAGCTGATATTTATTTTTTTATAATGACTCCACAGAACTGTTTTCAGAGCCCACGCTGACCATGTCTCCCGCTGAGGTGTTTTATGAGGATAAAATCAATCTAACGTGTAAAAGTCAACGCTACGCCTCTGAGAGACTGCGTAGGGAGGAAGTGACATATTCCATTGAACCGCTGGAAAGTCGACTGAGTGCACAGAGGGAGGTTGGCGTGTTCACTGGGAAGGCACCTCCATACAGCTTGAACTATACCTGTACGGCAAGAGCCAAGGGTATTTTGAAGTCCAGTAACACCTTGACCGTTAGACCAAAAGGTACGAGTTCTGAAAGCCCTCATGCTCTTTATTTCTGCACGTTATGGAGCTTAAAACGGAATTGTTTAGAATTGAGTTGAGGAACAGTATTGTCGATGAAGTCTAAAGCCCTAACCACACGAAAAGGACAGTTTGTGTCACCTCTCCAAGAGATGGGTCAAATGCGGAGAACAAATTTCACTGTGGTAACGTGTGTGACAAATCGTATGACTTTGACTTTGTCTTTGACTTCGACTTTTAGCGTTGTCCCTGCGGTGTGATGTGTGTGATTCAACGCATGGAATTCAATGGCCCAAACCACACCAAAGGGTCGAGACGGTTTTAGCGTTAACTCCTTGCAACCGTTTGGACCCATGGAGTTGCATGGTGACCCTTTGGTGTGGTTAGGGCTTTACTGACATAAATTAGACAGCTTTATTCCAGGGACCCCAGTGAAAACAATCCCATAGGCTTTCTTGGGTTTAAATTCTACCTTGTATAGAGGGTATGCGCGTGATCATCATCATACCTGTAAGTTATACGGGAACGTCTATTGAGTGGCAAAAACTACTTTGATACACTTTGGTACATGGTTATAGTTGTGACTGAAATATTTGGTAGATCTGAAAGATTTGTTTCTTGTTTCTCTGTGTCTTCCCTCCAGTTACTGTCTCTATGCCAAAGATATGGGTATCGGAGAATGTTATCCTGGGGAAGCCCTTCAAGGTTCTCTGTCACTCCGAGAGAGGCAGCCTGCCTATACACTACAGCCTATTACGGGGCTATGATGAGCTGAACAAGACCGTCACTGTCCAGCAGCCGGGTGAACCTGCCCAGTTCACTGTCACCATCCACCAACCTAAGGATATTGTCCTATATATGTGTGATGCAAGAAACAACCCAAGGAGGGAAGCCTTTCTCAGCAAAAGACTCTTAGCCACTGTTATAGGTGAATGTAGCCTCATTTCAGATACCACGAGTATAAATTAGGCTTAAGGTCATAGAGTTGTCAGATAATAACTTAAGTCTACAGGCAATGGTACACAATGCCTTTTATTTCTTCAGAATTCTCACATTTAAATGGATATTGTAGAGTGACAAAGCATGACACAATTAATCACACAAGATGGATGGATGTTTTTATTTTGTACAACTAAATTATCTTAATTGTTTCCGCAACAGTCGAGATGTCACATAATAGCGGTGCACTTCATCCGGTTTGATCTGTTCTCGTCTCCTCAGTGCCGTTGTCGGAGCCGTGGCTCACCGTCGTCCCTGACCTGGCCAACATCGCAGAGGGGGATCGTCTCTACCTGATTTGCAGCGTCAAAGGCACGCCGCCTATCACCTTTAAGTGGTATCGCCATGGCAACCCGCAGACGTTGTTCAGTAACATCACAAACCTGAACATCTACGACTACCAGGTGCCCGGGGTGGGCAGCCAGCACAGCGGAAACTACTACTGCGAGGCTTCCAACAATGCTAATAAAGTCCGCAGCGACACGGTTACTATAGAAGGTGAGAGTCATGCGTGTTCATACATGTGTCCACCAGGCCTAATATACAGTAGGCAAGTGGAGGGTGGGCAGGCCGAATATATTGTGGGCATCCCTGCACGTGTCGCACAAAACATTTGGGGATCTATCTATCTTCTCCTTCTTTGACCAACAGTAACCCAATTTCCATCAGCACCCTGTCGGTTAACAGCACTGATGGCAAATGGTGTTCAGGTGGGTCTAAATTTCTCTGGAAATGCTGGCTAACCAAACTGAAATGATAAATGGTACAGATATTTTATTATACTTTTTATATTATTATTTATATATATATATTACTTTTGATTGGGTGGGATAGACTCACCCCTCCCCCACCCCACCAGAACTGTCCCTATTTTACTTATACTAAATACTTTTAGATACTTTGTCTAAAAGTCTAAATTTCAATACAGCAAAGAGTTGATATAAAATAAAAAGATAATGCACTTTGTAATTTGTTCTTTTGAGTAGTATTTTATTTACAGTATGTACAATGTATGCACCAGTGACATACAAAGTACAAGATCAAATCACTTATGTAGCATCCAGCTTGGGTATCCCAAGTAGTTTTCCCTGAGGGCCAAATGTGTCATGGATACCAAGCAGAGGGGCAGAACAGGAAGGGGCGTTCCCACTGCTCCAGTGGAAGTTGCTTTGTATGTCCAGATAGTGCTGTTGCGGCTCTTACTATCTTGATTATCGGTGCTGGTGGTAATACTGATAATTTGAAACTGGGATTCTCAAATCCTGTGTTGAAGGTCACACACGAATAAGTTAATAACATGCACTGCTTGAGGTGAAATGCAGATGCATACATACTTAGGGCTGGGGCGGTATGGGATTTTTATTACCGCGGTTATTGCCGGCCCCCATACCGCCGGTATGGCGGTAAGGACCTATCTTTTCAATCTATCTTCATATAATAGGTCCTCACTAATAATCATGATAAAACGTTTTTTTCTACTCGGTCTGTGTCACATAGGAGGGCTGTGGGCAGTTTAGAAACCCACCCAACAGTGACATCAATGGAGAATCCAAGCTAATAGAAACTGCAGGCTTTCTTGTCCTGAAAAGTTGCAATGCGAAAATGGAAGGCATCATTCTCACGATAATAAACCCTGTTAGGGTCCATTTGGTTCCATTTGTACACTCTCAGAGTTACAGACCCATAAGGGTCCATTTGGTTCCAAACCATCATTTCCCTGGGGACCCCCTGGAACTGCATCAAGGACCCTGGGGGTCCCCGGACCCCGAACCCCACTTTGGGAATCACTGCTCTATGTAATCTGATCTTGTTGTTTATTATGATACACTTTTCATTTCATTAAAAAAAAATGAAAAAACGCGATGATGAACCTGATACCGCGGTATGCGTTACATACCGGCGGTATGGCGATATTGCGGTTATTGCACCCAGCCCTAATACATAGCAGCCAGTGGTAGATACTGAAACGTATCTCCTCATCTAGATAGATCTACTGTGAATAGGCAACACGTAATTTGGTAATTGACATTATAACTGAATGTGACTTTATGTAATTGTGATTTGACTTGTGATTTGAGATGTGATCTTTTCTGTGCTACTACTGTATGCCCTCTCTGTAGTGCTCATGGCGATGTGGAAGAAGGGCATGATCGTGGCCTCCTGTCTGCTGGTGGTGGCGGTTCTGGTGCTGCTGTGTGTACTACGTTTCCGGGCCAAGAGAGGTAGAGAGACCTACCACCCTCCGGCAGCAACACTGGCTGCTCATGTCTAACTGTGTATTATGCCTGAAAACCGTCTGTTCTTTTCCCCTTCTCACCTTTTCTCTCCTATCATAGGAAAAAAACGAGAAGCGGCAGCTGAACTGTCAGTGTGAGTTGCCTTGTATACCTTGTTTCCTCAGCATAGACAGATAGTTTTCAGCAGGTGCTCAACTGCTCAAAGGTTATTGGATGTATGGCAATCTTGTATAGCGTCACCTTCTTTATATATTTGGTCACTGCCCACCTGTGGTAAAATCGTCCTAAATGAAAAGGATCGTGGTGATCGCGCCCCTTTTACTAAAATGGCCTATCTCAAGACAAGAGTGTGACTTATAGTGTAGGCCATCATTTTTTCACTTTTTCACATGGTTTTGTGAAAAACAAAATCAGTAAAGTAAATTGGCCTAAGTCAGGTTTAATCCTATTTTATCCTACGTTTTTGGTGAAATGATTAAGAAATATCATATAGTTTTGTTTTGGATCACTTTTATTAAATTACTTAGGCCATTAGTTTAAGAAGGTGACGGAGGATTTAAGTAGCTATCTGCTTCTCATCAGAACCAACATGCTATTATGTAGTGAGTATCTAAGCTCAGCAGTAGGGTTGGGCGTTAGGACTGCTTTAGGAAATCACAATCACAAACTTTTGCTTCAATTGCGATTAATTAATGATTATTTATTTTTTTAAGATTGAAAATAGCAGATCCACAATGTCACAATGCTTTTCCCTGCGGCGCGATGTGTACTTGTGGATTGACTACTTTCACTATTTTTGTACACCACCATTGTCTAAAGTAATCCAGGGTTATAATAATAATAATAACAGGGTTCAGTGGTTAATCAGACTAATTGATTTAGTCGATTATAAACTATCTATTAAAATTGTGTCGATTTGTTGAAAATATAATAATTTTATAACGTGCTTCTCGATTCTTTGGTTTTTTAAGTTATTTGTTATATATATATATATATTTATTTGTTTGTTTAATTGTCCAGCCCTAGTGTAGGGGTAGGCTATAAACTTAGTCTGACAGCATCAAGCGTGCACCCAATTTGAAGTGAGCAGTATTTGTCCATTAATGGTCTCCTCTCCACTTTACAACCGCCGAAGATGACTTTATTTTCCCCATTTCTCAGAAAGCCTTCGAGCCCTAAATCAGATGACTCTTTAACAGTGAGTCTAACCCACGACAGAGAGGTTTATAACGCACCCACAGGTAGTCTAATTTTACTACCTTCTTGTGTGCCTCTGCACTGATGCCATAAGCCATACTTTAACAACCATAAAACCATTTATACTTCATCGTAGAACAAAGTATAAATTATGCTTAAGTCACCGGTGCCAGCGAAACAAGCCATAGCATGTTTAGTTTCTTTATGTAATAGCCATAGCATAGCATGTTTACTTCAAAAGCCATCCATCAACCCATACTCATATGGAATGTCACTGATGCATCATTCTAATGTGCATGCATGTGCATCAGGCCATCAGCTATCTTTTGTGTTTTGTGAATGCATTTGTCTATTTAATCCTCAACTTGTTATCAGTATGAAAGTATGATGTGCTGTAGTGTGTGTGTGTGTGTGTGTGTGTGTGTGTGTGTGTGTGTGTGTGTGTGTGTGTGTGTGTGTGTGTGTGTGTGTGTGTGTGTGTGTGTGTGTGTGTGTGTGTGTGTGTGTGTGTGTGTGTGTGTGTGTGTGTGTGTGTGTGTGAAAGTTGGAAAGTTTCCTCTGTCTCTTGTGTGCTATCTGTGATTGCATTTGGGTGTTTTCATGTATGTGTTGCTAAATATGTACACGAGAAAAGAAAAATGGGATGTTCCCAGAGGGCAAAACGCTGTGGGTCTCATGGCCAAAGTAAACATTCTGAGGTTCAAGGTAGAGTGTTTGTGCAGGAAGTAAAAAAAAAGGTTGATAGTTGAATTTAGAGTGTTTAGCAGTGCACAGGCTTGTGAGTGACTGCTGAGAGCGCTGATTGTCGCCGTCTTGTTCCAGACGCAACGCCACACTATGACCACGCAGAGGGGGGAGTGACCAATGGGACGCGAGATAGTGTGGCATCACTTCCTGCTGACATCAGCAACAGGAGCAGCTACAGTATCCCGGCAACCGTGTAGACTGACAAACCTCGGAGTGCGAGAGACTTGAATGACAAATATAACGGCTTCAAAGAAAGACCGCTTTGGGATTAGATTCAAGATTCAAGATTCGGCAAACTCAATTTGGAACAGAGAATTCAGATGGCCGTGATAATAGAAGCTTAATTAGCGCAGAAAATAATTACCAAAATGTGGATATGGACATTTTCTTCAATTATAAGTTTGGGGCATGAAAGGACTGTGTCTAAACTCCCACAGTGACCAGGAGGAATGTGTTACTACTGTACATGTCATGTGAACCAGGACCCCATTAGCCTGGGCACCATTTCATTTAGGTATATGATCCTGTCTGGAGCAGATGATAGTCGACAGGCAGGAACAACGGGGCGGCAACTTCCTTTTCCCTCAAACCGATTTTTCTCAATAAAAGCTACAGGCTACGAGAGCTTTTATTGAGAAAAATCGGTTTGAGGGAAAAGGAAGTTGCCGCCCCGTTGTTCCTGCCTGTCGACTACAAAACAATACTACAACATGACGTAACGACATCATCCGCTCCCGACCGGATCATACGGCCTTTTGAAACAGAGACCAGGCTTTCCTCCGAGGTGGTGGAAAGCCTGGTGAGGTGAGGTTAGGACCCCATTGATCTCTCTCCCCTCCTCCTGCAGCCTGGATGGGCCTGAATGGTGTTACAATAATCTGCAGTACTTTCTTTGTCCCGTTTCTTCATCTGATTGCATGTCCTTTGTTGACGCAGCTCCTCTTATTTATCTGTTGTGCATTTGACGTTTGTTTATTTGATAAAGGTTTGAATTGTACATACACTTTATATCCATCAGCAGAAATGTGTGTATATATTTTTGATCTCTTGACTGATTGGAAGAAGCACGTGTAGAATAAAGACGTTGGTTTTATATAGCAGCGTGTCAGTACCTCATTTTGCCCCGGTTACTTTAGGTAGTTACTCAAATGTTTAGCCATGTTTTGTTGCAATGTCTGTTGAATGTACAGAATGTAATATAGATGTCTATTTGTATGTACAGTGTATTGTGATTACCAACATAAGTGCATGATAAAGACAGTTTTAACCAGCTTGTGAACTAAAGAATGTGCAGGAAGGACTACTATGAATATTTTTAACAATAGTCTCCAACAGATGTACTATATGGTGGTGTTGGAAGGAATATTGTCTCAAGGGGCTGGGTCGTGTCGTGGGTGGATGGGTGGGTATGTTGGAAATCGGGGAGATAATTTGGTTGTATGCCAGACTAGTTTGAATGCAGGCAGCAGGTGGGGGAAGTTAATAACTTAGACCACTGTTGAACTCCAATTTGAGATTACATTGAGGAATGGGAAGTTGTTTTTGCCAGTCCTTATTGTGTAGCCCTTGTTGAATAAACAGTGGCCTATTGTGCATAAGGCAGCGGAAGATTTGTGGAATATGGCCGACAAAAATTCAAAATCTCTGCCCCTGTGATTATTTCTCTGGAACATACAGGCTTTTCAATTGGCTATGATGAACAGTTATGTTCCAAAACACAGCATGAAATCAGGTCTTGTATTTAGTCAATTAGCATTAGTCTTGCTTTCAATTATTGACTGGCCGATCACTCAAATAATTAAAACAGTACAAAAAAGAATTAACGTAGTACAAACATATTAAACATACCCTCTTTGAATGTTTGGATGTCACACGGGATAGCTGAGTGATATTCGCCAACTATTACAATGCTATGTATGTCTGGTGACTTGTATTCCAGTTATATTAGGAAAACATGACAATCTGAATTGCCCTTGCACGTGCTACCTCAGCATAGTGTGACTCTGAGTCTTTGTCTTATAGTGAGTGAACAGTGCAGTACATGACTTGGCGTGATTCTGTATGTCTTGTAGTAGTCTGTTGTAGATGTTCCTTTATTTGCTGATGGGTTCTCACTTCTCAGATTGTAGTGAGGCTGGACAGAGCATTACATACCATGACTCGGCTTGAATCTATGTATTGTAGTGAGGCTGGACAGAGCAGTACATATCATGACTCTGCTTGAATCTATGTATTGTAGTGAGGCTGGACAGAGCAGACATATCATGACTCGGCTTGAATCTATGTATTGTAGTGAGGCTGGACAGAGCAGTACAAGGTTCAAGGTTCAAGGAGCAGTACATGACTCAGCTTGAATCTGCGTCTGTCTTGTAGGGAGGGTGGACAGAGCAGCCAGTGTGTGGAGTGAGAGGCCGGCGGATGCAGGTGAGATGCTGAAATGACCTAATGTAACCATTTTATCCAAAGCACCTTACAGTATCACAAGAGCATTTTTTACGGGTGGGAAACCCCATTAGTACGAGGTTCCTGTTGAAGGAAACGTGGGAGGGGGGACTTTATTATTTTTTTGTCAAGTCAAGTGACATTAATTTGCTAAATGTTGAAACCCATAACAAAGCAACTGTTGTAAAAATCTATTCTCAAGCATAAAGAACAGAGTAGAGCAGATGGGCAATTGAGTGCATGTGTGTGCTCTTCTCTGATGGGTTATCTGTTTTGTTAATCTACTCCTTATAGCCAATGAGGAAGAGAGCAGTGCAGCATCCACTGAACCTGATGTAGAATACACTGAGGTGGTGCATCCCCAACCTGCTGATCCTGTGAAAGGTGACACACACACACACACACACACACACACACACACATACACACACACACACACACACACAAACGCTAGTTAAATCTCCATTATTTCTTCTACCTACACCAGTCAAGTGTGTTCCGGGGACCCCCAGGGGTCATTGAGTGGGTTCCTGGGAATGTATATGAACTGACTACTCAGATCATACGTTTCACTTTATCCACTGTTACCTCCACACACACAAATTAGAGTTAGTACAGAATTCTTCAACTGTCTATCTATATGCTAACACCCAAAATCTTCACTTTTGGGGTTCCTGGCACAATATGTTTTTCCGTGACCTAATACTAGGGTTACATGTCGTCAATTTCAGGATCCTATTGCTCCCTTAATATCCTGCACATTATGCCTTGCCACCATTTTACTTTGCCGTGCCGACATTCCTTGACTGTTGATAAGACACATCCTGGGAGGGGCCTAATTGCACATAATTGAGATGTCTTTGGAGTCACTGTAACTGTAGTGATAGGAAACATCGGTTCATAAACAGGAAGGGTTGAGCTAATTGCCGGGATGGTTTTGATACTAACGCACTTGGTGAGTCGATGTGGTTGTATGGTCGAGGTCCCTGTAGGCTGGAGACGGCATAAATGCTGCTCATGTTTTACGATACTGCTATCACCAACTAAACGTGGACGTTTCTGTTAATGATGAATAAATAAACATGTGTCTATATTGGCGGATTTCATTGCCTCTTGATGTTCAAATAGAGTAACCTACTGACTGGTGTATTTTTTCTTTTTATCTAACAGTTCCACTGAAAAAAGGCACAGACACAGTGTACAGTGAGCTCCAAACCTCTGCACATGGTGAGCAACAAATATTACTTCTTATGATTTCGTACTAAATGTTGTGACTCCTAGACATCTTTCACTACATGAAAGATGGTTAGCATCCGTATTCTGGGCACGTCATAAAAGGTTAACTTAAGGTTAACTTAACTTAATATTTGTTGATCGACTGAAGCCCTTACATCTACTGTAGAATTATGCAGCCCTTACATCTACTGTAAAATTCGAGCGGCTATGCAGCATCCTTGCGGCACCGCCAATCCAACCGATATTCTAATATAGAGATCTCTGTTTCTATCAGTCCTATTATGCCCTTATATGGAGCTGACTGATTTGTTTGCGCCTGCCCTGATGCCATGACGACACGTTGAAGTTAGACAACACACTCCATATTTGGGCGTAGATGCATTGGGAACTCCTTGGTTATGGAGTCACAGTGACATGAGCATGACAACGGCCTAATCTAAATGTACTGTTTAAATGAATAAAATTCATGAAATTATACCCTTTTGCAAAGGGGAGAAGTCCGTACAAGAGTGCAGTATGCTCTTGCCAGATTACCTAAACCACCCCAGTAGGTGATAATATCCTGTTACAGCTCACAGGAACTTCCTGTTATTGGAACGCAAGCCAGAAGCTGCATGTGTCTTTCGAGCAGCCCGTGGGAGGTATTCAAAGTGAACAAAATAATCCTTGGTTATTGAGTCACGTACTGTATCACTCAACCTCAAATACTGTGATTGATTCAGAGGGCTGATTCAGAGGGCAGTGACTGAACTCATTGGCACTCCCTGCCTTCTGGCTAAAACAATGGCCTCTGCAGCAAAGAAACAACATCACTCAGCAAGGGCAGCCTCGTTCTAAAATGACCAAAGAATAAGGCATGCAATTAGCATGTACAGAAATGAGTGAACAGGACACTGGACATGTGGGCATGTACACACACGCACACGTGCACACGCACACACACACACACACACACACACACACACACACACACACACACACACACACACACACTAGAGTGAACTTGTTTTCTTGTTTCCGCAGATGCTGTTGACCACCATGACTATGTGAGTAATTCTGCCTCAACACTTTAATAGATATTCAATCATTTTTTAGAGAAAATAAAGGGGTATAGAAAGAACCAAGTATGGAAAGATAGTAGTTAACATCTCTGTATTTCATTTTATTTTATGTATATTAACCCTATTTTTAATACTTTGTCATATGACAGTGTCTCAAAAAATCTAATAAATTACTGCATGTGCTGTCTATACTGTAAATAATCTATAAACTCAAAACCTGTCACATTTGTGTTGTGAGCTTGTAGAAAGGCTATATATTTATTTTTAATTCTCGCCTAAAATGACATGCCCAAAATACATACAGTAAGCCATGTTAAAATGGGTTAAACCTGTTTGTGGATGTTATAGTATAATAGTTAAACAAATGAAAGGAATTAACAAGTGCTTGTGACTAAATATTAACTGTTAGATCCATTGGCACACAGGTTATTTTTTTCTAATTCCTGAAAAGTAACAGTTTTGGACGTACAATGGTGATATGAAGCTGTGGTATTTCCCTCCATTGCTCTCCCTGCCAGCCTGGTGGCCACACACTCACACTCCCTCTCGGAGGGCTGATAGTCCAGCAGCGTGAGAGGAAAATGTGCCTCAGAGTTTCCAGATAAGAACAAAGGGAATTGGGCTGGGGCTTCCTTCCATATCGCTCCATCAAACCAACGCTGTGGACCAGTAAACTATACCTCCAGGTCCATCTTAAAACTGACACGCTGTCCTTGAGGCGTTTCTCAGGACCACCCATCTGACCACTTTAACACGGCAGCCGAAAGAAAGGCTGTCGTGTGGGTCGCGTGTATTTTCCTGCTTGGATCCATGGAAATGCGGAGTATCTACTCTTCGTTATCACAATGAAAACTCACCTTTTCAAGGTTTAAAAGAAGAAATACTGTTGTTAATGTTGTTTTTACATTCTTTTTTTATTGCGACCAAAGGTCGCAGATTACTATGAACACCAATATATGAGAATGTCAATGGCCATATTGTGACAGTCGCTTGATAACCAGTGTGGATTCTGTGACGCGAGTCACACTTGCAAATGAACCAAGTTGGTACAACACATGGATCTCCATATATGGAGCTGACTATCATCACTTGGATCTCCATATATATGAAGATCACGACACTGACCTCATCGAACCCTGGATAGCCAGACATGGTTTGACATACTAGATCTGCATATATGGAGCCAGCCAGCAACTCTACCCCTTATCCCTAAACTTCTTTGCCTTTTTTTACTATTTTGCAAAACATTTTTAAATAGTTAAAATGGCCATCTACAAGCTCACAATGTGTCAAAGTAGATTGGCTAGTTGAACTATTCAAAAATGTTTTTCAGAATAGTAAAAAAGACAAAGAAGTTTAGGGATAAGGGGTTTAGCGGTGACGAAAATGGAGCCCTAATAGTTTAACTCCTGCTTCTCAACTGTGCCGTATTAAGAAGCTCTGTTGTTTCAGCGCGACCTCTCCCTTTAGGGCGTCTTACTGGTAAGTTATATTATCAATACAATCTTATTTGTTGGCCCACTTGAAATACCCTGATGGCCCACCAGGGCATGGTGTTGTGAGCTCACACTGCTTACTGTGTGACCCTGACCCCACATGACCCTACATGGTGTTATGAGCAGCAGGCACTTCTAACTGGGAGAAGAAAAAAAGACAGTTTCACTGAAAATGAGCTACTGTAAGGATGTGACATCATGGTTTATGTTGTCATCCCTGTGTCTCCTCGAAGGAAGAATTGTTGGGAGTTTGATCTGATTAAATCTATAATAAGCCAATGTAATTACTGGGCATAGTGGGCAAATCCCAATTTCCCCGCACGCACACACGTGTGTGTCTTCACACGTATAGGGTGGGTGTCCCATTCCTTGAGCAACGAGGGGTAGGGTGCATCTTTCTCTCCGTCTACCCTTCTGTTTGTTGTTATAATTGAAGGGTGGGCCCTCTCTCCTTCTGAAATATTACATTGGCCTTTGTGCTTGTAAGAACAAGGAGGCACAAGAATGTGTGCCTCCAGGTAGACACAGGACATTCCACCAGGATGTTCCGGAAGTGTCTTTTTTTCTTTCCTATTTTTTATAGGCTTTTGCATGGACTGCTTGATGAAAGCATTAAGCGTATGCTTTGTGGCCAGGATGAATGATGACATAAATTACTTCTAATTTACTACTAAATTAATGTTTTTAATTCTGATTTATGACTGAGAGTTCATATGCTTTGCAAGTGTGTTGATGATCTCACTAATTTCGTATCTGTTATATTTTGTTGACACATGAAGTGACTGACTAGTGGGCTGACTGGGGTCTTCTTTCTGTGTCTCATCAGGGTGCAGTAGAGTACGCTGAGTTCAACGGTGACCGACCAGTGAACTTCCATGCTCATCCAGATGTCGGCAGCCACCAACACCTCCCTGTGCCTGTAGACTAAAAGCCAGTGGTGGAAGAAAAAAAAAGTATTCACATGTTTTTACTTACGTAAAAGTGTCAATACTACAATGTAGAAATACTCTGTTACAAGTAAGTCTGGACTTAAAACAATACTTGAGTACAAAAGTATTGGTACTTAAAGTACCAAAAGTAGAAAGTACTCATTATGCAGAATGTCCCATTTCACAACTTTTCAAATGCATGAAATCTTTTGAAAATAGCAGATCTAAATTTCAGGGCTGAAGTTACTGTATGTTTTGCAATAATATTCCAAATCTACAAAGTAACTATTAACTAAAGTTTTCAAAGAATTGTAGTGGCTGTGGCATAAAAGTACATTATTTGACTCTGGGATGTAGTGAAGTAGAAGTAAAAAGTACTGAAAATTGGAAATACTTACAGTAATACCTCACAATTGTACAATACTTGAGTAAATGTATGTAAAGTTACTTTACACTTGTCATACAGTCATTTGGAATGACAAAAAACACTAATGCATCAACACTTGTTTCAGCCGGGTTTATACTTTCAACTAAATTGTTATCCTGATTTATTGCCTACCTGTTTTCCCCTCAGGTGTCAGTGGTTAAACTGGTACTACTACAATACGACTGGGGTGTAGCAGGCAGTTCAATCTAGTTGAAAGTTGTAGAGGCCAATGAAACACTAGTTTTCTGCATATGAGTGAAGAGAACCTTCAACAATGACTTTTCACACCTTGTCCTGCACCCTACTATTTTGTTTCAGTTCTCTCCACTTTACATTTTCTTTCTTTATGAGCACTATTAAAACACACTTTTTCTTTCCTGCTCCCAACACCTTATCCATATTGTCACTGTCAGGTGGAAATCTTATGTCCAAAACAATGACGTTTCAGGAAATTGAAAAAAGAACCCATATGTGATCCAATGAATCCAGTGTAGTTATTGTTTAGTCAAAAGCTCTTTGTTAATACTTTTAATACATCTTGTATGATGAAGTAGGGCATTTGCAAATTACTTTTCCCCCCAGGTGTTATGTACCAGTCAGCAATGGGTGTAGAGTAGACCGTAATGTCAGCTGTAAATATTTGTTAACCTATTAAAGGTAACTCACAATCTTGTACTGTCTACAATTTATGATTGCCCATGAGCCACTATCTAGGTTTTATGTTTCCTGCGGCTGTGTAATTATTGAGGCTGGTCTAGACTAGTTTGCTTACTTTACTAGCCTAGATCCCTCTGCTACTGAATGCTGATGTCTACGTTGTCTCGCTTTTGATCTGCATAACTGACTGACTGTAATGCTGGATTGAGATGACGAGACGGAATCACACGCCAAACACTTCTGTTTTCACAGATAGTCTGAGCTGTCAGTATCTCAAGGCCTCTAGCAAGCCCACTTGTACATGAGCACACATTCTCCACAACCCCTCCTAATGTACACAATAGAACCATGGAATCCTGTATGGCAAACATTCCAGTTGCTCAGCAACCTGGTGAAATGTCTGATCCATAATGTTACATTAAATCCTGTCCTGCTGACTTGAAGTATATTTGCCATAGGAGGGGAAACAATTGCCAGGTTGGAAATTACGTCTCTTATGTGGCTGTCGTGTTGCTGAGTTAAAACAACGTAAAATAATCTTTAGTTGGCATGTTTCATGAATTACACATGGAGAACTATTGGACTGAAATTATATTGGACCAGTCTTTGGTTTTATTTGTCCTGTGAATTATTTCTAGCAGCTACCACAAGATGGCAGCATGGCCCCAGGAATGTGAGAATTGTATTATTCTTTTAGTGTAGTTCTGTTTTCTGCAGCCTTGCATATTTCTGCTTGTTCATGGTGCCATCTTGTGGGACTGCAGTGACAAAACAGTTTTGAAATGTTAGTGCCTTCCTTATAATATGAAATGAAAAATACAGGGCAAAGTTTTTTCCTTGACTTCTAGAGAGTGTGCATACAACATTTTACACAGATCTGTGCAGTTATAGGATAATATGAAATAAATCCTAATCTGGTGTATAGCCTGTATAGACTGTTCATCTGAGATTGTGAATGCAATTGACTAATATTTACCTTCCTTCTCTTCTGTATTTTTGTTCAGACACATAAGATAGGTTTTGGCTTTCCTTTGGACTTATTTGCAAAATATTTCGTAGTGTAATTGTACATGGCCTGCTAACAGTGAGTGTGCACAATAAATATGATGCTGATAGATTGTGGGATTAGTTTCGGACAGACACACAGAAAGACAAATACAGCCAGAAATGGTCATCTCGCCCCACCTGGTGAAGAGAACTATTCTGTTTGTCTTCTCTAGTCACTCTCTCCATCTATTCTATCTATCTATACTATAGGGTCTACATTGATTCTGCCAGTGTCACTAAACCTTGTGTTTTAATTTCAGGTACTGCAGATAGCAATACTCAAAGCTCTCATTGCAACACAGCACTGTTGCAGTGGTACAAGAATAGTCTTGCAGTGTAAGACAGACAGACACTGTTGTAGAGAGAGAGTGTGTGTGTGTGTGTGTGTGTGTGTGTGTGTGTGTGTGTGTGTGTGTGTGTGTGTGTGAGACACTTTCTTTCATACAAGAAAGTATCGAATAGGGCATTCATTTCACAGTCTCACACATACACACCCAGATTTATGGAGATACAGGTTTTCTACAGCATTACGTGCATGTGTATAGATGTGTACTATATGTCCTGTCCTGTCCCCAGAGGTCCTTGAGGAGGTTACCGACAAAATTAAGTTAGCATTACAATCAGTTTAACCACTTTAACCCTATTTATACTTTGGCTACTCAAAATAGCTGATCTACAAGCTCAACACATCACATTGCTATTTTTAAACAATTTGAAAAGTCTCAAAATCTGAACAAGTTGGAATCATTTAAATTTGTTCCCTGAGACAAAATCCTTTCAGATGGGTGTCTGCAGCCTATGATATGATATGATATAGCCTAATATGAAAATGTTTGAGAATCACACTGATCCATTGGTTCAAGGTTGTGCTTTATTGTTACATCTTGTGTGTACAGGTACATAAGACTAAGATAAACTTATTTTTGTTTGGCTTCCTTTAGACAATGCAAAGTGCAAAAAAGAGCAAACGAAGAGTAAAAAGATAACACCTGTGTGAACCGAGTGGTGCAATTCCCCTCTCTCTCTCTCTCTCTCTCTCTCTCTCTCTCTCTCTCTCTCTCTCTCTCTCTCTCTCTCTCTCTCTCAGCACTACCCCTCTCTCTGTTTCTGGCACCCCCTACTGGTATTAATAAATGCACGCACGCAGCATTACCCCACACGGACATTGCTGGCCATTGCTGGTTTCACGCATGCGCACACCACTCGTGCTCATGACGGATACATGATACACACACCCGGACATTCCTGGTTGTAGGAGTGGTTGCACCACTCAAAAAGAGTATCATTATACTGTACATGTGCATCTTTTCCCAGTAGTAGAAAGGTTAGGTGAACTTTCTGTTGAGAACTTCACAGTAGTCTGTTCCATAAATATACAACAAAAATAGTTTAGAAAGGTGCAATTCAATCTTAATTGTGCGATAAGAGGACGAATGAGCGCGAGAGTACAGATATTTATGCTCCTACACTGTTTTTGAGCAGAACGGACAAAGTAATTTAGGTGCCATGTTATACAGTATATTCTTACTGATGACAATACATTTCTTCTAATTGAATTTCCTCTCTTCAATAACTATGCAAGGACAAGAGGGATATTTTAGAGGCGTTGCATGGCAACTGCACAGTGAATCATCCATTTTAAAGTGAGGATGGGAGGATGTACGTCATCTCTCACAAAAACAGCATCTTTATTCAGTTCACATTCTGAACTAATTGAAGTGACGTCAATGGAAGTGTAGCTGTATCTGGTTATTTGAATGAATGTGAATGAATACATATAACTAATCTGTGTGAGTTTTGAACATGTCTTACAATACATTATTTTATTTCACTGGTGAATAAAAACTTTCACCATCTCTGTATAGTTATGCAAAATATATATGTGGTAATAACAAAAACACTTTCTCTTGTGGCTCCCTGGAGATAAAAAAGGGGGAAAAGCTATTGGTTGATTATATGCAATGGCTCAGGTGGTTGTTTCAGAATCGGAACACTCCAGGTTCGATTCCGGCTCCGAGCAATACACTGAATCCTCTAGGCACCAGAGTCTATAGTGACTATAGAGCAGGGGTACCCACACTTTTTGAGTGGTACAACCACTCCAAGGAAAAACAGTATATATATATTTATTATTATTATTATTATTATTATTGTTATTTATTTTCTTTTTTTTAAACTATACATTATAGTGACATGTCATGTGGTCTACCTGCACAGCCTTTGTGATCTACTGGTAGATCACGATCTATACCTTTCGGGCATCCCTGGACTAGAGGATTCAGTGCGTGCGTGTCTCTCTCTCTATTTCTGTCTCAGTCGTGTGTGTGTGTGTGTGTGTGTGCGCGCCTTTAAAGATGGAGTGCCACGATTTGTTTCCACCCTAAAACATGATCATCAGGTATTATTATAATATAAGGAGGAAGAACTTTTTCCAGAAATTTTACAGTATTTGTTAAAATCATGCTTTTATGTGGACACGCCCACCAGTTCATTAAGTATGCCTGGTTTGCCTGATGGGTGGTGATCCACTTGAACTGAAGCCGCACCCACAGCTGTAGTCGTATGATAAAGGGGGAGGGGTTAGGGTAGGGGCTCACAATATTACTGTTTATTTCATTGGCTCGTTTGACTGTCAAGGATTCAGCCTCCAGGAAGAAACCCTAAATACAAAGTTAATACACCATTGCACATAAAAACGACTCCAGGGTGTCTAATGAAGTACTGTCACCTCATAGACACATGAAAAACTGGAAAAATACAAAGATTGTGGCACTCCATCTTTAACAGGATCAGTTGGGGTGCACTACCTCAGTGTATTCTACATCAGGTTCAGTGGATGCTGCTCTGTCTGTCAGTCCGTCGGTCGTGTGAGAACTGTAGGGCCAGTTTTATTGTTATCATTTTTTGGGGCTTACAACTGTGGAAAAATATCATATATATATATTCTTATATTTTCATATATTAATTAGAATAAATGTCCCTCCTGTGTGAGGATGGGATAGGTTAGGTGTATGATACTGTATTTTAACTTAAAGGACAACTTTAGTTTTTTTCAACCAAGGTTCATGTTTTAGGTTGTTATTAGAGAAAGTAAAAGATGAGTGTTATTTCTTTTCCATTTGCTGCTTTCTTTCGTTTTAGGGATTTTAGCTGTTTTGTACAGGGGGGGCGGGGGCATTCGAGCATGGTGCTAAATATGTATTTTTTTCCATATTATGGAGATTTATTTTTTTATTATTTACTATAGCCCTAATAAACCCCAGGAAATTACATCTGGCCACAAATAAATTACAGGATCTACTGGGGGGGAAGCCACACTGTGTGTCATAGGCTCAATGTCAGTTTGACACATTCAGTAGATCTCGTGATGTTTTGTGGCCAGATTAAATTTCCAGGGGTTTCTTAGGACTATAGTAAATAATTAAAAAATAAAGCGCTATAAAATGTTGTAAAAAAATACATATTTACCCCATGCTCAAATCCCTAAAACGAAAGAAAGCAGCAAATGAAAAAAAAAAAAACACTCATCTTTTACTTTCTCTATAATAACAACCTAAAACATGAACCTTGGTTGAAAAAAACTAAAGTTGTCCTTTAAGTCATAATGGTGGTACCCGGAGAGCCAAATATTTTCTGAGGTGGTGCTTGGTGAAAAAAAGGTTGAGAAGCACTGGTATAGAAGTATACCATATATAAGATATATTGGATATTGTGTACAAACAAACAAAAACACTCAATTGATCAAATAAATAGCCTCACCTTATGTACAGTGTGCAACCTTAATGTGGTATTGCCTCGCGGTATTAACAGACATAGTTTACTCAAGGGGTGTGGTGATATGCAGAGCAAACATGATTGAAGAATACTGTGAATAGTTTCAGCTTGCATTCAATATAGTATAGTATTTCTGGTGGGGAACATTATTATTCAATAAATCAAAAGTAAATGAAGTAATTCGGTCAAGCAAGGACTTAAGTTACCTAGAACATGGGTTCCCCATGGGGGTACTTGAGGGAGTTCCAGCTCAATTAGAGATAGTTAGGAACCAAATAGACCCTTATATGTAAACTCAGAGAGTGGACAAATGGAACCAAATGGGTCCATTTGTACACACTGAGTTAAATTAACAGTGGTTTTACAATATAAATTGGAGTCCCAGAGATAGAAATGCCATTAAATCGAGGCTCCGTAGCATAATGCGTGTGAAACTGGGGGATCCATGACATTATGTTTTGGAATCACTGCTAGAGCCGTAACAATCCTCCATTATCGGGGTCACTGGCATATGTTTTCAAATGGGGGTCCGTGGCCTAATAAATGTTGATTTGGGGGTCCTTGACACGAAAAGGTTTGGGAACCACTGACCTAGAACTCTTTATTACAAATGAAATGACTGTGGACCACTGTTGTGGGCTTAGATTAGGTTTTTGGTAGCACTTGATATGAATCCCATGTCTAGACTATGCATGTCTATAATGCATAATGCATTATAAACGTACTGATCTGCTTATAAGTAACACTTTAGCCTATAATTATTATGCTAGACAAACTCATAACTCATTCATAAAGCTTTATAACAACCAATGGTTCACAGACTAGTGGTCCATGGCATAATTAGGTCTGCAATTGGTCAGTGGGAACCGGTTTCAAAATTGTATTATATGTTTAAATAATACTTCATGGGTCCATCAAATATGGGTAAGAATTAAGATAGTATTTGATTTTAGGTGTGGTGTGGGGTGAATTATTCGTTGCACGATACTTCCCCTTCTTGAGATTCTAACACCATTTTCTGTGGAATTTATACTTCCTAGTAAATTACAACATTGATGCCTAATCTTAGGTTAATTTTATATCACACCAGGTCATTAACTGCACTGTTTCTCAACAGACCACTAATTGTCCATGGATTGATTACAGGAGGTCCATGTGTCAGAGACATATATTCTTCAGGTATGCCAGAGTGGAAATAACACTAATACTTTTTTTTACTTTTACTGTAAGTTCTGGGAATTCTGTCTGACAATTCATCCATAACGTCACAAGAGTTTCATACAATGTGCCTCTTGACATGTTATTTTTTTACTGGAGGTCACTGGCACAAAACATTTTCCCAATTTGGAGGTCTTTGTCATGGAAATGTTTGAGAATCACGGCTATAAACCATGGTATGAAAATACATATGTGATGTTTTCCACA
This sequence comes from Protomyctophum parallelum, assembly GCF_964188405.1. Taxonomy (NCBI): domain Eukaryota; kingdom Metazoa; phylum Chordata; class Actinopteri; order Myctophiformes; family Myctophidae; genus Protomyctophum; species Protomyctophum parallelum. The sequence continues at coordinate 20,906,752 of NC_139702.1, read as the reverse complement.
GAGTGAAACACATGAAGTTGAAACTCTTTGTCGTATGTCAGTGATGATGTGGCAAACCAACGTGTGAGAATGAGAAACTGTCAAATAGCCTCAGCCAATAGATGTGTGCCAGCAGCATCAGCAAATTTCTTGCTGATGCTTCTTCCTGTCTTGTTTGACAGTGAATGTGTTGTATGCAATATATGAAAAGAGAATGCTGTTCCTCTTAATTGTCAAGCTCCATGAATGCGCAATCATTATTATGGACAAAATAATGCATATATCCTTCTAATTATAAAGTTGTGAAGCTATAATAAATAAGGTTGCATACAATAATCTTGCATCAGGAAGTGACTGAACGTTAATATTCTGACACATTCCTGTTGAGACGAGATAAATACCAGTTTGACGACTCTTGTTTGCAAAGATACTGGTGGGTCTTTAGCAGTCTATGATTATATTCTAAGCATACTTTATCTCTGATACTGTTCAAACTTCCAGCTCTTCAATTTTGAAGTTCAGTGGGGAAATATTGGCTTGACCGACATTGTGAAATATAAACCGAGGCAGCGTATATCTGTAATAACCAAATCCCTACCTGGTCAATCACTGTAAATCTGAATGAGTGTGTTGTATGAGTCGTGTGTGCTTTTACTCCACATTACATTAGCCATTGATTAAGAATGTTTACTGTACGATGTCACATGAGTAAGACTAGCTTGTGTAGACTAGCTTGACCTTTATCTGTTTGACTAGTACATGTACTGATTCTTCACTCTCGTCTGTTTAAGCATACAGATATGCTTATAACGTCATGAGTCAGGGTCACTGCCTTATCAGGACACTATGCCCAGTATGAGTTGCAACAACTCGAAGTAGGCCTACAACTTGTCTACATTGTAGAACATCATGACATTATGTTTTATGAATGTACTAATTCATATCGTACTCTGTTCCGATATGTTACATATCATATCTTCAGTTCTGGCCATGTAAAGAGTACTAATAGGCTACCTATATATTCTCTGCATGGTATCATTGTGTACTCTGAGCTCGCTACTCGACTGAATGATCACTCAACACCCTTAGTTAAAGAAAAACTTTTTTTTTGCGACATCGAGTGTCTACGGAATTGACTACAAGCACTTTAATGGGATAAAACTATCTGGTAAACTATAGCCTACTAGGGATTCTAGCACAATTTAGAAATGGGAAGAGTTCCGACCTGCTATATCCCATTTTATATTTTCAAATGGAAATATGTATGCGAAGAAATACAAGCATGTGTGAGAATTTGAGTGTCTTTCAAACAAAACAATAATATTGAGATACGTTTGCCAACTGACTTTCAACATTTAGGCTGGGATCAAATTATACACTGTGTGTGTGTGTGTGTGTGTGTGTGTGTGTGTGTGTGTGTGTGTGTGTGTGTGTGTGTGTGTGTGTGTGTGTGTGTGTGTGTGTGTGTGTGTGTGTGTGTGTGTGTGTGTGTGTGTGTGTGTGTGTGTGTGTGTGTGTGTGTGTGTGTGTGTGTGTGTGTGTGTGTGTGTGTGCGCGCGCATGCATGCACGCACACATGGGCGTTGGGGACTTCAATATGAAAATGACAGTGGTTGGCCTTTTTGTGGATTTGATTGCATTTCTAAACTGAAGTTGTTGTAGGGCAAGGCCTTTTTGTGCTGTAGCCATAGTGTGTTGTAGCACAGTGGATGTACAAGCAGGTCAGGTGCATGGTTTCAGAGAACTGGGAGGGTAGGGGAGAATTTCTATCCTGCAGTGGGATTCACCCAGCTGATGGTTGATCAGGGCTCGGGGGGGGGGGGGATTTGGTGCTGTTAGGGGTTGTTAAGTAAGTGTCTTTCTCTTACTCAGGGACACACTTTGCCTGTTGGTGGTGGTTCTTCTTAAAGTGTGGTCGAAATGGTCCAGCTGGGGCTGTGGCCCCAAGGCCCAGGGGTCTTTGACAGAGTTCCAGCCAGGAATCAACAAACAGCTAAATCAGTTAATATAGAATAGCTTCAAATTCAGTTTAACCACATTTTTATAGCCTACACTTTGGGAACCACTGTCTCAGAAAACTGATGGCCCAAAAGAAGGGGAAAAGAACAATCGTACGAATACGATTCGTACTGTCATTTCAATTATACATTATACTAGGCATGTAAAAACACTACAAAACCTCTCCAACAAGACAGCGGTGAAGTTGTTGGTGTTGCACAGAGTGAAAGGAGGTTGGTGTCTGTGTGCATCATTCACTTCCAGGTCTGCTCGCTCGTCGTCCAGTCACATTTCAACACGAACAGCTTTCGACCTGATAAAGGCGCATGCGCTCTACCGCCGGCCCCTTCTTGCGCGCAATGCCACGTTAGTAGCAGTAGACACAACAACACAACGACGCGTCTATTGCCACTTTAAAACCGACACAACGCCGATTCTTTACGGTGTTTCAGCTCGAACGGAGGACGCCTGTGTCTACACATCCACTGTCTGTCTAGTCAGAGAAGCTTCTGGTCGGTAAACTATGTTGAAGTTTGTGCTACTCTGCACGCTGGCTGTGGCCAGCAGGGCTGATGTCGGCGAGGAAGATGATGTCCTGGTGCTGAAGAAAAGTAACTTCGACGAGGCGCTGAAGGCTCACCCCGACATTCTGGTGGAATTCTGTAAGTCACAAAAACACTCGTAACGCGTTAAAACGGGATAGTTTCGCGTTGCATTTGGGTGTCTGCTTTGGGAGATTCTTCTGGGATGGCTAGTATTGAGCGTTAGCCGAGTTCACCTAGCTGCAAACTTTGACATGCCGATTCATGACAAGTTACACTGTTACAACCGCTGTGCTGCTAATGGTTGTAATGTTACATTGTTTCCACATTGTGTGTTTGCAGCAGCAACATTGTAGTCACATACTGCAGCTGCTGTATCAGCATCATGCATGGCTCAAACGTATGGAACAGGATGATGGCTCTCAAGTTAGATCAGCTAGGCTAATGTTGGCTACCTTGAATGTCTCACCCACTGTTAAGCTGTTAACCTAGTAGTGTATTGAGCATCATGCTGAAATTCGGAATTATAGCTAATCGTCAACGTAACTACAGTTATCGCAACCATTTCAACTGTACTTTTGGAGGTAAAAATACGTATTTTTCGAACATCCATACTACTAGCAAAGCACAAGATTTCTGTTCACTTTGTGCTGGAATGCTTGTGTGTCATATGAAACACTGTCGTGTTGGGTTAATGTGCGTGTAAGTCGGGTAATTCATGGTTAATGCTAGTAGTGGTCATGTATTTGATAGGCGTGTCATGATCTGCCAGTGGGTTTTAACTTTTAACATGACGTGTGGGTTTCGATTATTGGATGTGGCAATTGTGGTTTCCTGGTTTTTATTTTGTCACTGCTCGGTGCACCTTCTAAATACGCGTTTTTTGTACTGGGGACGTGTAGTGTAGGCTACGTGTGTTTTTTTGTGTGCAGTTCTTCTCTTTAAGTTATGGCTGGTGTTTTTCCCTCTAGAGGGCACTTTATTTGATGGGACCGTTTCAGTACGCTACGGGCCCATCCCGCGGCACTGGTGTCAAACTATTGACCTATTCATTAGCTGAATGACAAGACGTGGGCCAGTCAGACTGCCCCACGATTAGAATCCTCCAATGTGGTGGAATGTGGGAGGGTGAAAACCTTTGTTTGACCAATGACCACGTCTTTTATTACCTGGGCGGGACCTTTTGGGGTTGGATGAGGTTCTAAGTTGACGTGTACTATGCAAGATTGCAAGTTCACCTGTCTGTCTTTGTTGATTCGAATGGGAAGTTTTGTACTGTGGAAATGATTTACATATTGCCAGAAGACTGATTGTGTGGATAGTGGATAGGGAAATTACTATTAGACTTTGACCATCCAACAGTGCACAATGGCTTCTTAATAATTTTTTCCCAGCTACTGCATGCAATGTTGCAAGCATTAACTGACCCACACAAGAATGGTAGCTTATTGTTTTTTGTTTATTTAGAATAAACAAAATAAATAATATTGTTTAGAATTTGGCAGTCAAATTATTATTATTAAATGTTTCCTATAAATCCCACCTTATGTTTGCATATATTTTAATATTTGTTAGAAGAGGGCATTGTCCTATTACTGCTCTTCATAATGAATGTATTATACTTGTTCCTTGGTTAGTTTTATCAAGTTCAAATCGACAAATTCATGAATTTGGGCTCCTGGCAGTCATTCAAAGCTTACTGTACTACAGTATGTTAATTCCAGTCTTCTGTTCTCTACTCAGATGCCCCATGGTGTGGTCACTGCAAAGCTCTGGTCCCGGAGTATGCCAAGGCAGCTGGCATGCTGAAGGCAGATGGTTCAGGGATCCGCCTGGGTAAGGTGGACGCCACAGAAGAGACAGAGCTGGCCCAGGAGTACGGGGTCCGGGGATACCCAACCATCAAGTTCTTCAAGGGAGGAGAAAAGGAGTCGCCCAAAGAGTACTCTGGTGAGCTTTGGCGTTGTCTTGGCATATATCTGCCTCCTTTGGACAACCTAGATAATAATGACGTTCAATGTTCATTGGAGTATAATTATTTGTCTTATGTACTCCATTTTGGTCAGTTGGACACTTGCCAAGAATTGTCTTGCAAGAATATAATCTTTCCCTGTATAGTATGATACAGTTGATAGTTGACTTTGAAATGTCTGTGTAAGTCTCTGTACAGTTCATTCTATCTTGGTTTCCCCTATTATAATAACTCGCAGTAACTTGAGCCCTCTCTTAATCTCCATATCAAACAATATTTGTCCTCTGGAAACACCTCCAAGAATGGGAGTGTTTTGAGCAGTTAATGTCAACTTGGATAATTGCTTTCTTTTGTCAATTGTGTGGATATGATCTATTATACCTTTCTGCAGACTGGTGTAGCCAGTCTTAATGGCTTCCCTTTATCCTGGTAATGTGACTCCCATAACAGCATAATTAGTAATTGGACCAATGAGCTCATGACTTTGGCCTCACATGACTGTGATGAAATGGAGGGGGTTCACACGTTCCTCCCATGCGGGCTCCCTCAGCCCAGCTGTGCGATGTGCCGTTTCTCACGTCCCCTGTTCCCTCTTCGTCTGGCTGCTGTTTTATGACTAGAAAAGGAGGCGGAGGCAGAATTTTGGGAAGTCACATAGTGGAGACTGCCCTGAGTCTGACTCCCTGCCAGTACACTAGTGCTCTGCTACTCGGGGCTAAAAGAAGTGCACTCAACAAACCACAGGCAGAAGCCCTTAGGCAGCTGTCGCTGGTGTTATCTTTAGGGGCCGCAGTAGCAATGCTGCTACCCTGCTGTCTGCATGTCTAATTATCTATTATTTAAATGTTATGTAGGTCTATCTTATTATAGAAACCCACAAAATAAATAAAAAATTCTGTAGTTCAGCATGAAAGGTTATGTAAAAAAGGTCATCTGGACATAACATAATTTTTTTTAAACATTGATTTAGAATAAGATTTGTATTTGTAATTTTACCATGATTGTTGTTTTTTTCTCATTCAATTTTTATTTTTTAGATCAAACAAAACATAATCATTTCAAAGCATACGACCATGATTGTTAATGTTTTTACCTAAAAGCTTAACATTATGTTAGCTTTGGGTTAAACGATGTATCGCGGATGTGCCTCTTAATTTCTATAATCAAGCTGACCACAGTAAAAGCAGTGTACACATTTACTTAAACATTGTTTTCACTGAGACACTGTTTTCACTGTGGTTAGTTTAACCTCTACTGGTGAAGTATGAGCCATCCAGGCTCATACTAAATAACATACAGAACATGGTAAAGTAAATGGCACCAAAACAATTATGAATGAAGACCAAACATTATTAAAATTATTGTCTCTGCAAAATTACACAAGATTAGGGCCGTGAGGATTACAAATTTAAGCTCACGATTAATTGCCGCACAGATAATTCCAATTAATTTAATTGTGTTTTTTAACTTTGCACAGGGCAGATATGACAAATAACTTAATTATTCAAAGAAATCACTGACGCATTTAATATCTTTTAATATGCTTCAATATATCGGAAATGCAACTTGTAAGCTTTTTTCAACATGGAAATGATTGACGATTAGACAAAAATAATTGTGATTATCTCATAATTGACGATTATGTAATAGTTGTGGCGGCAGTTGTTCAGAACACTTTCACGTAAATTTGATTTCAAATAAAGCCAGTTAAGCCTTGATCTGCATTGGCTTTGAATAATAAGTGACCTGTAACTGCGACTTCTGTAAATATGTCTTTTATTTTGTTGCAGCTGGCAGGCAGGCTGATGACATCGTCAACTGGCTTAAGAAGCGCACAGGCCCAGCTGTTGCCACCCTGTCAGAGGTCACGCAGGCGGAGTCTCTGATCGCTGACAACGAGGTGGCAGTCATTGGTTTCTTCAAGGTGAGTTATAGAGTTTGGCCTGTCTTTTTTCTTTTTTTTTTTCTGGAGAAAATAAATCTATATCAGTGGTGCTCAAACGTTTATATGTGAAAGACCCCAACATTTATTCGTCCGCTGTCCGCTGATCCCCATGATGGGGAGTTAGTGGTACTTTTTCCACCACTGAGTGTGAGTTGTATATATATTTGTCTCTGCTGTAGGATCCTGAATCTGAGGATGCGAAGGCCTTCATTAAAGCAGCAGAATCTGTTGATGAAATTCCATTTGGGATGACCTCTGATGATGCACTGTACACAAAGTTTGAGGTGTCCAAGGACAGTGTTGTCCTCTTCAAGAAGGTAACCATGAATGAACTGAATGCTCAGTTAGTTCCATCTCTTTATTGCCTCAGGGGGGGGGGGGGGGAGATACATTTTGCCAGATTAAGCAGAAATGCACAGATGGAAGTATTTGTAAACCAAATTACTTGCCAAAAACGTGACTATCCTGCACGTTTTTGGTGGTCTTATTGGCAAGACTCAAGCATGCAAGACCCCACATGACTATGAGCATGTAACGGAGATTTTTGATGACAGCTTGATGACTTGAGAGGCCACATATCAGCCAGGTAAGGTGATCCTTAACCCTGCAGCAGTACTCTTCTGCCATTTGGACTTCTCTAGGCTATGTGGTCTTTCACGGCTGTAGACATAGGCTCACATTTAAGTTTAGCTCATGAAGTAATTACCCATATAGCTAACTTAAATGTTAGATTTTTAAGATTTGTTTTTGGCTTTTGTGCCTTTATTGATAGTTACAGTGAAGGAAAGAGGGGAGAGACATGCAGCAAAGGATGCAGCATGAACGGGACTCGAACATGTGACGCTCGGTCAGGCCAGAGCCTATATGTGGCAGGCCAGCGGGCTCCCCGGATTAATGTATTTTTAATGGCCCCCACCAAATGACCGGAACTACTAAATATTCACCAAAACCACACCTCCCACCACGGGACTCGGGCAATCAAATATCTTTTCAACCACTAATTATATTAATGGCAAGTATTTCCTACAGCTTTAAGTCCAAACATCTCAACTAACCCTTTAGTAATACTTTGTAACGTTTTTGATAAAACTGGTTCAATTTGATATATTTTGACTGGCAAAAGTTTCACAACACCCCATTACATTAATTTCACCCCCAAAAGCTCAAAATATTTTCTATTGAAAGTGGACAGGGCAGAAACGGAAATGCACTAGTTTCCTTTACAACCCATAACTATCGTGGTGCATGGTCCATGCACCTGGACCATGCCACATAAACCAGGGGCGCCCGCTGGTCCAGGTGCATGCCACATGGAGGCTTTGGCCTATATGTTCGAGTCCCGTTAATGACGACCTTTGCTGCATGTCTTTCCCCTTCTCTCTCTCCCTCTTTCCTGTCTCTCTTCACTTGATACTATCAATAAAGCCTAAAACAAAGCTTTTAAAAAGCCAGTATAAGGCAACAAAAAGCACACTGATTTGTTTTGATTGTGGGCTTCCTGTGAAATGCATATGGCATTCTGGAAAATAACGGTAGTGACTACTAGTGACCAGCAGATGGTATTGAAATTCAAAAATAACAGTTAAGGTCCCTGCACACTGAGCACGTTTTTCGGATTTTTAGCTGCGTTTCTCCATCGGTTTTCCGAAAAACGCGTCCAGTATGCAACCACATATTTAACTAAATCACTCCCACCAAACATTTATTCCCCCCTTCTTTTTTATTTTGTTAAGTTTCTCACTATAGATGCATTTAGTCCACTGTGTTGTTTTGTTACTTTTGACGTTGAAGGACCCTTTGCCGGCAATGTGTAGTAGGCGGCTAATTGGGCCTGATGAAAAATTTAAATACTACTGATACGCGCACGTTGCACACCAAGATTTTGTGCTTTTTAAAAGCTATTTAGGCCTATAGATGACATTAATGTTTTCCCGCATTATTTTTCCTGTAGTATATCCGATATTAATATTATATTTGATTGACCCAAACTCTAATGAGAATGATCTCTATAATACCTGTAGTTCTATACATGATCTCTTTAGCACCTGGACTGATACTGATACTCTTACCACAGCCATTGCCTGGCAACAGAGCCTTGTTTATAACCCTACCCTGACACAAACCGCAATGATGTGTGTTACATGCCAATATTTAAAGTAAACAGTCCAGTCACTTGTTTATGACTTTAGTTGCTGTTTGGGCTTAAGTTCCATAGCTGTGTTCAATCTCTGAAAGGGTGACACTTGACCGCTTGGTCCCCACCCACCCCTTCTTCTGGTTTTGTGCCAGCTTGGGCTGCCAGGCACACCTCCATCGCCGCTATTCTTAATGCCCATTGCCCAATATCACTAAATTAGGATTCTGGGTCTTTCTTCAACTCTGTATTACCATGATTTGAAGTTGCTTGTTGAGTAAATCTGTGTTGGGAGGGAGTTCAACTGAGGTAGAGCAAACTGCACCTGCTCAGTTGCTATTTGTTGACAGATATCTGATTCCATCTCCAAATATGTTGTTTACCTCCACAGTTTGATGAGGGCCGTAACACCTTTGATGGAGAGCTTACCAAAACCGACCTCCTGGCCTTCATTAAATCTAACCAGCTTCCTCTGGTTATTGAGTTCACGGAACAGGTAAGTTATTAATAACCATGTACGCAACATTAACGGAACACATAAAACTGTCAGTCACCGGGTGTTCATTACTACAAAATAATAAGAAGAATGTGTTCCCGTTTCCCAATTTAATTGCTCTCCAAATCGTGTGAAACTAATTTGTTTTTGTTTTTCCCCCTCCCTCTAGACTGCCCCTAAAATCTTCGGTGGAGAAATCAAATCCCACATCCTTATGTTTGTGCCAAAGGGTTCTTCTGACTTCCAGGACAAAATGGACCAATTCAAGAAGGCAGCAGAAGGCTTCAAGGGCAAGGTGGGTGTACTGTAATTAATGTTGACTGGTTAGACATGGTTGTCATGTGACAAATAAAGGTGTTGCATGCATTCATTATAGGGAGGATCAAATGAGACTCTGTTCTAGTGAGCAGAAAGAATCAATATTAAGCAGACTTGGCAACCTGACTGTAGAAAGTAACAGTACAGTAAAGAACCTGGGGGTTATTATTGATTCCGAATTGAATTTTAATTCACACATTAATCATGTTACCAAGATTGCCTTTTTTCACCTTAGAAATATTGCACGAATCAGAGCCTATGTGTCCTTGGACGATGCAAAAACGCTAATCCACGCCTTTGTTTTTTCTCGGCTTGATTACTGCAATGCACTTTTTTCAGGACTGCCTAAGAAAACAACTGACAGATTACAACTTGTCCAAAATGCAGCAGCCAGAGTTTTAACTAGAACTAAGATGAGAGAACATATTACTCCAGTTTTGGCATCACTGCACTGGCTTCCGGTTGTTTTTAGGATTGATTTTAAAATTATTTTACTTGTCTATAAAGCTCTCAATGGTCTCGCACCTTCCTACCTACATGACTGCCTGCCTAAATATGTCCCAAACCGCCCCCTAAGGTCTTCCACCGCCGGCCTGCTCGCTTTGCCCAAAAAAATGGCAACAAAAAAATACGGGGAAGCAGCTTTTTGCTTCTACGGGCTGTCGGCATGGAACAAGCTCCCACTGTACCTTCGTCAGGCAGCCTCTGTAGACATTTTTAAAGCTCAGCTCAAGACCCACTTCTACAACATTGCCTTTAATTGATCTTTTATTTTTTATTTTTTATGTCCTCACTGTACTGCATTACTGCTTGTTTTTTAATGTCGTTGCCTTGCTTTTCTTTTATTCTCCATTGTTCTGTAAAGCACTTTGAGCTGCATTTCATGTCATGAAAGGTGCTATACAAATAAAGTTTTATTATTATTATTAAACTATATAAAGGCAGGGGCTGAACTTCAAATGTTTGCACACTTTAGCTCCCTTCAGTTAATTACAAATAGAGGTTTTAAAGGCAACTTTGTCTTCGGTGCATTCATTACAGAGAATAAGAAGAGTTATGGTTCACCAGTTTAGATGAAGGCTTAATTAATTTGACTGGGAGGGGAAAAATCATTATTTGGAGCATGTCACTCAATATTTGGCAGTGGATCTAGTCTAAAAATGAATTGTATGAATCAAGGGCACGTACACCATCAGCCTACCATTGGTAGGGAAGAAGTTTCCTGTGTTGCATTTTAAAATGGCAGTTATCCAAATTTCTAATGGTACTACTCTGACTTAACCTTGTAAAATGTGTCTGTTCCAGATCCTGTTCATCTTCATTGACAGTGACGTGGATGACAACCAGCGCATCCTGGAGTTCTTCGGCCTGAAGAAAGAGGAATGCCCCGCCATCCGTCTTATCACCCTGGAAGATGAGATGACAAAGTACAGGCCAGAGAATGAGGACATTACTGCTGAGAGCATTATTGCATTCTGCACACTATTCACAGAGGGCAAACTAAAGGTAAAAACAAGAGCAGGCTAACACATCTGTAAGATGGTGTTCATTCTATTACTGAATAGTAAGTCTTTTGAGAGTGTCTCTCAGTGGCTTTACATGACTGATCTATTGACATTCTCCAAATTGGAAAAGGCTGCTGTTGTGTCACAACATAGAATGAGTTTAATTGATTTTTAAAAAGGAAAACAAATAGTTTGATTGGTGGAACCAGTCTTTTTGTTGACAATTTTCTTCTTTTACAGCCTCACCTCATGAGTCAGGATATTCCTGAAGACTGGAACAAAACCCCTGTCCATACCCTGGTGGGCAAGAACTTTGAAGAAGTTGTCTTCGATTCCAAGTTGAACGTCTTTGTAGAATTCTGTAAGAGCCTTTTCCTGTCTCTTGTATACCACTAGTTTACTCTTGACCATAAGTACTAGTAGTAGATTGAATAGCACATTGAAAACCTTAACATTTATTAGCTATTTCAGCTGGATGTATTAAAAGGTTCACCTATTATTTTCCAACACTGTTATACTCTCACTATACCTCATAAGTTGGAGACTCCAACCATCCGATTGGTTTTCCCCTACTAAGCCCCAAATACCTAAGAGGTAATGCACTGTTCAAGTTCATGCCCTGTAAACTTCCCTCCACAAATTAACGTGTTATCTAATACTTGGAGGTAGACAATGTCAAGTTAAATATCGTTCCAAATGGTAGCTCGAGGATTTCTTACCAACTGAAGGAAATTTCCATTGCTAGACATTGATATTGCCTATGATTAGTCGCTCACTGGGGGGTAGGTGCCCACACTCGTTATGCTGTGGGTACACGTGCCATGGGATTGGGCACCTGTTTTAAATGTCAACATCTTAGCTATAGCTTTCTAGCTCAATTTACAGGCATATTATAGCTTCTATTTTTATGTATGCATCAGAGTGTAAAATTAAATATAACTTGGAAGGCAAATGTTATTGGGCCTTTATTTGATAGTGACAATGGAGAGAGATGGGAAATGGCAGGAGAGAGGTGGGAAGGGCAATAGGGCTGCGGCAAGGATTAAGCCTAATTACTTTACGAGTGAGGTGATCCACCGGGGCTCTGCTTGAGATGCACAAGGACTGACAGAATTGTGATATGATTTAAAAATCACACCTGTGTGAAGTGAGGGGCGCTCTTATCATCGTACATCATCATGACGTAACGCAAACAGTAGGGGCGGCGGTGGCCTGATGGTAACCACAAGGTTGCCAGTTCGAACCCCGGCTCCCCCAGAGTTGGTGTAGAAGTGTCCTAAGTGAACCCCTAATTGCTCCTGATGTGCTGGTTGGTTCCTTGCATGGTTTCCGCCGCTATCGGGTATGAATGGGTGAATATAATGCGCACTATGTACAGTGCCTTGAATAAAGGCGCTATATAATTGGACTTGTAAGACGAAAATCGACACTAATGGCGGAATAAATCTGAAGATAGGAGTGCAACTCTAAACTGGGCTGTTATCATAAGAGATTACACATGCAGCATAGTGTCAACGCCTCTCTGGTGACTGTATCTTATCCTGCAGCTGTATCTGAAGAATGTACTTAACTACTCTTTCATTGTTTTTCTGCATTACAGATGCACCCTGGTGTGGACACTGCAAGCAGCTGGCCCCCATCTGGGACAAGCTGGGAGAAAAGTATAAAGACAGTGACAATATCGTAGTGGCCAAGATGGACTCTACAGCCAATGAAATTGAGTCGGTCAAAGTCCACAGCTTCCCCACACTTAAATTCTTCCCTGCAGGAGATGACCGCAAGGTTAGTGGCTGCTTCACTACTCATGGTTACACTTCCATCATAGTGTCTGTGTTTCTTACATTGTGTGTGTGTGGTGGTGGGGGGTGACCATTTCACTATTCGTTCCTTTTGAGTGCTGAACCTCTAACCCTGATGGTGAGATTTAATACTTGACTTTGGTCTAGTATGTCAGTATCGACACCGCTGCCTTCATGGTTTGCTCCTACATCCAGTCATCTCTCTCTTTCTCTACCACCCTTAATATTATCTGTTCTAATACCAGTAAGACGCCCTGAGGGCGAAAGGCTGAAACAACAGAGCTTCTTGATATGGCACAGTTGAGAAACGGGAGTTAAACTATTAATCTGGTGTCGATGAGGTCAGATGTAGAGTTCCTGGCCAGCTCCATACATGAAGATCACAACACTGACCTCATCAAACCCTGGATAGCCATACATGGTTTGATATACTAGAACTGCATGATGGTATGTAATGCCCATATATGGAGAGTGTCACGATGCGTGATCTCACGACGTTCCCATATATGGGCTTTACATTATTATGACATCAGGGATCTTCATATATGGGCATATCAGGGATTGTAGGTGTGACGTCACAAGGCGTAATGGACTGGCAACCATACTGTATATGGAGGCATGACCGAACGACTGACAGGTTTTGCAAGTTTTCACAGTTAGTCTAGGATCTGGCTAAGATATGTATGCACTTCATTTAGGAGAGAATATCTCAACTGTTCTTGGCTAATATGACCGCCGCGAACAACTTGGGAACTATGGCTAATTCTCTATCCGGGACAAATTGCCTGAAAATGACCACACCCTTTTAAAAATGACCACTAGTTGAAACATGGCTCTAACTTCTAAACCGTTGGAGCTACAGATTTTCTGAAATGCTCAAAATGTTCAGAATACTCATGTTTGAATACTCAATAGACCATATGCACACGGCGGTCATCTTTCCACAAGTTAATGGCAGGGTGGAAACTAGCCACAATTTGCTATTGACCGCCCATACATCTAAACAGACAAAGTCCTATCTAATTGTATTAAATTATGTCAAACTCACCAACATTGCAGCTGTACAAAAAGCTTGAATGATGCTCTTTCTATCTGCAAAGTGTTGTGAGCCACTTTATGTCAAGAAATTCCTTGCAGGGGATTTTTTGTGTCAGAGTTTGGAAGCGCTCCCTTTCAGTAACACAACATCCTGCTGCCTCCTGCATTATGTGCAAATTCAAAACAGGTGGTACGCAGGGCCGTTGAGTGATTATTCAATTAGCGCTTCCAAACGCCAATACTTCACCTGCAAGGAATTTCTTGACATAAAGTAGCTCATAACATGTCTACCGTGGATTTTTATGTGTTAACAAACACTTTGCAGATAGAAAGAGGATAATTAAAGCTTTTCGTACAGCTGCAATGTTGGTGAGTTTGACATAATTTAATACAATTAGATTGGACTATGTCGGTTTGGATGTATCGGCGGTCATTGGAAATTGTGGCTTGTTTCGACCCTGCCATTAACTTGTGGAAAGATGACCGCTGTGTGTGTGCATATGGTCTATTGAGTATTCAAACATGAGTATTCTGAACATTTTGAGCATCTCAGAAAATCTGTAGCTCTAACTTCTAGTTTAGAAGTTAGAGCCATGTTTCAACTAGCGGTCATTTTAAATGGGGTGTGGTCATTTTCAGGTATTTCGTCCCGGATAGAGAATTAGCCATAGTTCCTATTCCTAAATTGTTCGTGGCGGTCATATTAGCCAAGAACAGTTGAGATATTCTCTCCTAAATGAAGTGCATACATATTTTAGCCTGGTCCTCTACTAAGTAATCTGAGACCTTTGGTCGCAATTATATTTCCCTAGATTCAAGCTTATGCTACATACTCTCATGAGCAGTGCAAATGTTCATCAAGCTGACTGATTGTGCAAGAAGTAATGTCCAACGTATATACCGTAGTACAAAATATAATAAAAGTATGAAATTAAAGTTATGATTAAATTATGACTCACATCTGCCATGACTTGTACAAATAAACTAGTATGTATTAATGTCATTGCAAGATTGTTGCATTATCTAATATATTTTGATCTATAGAAATTTCCCCTGGTGTCATTAAGGTTTTAACTCTGCTAGTCACATGCTGAAACGTGAGCCTGCTGGCCTTGTTGGTTGGTTCACCATTGTTTGGTTTGGGCCTGTTTGATTACTTACTTTTAATACTCACTTAAGACCCTCTGCTCAAGAGTCCTCCCCAACAGACCCAATGGCACCACCTTCATTAAGGTCCTTTCAAACGGGCAGTGATTTAACACGCCTATAGTAGTATAGTTCATTTTCAATGAGATCTGCATTTGTTTTTTCTGTACGCGCGGAGAAGTCGAGGGGCAACAATGCAAGCGTATTATAGAGCATCGCAGTCCCTCCCCCTTGAGAGACCCGGAAAATAATTCCCTGTTCATTTTCCTCATAGACTTTTCAAAAAGTATTTATTTAAAGACGTTTACACCGAGGACAACTCTTGTCGTGACAAATCATGACAATAAACATAATGTTTTGGGCCGAACAAATAATTAGAAAGAAGAGAAAAACGGCAGGTTACAACACTTTTTGTCGTTTTTCTTCTTTGTAATTATTTGTTTGGTCCAAATATTGTTTGTTGTCATGATTTGTAACGACTCGAGTTGGCTTCATACGACGCTTAAAAGGTCTTTAAATAAATACTTTTTTAAATGTCTATGGGGAAATTTTATTTTGGAATTATTTCCTGGGCCTGGCGTCGTCATGAAAGGGGGCGGGACTGCGACGCTCTATTCACGTGCGAGCGGTCCTCTGAAATTGTCGTGCACGTATTGTACTCGCCAGACCTAGATTTTTTTTGCTTATTTCTTTTTTAAACACTTGCGTTGTCGCGCCCTTCTTGAGCATAACTGGAGCAGACCTGTCGTTGATCCAGGCTACAACGTCGGCGTTCATCACTGCCCATTTGAAAGGACCTTTTATCCTGAAATTCTGATGTCACTTTTATAATCTGTATACAGTACACACCCGGCCCAGTTGCACAGTTCAGCAGGTTTAATTGGGCACCTGCAACAGACTGAAAGCTTAAGGTTTAGCTCAAGGTCCTACTTGACAGAAGCATGGAATGGAACAGAACTGTAACTGGCCAAGCAGCTGTCCACCAGGCATGTTATGATCACTTGAGATTTAAAGAACCGAGTTTGCAGGCAGAGCTCTGTCTGTCATCGGCACCATTTCAAGGTCATCTGCTTTTTAACATTTGCAGTTTTTGTCTATTCAATCTGCCAAATTGGTATATTGACTCGATTGACTATAACTTTGCATTGGTTTCTGCATAAATTACATCTTTGCACATTTAATAGTAATGCCATTTTGATCAACAGGTCATTGACTACAATGGAGAGAGAACACTGGAGGGCTTCACCAAATTCCTGGAGAGTGGTGGCACAGAGGGTGGTGCACCAGCTGGAGAGGAGGAAGAAGATCTGGATGTAAGTTAACCTCTTCACTTGCACACCTTTTAATTTGAAGTGGTCCCATTGAAAAATGCAATTGAAGCCTTCACTTCTAGCCCCCAAATATTCTAGTGCCCCTTACTTCAAAACTTGCTCGGGCAAAACAAAATGTCTATCACCACAACCACGAGTTTAATGGCAGAACAGCTGACTGTCATCTGCTAATACCTGCTGGTGCTGTTTACATGGCTCTCCCCCCCCCCCCCCCCCCAATTCTATGTCCTCACTTTAGTTTGCTTCTCTATCTATACCTCTTGGGATAGACATGGGGGAATACTAGACTTGCAAATGAGGTCATACCTTTAGGATGCCGTATGGGTTACACATTCTGTGACAAGTTGCTGAATTGATTTGCACAGATGGCCCACTAAGCAGTCTACCATACCATGTCGCATGGCCTAACAACAGTTAGACCATGTTGATATTTAAGTGTTTATATATGGCACGTTGAGCCTGATTCATACTTAGTTGTGCACGTGCTGAGAATAGCTGACCTACAAGCTCACAACTTGCCGTGTGAGCTTGCACATCTGCCATTTTGGCTGTTCTTGGCGTGACACCGTTGCACGATGGAGCATGAATTAGGCTTTGTTTGTTATATATTATGAATCATCGCTTTACAACGTGCATTACATTCTTTTATATACATTCACAAACTGACTGTGTAGTTGGGGGCTTGGGGCTTAAGTGTCTTGCTCAAGAACACTTGAAGTGAAGCCAGGGGAATCGAACCGGGAGCCTTTCGATTCCCAAGCTACTCCATATAGGTAGAACCAACATGGAACTGTCCCAGACCCCAAGGCTTCCCAACCTCTCAGTAGAGCTGGTTTCAAAGACGCTTAATACATTTGATGCCTAGGACGTCCACACGTCTTATCAAATAAAACTGCAAGGCGCCTGCGACGTGTATCTATTTTGCGTCCGAGCATAGACATGGTAATGCCCGGCCTGCTTCCGATTGGCCTACCGACACTGCCTGTCTTGACTGTCCACTGAGGTGGATAGTTTGATGCGAGGTTACTCTGTGGCGTGGTGGAAAAGAATACGTAATAAGTACAGTATGATACAAGAGAACTGTACGTTTTATTTTTGTAGAAGAGGCTTTGATGGAATCATTTAACGTGTTGATTGTGTAATTTATTTGTATGTGTAAACTTGAAACATTATTGTACTGTAATTAAGGTCTATTTTCCCTTGATCTTTATCTTTTTTTAGTATAATAGTATTAGTTTACTATAATTTGATTAATACACGATAATCAACTAACACTTTATTTAGAACACACCCAAATCAAATCATAGTAAAACATACACGTGTGTTCAAACTATTATTCAATCAAAGCAAAAAGCATGAACTATATTAGTTTGCCTCTTCTACAAAAATAAAACATACAAGTTAGTTACAAGACTGCATTCTGTCGCGGGTGCCAAGCTGTCATTCTCATAACCTCGCGTCTCGGAGGACGGTCAAGACGGGCAGTGTAGGTAGGCCAATCGGAGGCAGGCGGGGTGTCTATGCTCAGAAGCAAAATAGATATACACGCCTGGGACGCGTGGGTCTTTTATAAAACGGGATCGGTAAAATCCATTTTTTGGAAGCAACTGTTGCTAGGCAGCTCCTTGCTCAGCCCCTCTCGACCCGTTTCGCATCTGCGCACACCCATTCACTTCCTTGTTTACGGGTCGACAAACCCACCTATTTTCTCTGAATCTATGCTATCCGTCCCTTTGTGCCCAACAGGATGTGGACGATGCTGAAGACCAGGAGGAGGATTCTGATGGCGAGGAAGGACATGACGAGTTATAAGAGAAGGCAAAGGAGAGGTGTGCCCCACCCCCAGCCCCTCTTACCCGAATCAAACACCAATAACACCTTCACTTCCCTGTGGACCTTCCATTTTCTGTGAACATACTACACATTTAAGTCAGTCAAGTCAGACGGCATGGGTGGCAAACCTTTTGGCCGACCACCTCAACATTCTACCTTCTAGCTAAGATGGACTTGTCTTTTCCTTCCAGGGGAAACTCAGTGGAAGGGTGCTCAATCGCTATATGGAAGACCTCAATGCCTTCTCTACCAAGATCCACATCAGCAGTTTGCCTTGTATATTTGGAACCAAATGTAAAAATGGCATTGAAATACCCCGTTTCATTTTTTTGTTTTCATGTATTGTGCTGTAAAAAATATCCCCTGCCCCTTAAAAAAAATCCCTGCCATTGTTCAGTATGGGTTGGAGGGGCTGCCAGTGTTCTTATCCCTTTGGTAGACATACTGAGGACAAGGGTTTTGTGTGGTGGTTTTGTAAAGACTAATCTCTCAGGGGACTTGGGGCCATCCATTGCTTTTTTTTGTTTGTGGTAGAGTTCACGAAAAAAACATCAAACTGAGCATGTCCTGTGTAGCACAAATGGCCCCTTGAATGCAATATTGTGCATTGGTAGCCGAGACCAATTTTCTTGGGGCTAACTGTGTTTCAACTTGTTTTTTTCATTATGCCTTCATTCCCATACTAAACATTTTCAGTTGAGGTTTCTCATTTCAGTACGGCTACTGATTTATTTTTTTAAAGGAGAAAAAAAAGTAAACGTTTGGTTAACTTTATTTAATTATCTTATTTTCACTATAAAGGTTGTTTTTGTTTTAGATCTGTCATTGTTATATTTGTACCAGTATGCCCAGCTAAATCCATTTGGTGTTGCTGGGGCTGAGTTGGCCCGTGGACACACTCTCGGACTTGGGATCTTGTGGAGACTAGAACAGTTCTGTTTGGTTGCACTGCATTCACGCCAGTAAGAGATTGTTCATGGTTACTGAAGTAGGCAGGCAGTTCCTTGGAGGAACTGTGTTTTAGGGGCCGATTTGTATGAGAGAGTGTCCATTATGTCTGAGGAGGGGGAGGGAACAGTGGAACAGCCTCACACCCTCACCTTTACTGTACCGACCTCATCCTCCTGGCTCTACCCAATGCTCCTGTCCTCAGAATGACTGTTTATTGTTTGTGTTAACATAGCTGTGATTGTAAAATGTGTGAGCGTGTGTGTGCGTGCAATCATTAGAATGGCTGTTGATTACATGTCATTGTACCTTTGTTTTTGTGGGACAAGGTTATGAATGTACTGTATGACTGACTGTTGTGTTGTGATTGGGGAGAAGAGGGTTGAGCAGAGCTGGGTAATGGGCTATGACAGCTGTACATGTGTGAGGGGAATCTCGACAAAGCATTCCATCATATTCAATTTGCTGTGGAAAAGTGAACAATGGTGGCCAAATAAACAACTGTTGGAAAAACCTTGAGTTTCATGGACTTTATTTATTTAAATAAACGATAGTATGATTACTATATGGTATATGTACCTACCAATCAATGTTATATCAAATTGTAGGACAGGACTGTCAGGAGTAGGCCTGTACAGTATAATTGTGAACACAACTTCTATAGGTTGTTCACATCAAACTTGTTCATCCTATATTAAGATTGCCTAGAGTGGGTGGACTGGGATGCACTGCTGCCCATCCACACAAACTTGGTAAGTTAACTAGTCCCAACTCCCAACGTTCCCCTTTAACCCGCCCCTTGACTTCTTGCTGTTGTAATGTATCTAGAATGGTCAACATCTAGCTATGTGAGAAAGGGAGGTTACTGTTTCCATGATTTAGATGATCTGAGTTATGTCTGGAACTTATGGCTAGCTAGTAGGAGGGCCCTATATAGGGACACTCATCTTCCAATTTGAGTTACTGGATCTGTGAGGTGACGTGTCCTAAAATAGCCCAGCTGAGAGTATATAGAGGTCTAGATAAAGTTCCTTGGCTTCAGAAGACTGCTGTTCATACTTCATACACATAACTGAATATACAGTACACTGAAGGAGAGTGCACTGATTAAAAAAACTGATCTCTCAACTGTGTTAATTAGAATAGAAACAAGCCGCTTTGAACCTAATACAGTGGAAAGAGGTTTAAAATTAACCTTGGACTTGTGAATTGGACTTGGAATGTTTGAGGAAAATCACATTTACAAAAGAAGATCAAGCTTGACTCCTGAGAAGGATTCAGCCATCTGCAAAAGAAGATCAAGCTTGACTCCTGAGAAGGATTCAGCCATCTGCAAGGACTCTGACTCGCTAAAGAAATTCAACAATGTGCGTTTCACGAATGACGTTGTCTTCCAGGACTATGTACGAGAGGGTGAGCTGGAGAGGATTGGACGCTTTATGCGATCTAGGAGAGTCAGCCTGGACACTATCTATCACTCTGGTAAGGCACCATAAATTAATATCAGGATAATTTAGTTTAGTTGTTAGCATATTTGATTATTTTCTAAATGTAATCGGTATTGGTAGGGAGTTCAGCTGACTGAATAGCAGAAAATACGAGTGACATTCCTCAACAGCATTTTTGCACAGAGCTAATGGTATTGGCATTAATTGTTATTACCATCAGGCATGGGTGCCATCCATGAGGCTGTACTGTCTGGAAACCTGGAATGTGTGAAGACACTGTTCAAGTATGGAGCTGACATCCACCAGAGAGACGAGGAAGGATGGACCCCTCTCCACATGGCCTGCAGTGATGGTTTCCCAGACATTGCCCAGTAAGCATCTCTCATTATGTATATTATGTATATAAAAAAAGCTAGACAATTCATTACTCATTTGAGTTGGACTGATATAACACAGCGGGGCAGGTAGAGACTATCATGAATCAAGGACTTATTTATAAATGGTCAGGGAAATAATTTTCGATTTTGTGCATATTTAAGATGTTTTGACTACCTCAAAAGCCCCTCCTGCACTGGTGTCCGGCCCCTCACAGGGGCCGGACACCAGTTTGGGAAGCATTGCATCAAAAGATGCACACACATTGGCTAAACCATTCTACGTCACGTGGGTAAGAGAAAGATTTAAGAAGGTGGCATATTTGGAGCATTCTTGTACCTCTTTGACCTCCCTGAAACTCGAAGTCCACTTGTCCGACACATTCTGACACAAGCAAGCAGCAGGACATGATGCCTGTTTGTCTAACCTTGGCTACTTTTTGTTTGCCAGGTACCTTCTCTCTCTGGGTGCTGACCATGAACTTGAGAATGAACGGGGGGAAAAACCGGTTGATCTAATCGACCCGGAGAATAAGAAGTTGTTGGAGCTGTTTGCCCAGGCTGACACAACCTGATGCTGTGCAGCAACGGGCCAAAGCTGACCATACTCATATTGTGAGTTTCAGTTTGAGGTCAATAACTTGCCAGCAGGAAGACTGACAGCTGGCTGCTGAGTGTATAATGAACTTTTACAAGTGGTATAGGTTTCTCCCTGGCAAGCTCCACACATTTCCTGTCATTTTCTAGCCCAATTAGCAGTTTTTCTACTTTTTATACTGTGGTGTATGAATACTAGGGGAGGATGTTTCGACAACCTTATATGTTTTACATTTTTCCATTGGGAATAATTATGTTTGTTTTGTTGTTTAAACGGTATTCTTTTCGGTTTCAAGTAAATTGTATTTATATATTTATTTTTACATTGAAGTACTTTTATACGTATCTATAAAGTTGTTTAAGAAACAAATTGCTTGGTTTTGTCTCACATTTTGTAGAACACAAAACGACTGAAAAAGCAGAAAATGAAATCACAGCCATTCTGCCAAACCATAATAGTCAAAGTAGGTTGAAAACGATACCACAAAAGCTTGACATTCTCTTGAATCATTGTAGGGAATACAATGTGTTGGTAAATTACCAATGGTAATCCCATCAATGAAAGTGTTACCGTATGTAAATTTGAATAGCAGTAGAAATACAATTCGTATACCCCCATTAGAAGTTATTTGGAATCAAATGCATTATGCACTAAATCACCAGTGCATAGGTTGGATTTACGCTCAGAACGGGTTATTCTGGTTGCCATTTTCATGCCTACCAGTAGGCTAATAAACTATAGTAGTAGGCTGCTGCTTAATTATCAAATAATTAAATACATGCTGTATCATATGGTTTATTTCATTTGGGTGTCAGCTGTAAAAATAACATAACGTCACTCTTGTGGTGTTTTTCCCCCTCCCCCTGTCCACATGTCTTCTCGTCAAGATGTAAACATTGAGAACTGTTTTTACGTGAGGGGAGATCAGAAAACATTTTCTAACGGCGAATAATAATAACACCGCCGTCAATCCAGAGCCATAGAGTAGAAGAGTTGTGATAAGTCAAAGAGATGGAAGATGGTGTACTGCTGTCAGTGACAGTGTACACACGAGCGTCACTGACAAGCAAACTTACGAACTACAGACTGGCAGCCAAGTAGCCTAGCATCCTACTAGCCTACATGTAGGCAGGAAGATGGCGCACAAATTATTCAAAATCCTAACGAACGCATCACTGCGCCCTCCCCCTATATAGGTAAACATTACTACTACACAAGGCTCTGTACATTACTACATGAAGGGGTAAATAGTAAATACAAATAAGTTTGAGAACGGGTAGAAAGTGGTCATCGAGTTGTATTGGGAAGTGTGAAAAGAAACCTGTCTCAACTGGATCCATAATTTCAGACACAAAACATCCTGGTCTTTGTCAGGCAGACAAAATGTGTTGCCTTTGGGATAGTGTGTGATTCGCATAGCTGTGATTATTATATACAATTTGTGAGTATGAGTGATAATTGGAACGGCAGTTAGCTACATGTTATTGTGCTTGCTTTGTTTGTGGGATATGATTATGAATGTACTGTGTTTGTTGTGTTGTGTTTGGATTAGGGATAAGAGGGTTGAGCAAAGGGGTAGGACAGCTGTACATGAGTAGGGGAGAGAGAGAGTAGGTAAATCCTATCAAGGGGTTGTATGAATTTGAATACCAGTAGAAAGTGATTGGTTTCCATAATGAGTAGACCCTCTGAAGCTCATTCAGCAATTAACAATGAAAGGATGCATTCAATCACCTGTATATTGTTTAGACATAAAACTCTAGAAATAAAACAACCTTTTTTATTTGTTTTATTTACATGACTGCTGTCAACTGAACGCATAATGCACAACAAATTGTTCACTGGCTGAAGCGGTACATAAGAAGAGCTACATAATTGGTAGAAAAATTCAAACAAGAACATGCCTCTGATTGCTGACTGTGACCAAATGGTTCATCAAGGTGCATTTGGGATGCTAATGTCAGGTGTGAAACAGAAACCCGTCTCGGCTGGATCCATCCAGATGTGAACACAAAACAGCAGGGCACTTTCATACTGAGTCTTTGTCAGGCAGATCAATGTGTTACTGCCTCAGAGGTAGTGTTATTCTTTGAACTTCCACTCTTGTCGACACATAGGGCACTGCTGCTGGACTTGTTGGGAGTTTAGCCATTTGAGGATACAGTGCATGTGGAAACAGTGGGAGCACTGGCCCCAGACAAGTGGACAGTCATCCCCTGGAACCTTACCTGTAACAAGAAGCATGTTATTAGATCCAGAAGTATGCACGGACTGTAAACAGTTGCATTATGTACTAATCTAATCCAACAACATAAATATTATCTTAAATTGTACAACATATTCTCTGGTGAGACGTAGGAGGGGCCCGAACAGGAGTCAACCCACAGAGCCTAGTCCTTCCATGCGCCAGAATCTGGTTCTCCCAGTCCCGGGAGAGTAGTTCTGGAGCAACGGATTGTGTGGCCTTGCTCATTCCCTGATGGACTGATCGAGGGTAGCTACTGGGACGTAGCCTGGGCACCATTTCATTTCGGTATATGATCCGAGAGGGAGCGGATGATATGGTTACGTCATGTTGTAGTATTGTTTTGTAGTCGCCACTCGCCAGACAGGATACCTTGGCGGCGGCAACTTCCTTCTTAGCTTAACTTCGTAGCCTGTAGCTTTTATTGAGAGGGAAAAGGCCGCCGCCGCCAAGGTATCCTGTCTGGCGACTACAAAACAATACTACAACATGACGTAACCATTATCATCTGCTCAAGCCCGGATCATATGGACTTTTGAAACAGAGACCAGGCTTTCCTCCGAGGCGGTGGAAAGCCTGGTGATGCGAGGTTAACTGGGACGTAAATCTGGATTTGATCAACCCCGGCTGGGTCACCTGAGTTTGGGGTGTGATGTTGGTAGACCCAAAACCCAGTTGACCTCAGGATACATCACTGAGGATACATCCCAGGTGCATCCATGTGATGTATTTTTAGTTATCAAATGGACAGCCTAATACCAATTTGGGGATCCTTGACATGGAAATGTTTTAGAACCATCGAGATACAGTAAGAAATACCAGGTAATCAACTATTCACTTCGCAATAAGGGCATTGATATTGAGCAAACAGACAGCAGCAAGATCTGTTGTGACAGGAGAAGGATGTCCAATGGAACAACCACCTTTAATAATAATAATAAACTTTATTTGTATAGCACCTTTCATACATATGGCAGGACACAAAAATATAATACAATAAAACTCAAGTAGTTAAAATGATAGAACAATGGCAAAGAACAACATTGAATATAAGAACATAAAATAAATAAAAACACCACATGCAGCAATCAGTCAGGGCAGGGCAGGGTAGGAACGTGCATAGTAAAACTCAACTAAAAGCAAGAGTGAAGAGGTGACTCTTGAGTTGAGATTTAAAAATGTCTACAGAGGGTGCGTGTCTGAGCTCGAATGGAAGTTTATTCCAGGCTGTTGGGCCGTAGAAGCAAAAAGCTGCCTCACCATATTTTTTTGTGCACATTCTTTTAGGCACTTCAAGTAGGCCCGCATTGGAGGACCTGAGGGGGCGGTTAGGGACATATCTAGGTAGGCAGTCACGGAGGTACGGAGGTGCGAGACCATTGAGAGCTTTATAGACAAGTAAAATCATTTTAAAATCAATCCTAAAAACAACCGGAAGCCAGTGCAGTGATGCCAAAACTGGAGTAATATGTTCTCTCATCTTAGTTCTAGTTAAAACTCTAGCTGCTGCATTTTGGACAAGTTGTAATCTGTCAGTCGTTTTCTTAGGCAGTCCTGAAAAGAGTGCATTGCAGTAGTCAAGCCGAGAAAAAACAAAGGCGTGGATTAGCGTTTTTGCAAGTACAAATAGGCTCTGATTCGTGCAATATTTCTAAGGTGAAAAAAGGCAATCTTGGTAACATGATTAATGTGTGAATTAAAATTCAATTCAGAATCAATAATAACCCCCAGGTTCTTTACTGTACTGTTACTTTCTACAGTCAGGTTGCCAAGTCTGCTTATTATTGATTCTTTCTGCTCGCTAGAACCGATTATGAGAACTTCTGTCTTATCCTCATTTAGCTTGAGAAAGTTCTCACTCATCCAACATTTGATGCTAGACAGACAGGTCAACAGCGGGTCTAAAGCACAGGGATCATCTGGGGCCACAGAAAGATATAGTTGGGTATCATCAGCATAGAAATGAAAATTGACTCCGTGATTGGTAATGAGTTCGCCCAATGGCAGAATGTACAAGGAGAACAGCAGAGGACCAAGAATCGAGCCCTGTGGAACACCAGAACTGATGTCGTGTTTGTCTGAGTCAAACTCGGCTAGATTGACAAAGTAACTTCTGTTTGATAGGTAGGAGGAGAACCAGGACAGGGCCGTACCAGACAGGCCTATCCAGTGCTCCAGACGCTGTATTAAAAGGACTACTAATCATTATGTGCATATAGCCCTCCAAACAGAACCCAAATGCTACTGAAGTTTCTGACATTTGTTCGACCCAGTGCATTGGGTCCTGTTCCACGTCGTCCATGCCACCTGATTAAAACATTTACTGGCTCATGTTTACATGTTTACCGCCTCCCCGCGCTCTTTGACGATATTCTTCAGTATGAGGCTTTCTGAATATGTAAAGTTTAAGTACCCATACATGCCGCTGCGAATATCTCCTGTGGCGCGGAAGCCGTTAAGTATTTTTAATATATGTTTGCCCGATTTGGAAGCTTGGATTCTTCTTTTCCTTCCTTGTTTATTGACACCTCATTGTACCGCCTATCTGGCTAGCTAGTGGCGCTATAGCTATGACACAGCAGATCAGAGGCAGGGACGTAGCCTCACAAGCCAACCGCACACCGGGAGGCGGTACAATAAACGGTAAACAAACAAGAAGAAATAAAGCGACCAAATCGGTCAAACAAAGATTAAAAATACTTAACGGCTTCCGCGCCACAGGAGATATTCGCAGCTGGATGTATAGCTACTTAAAGTTACCGAATTCAGAATAACTCAAGGAAAATAATGGCGTCACATGCCGCGGGTCCTATTTTAGAGAGAATCTCCACTTCCGCATATAGGAATTTCCATACGAAAATACAGTAGTGAGCAGGGACCCAACGTAAAACTCAACAAATTATCAGAAAAGTTTTACGTAGGGTCCCGAAAGGGGCTAATGTGCATAGTGCATTCCTGTACTACTGGCTACCTGTATTAACAGTCAACGGTGCAACTACCTTAGAACACATTTGATGGTTATTGGCATACCAAATACCAAGTGAACGCAAACATCAAAAAGATTGTGGCTATCTTTAAGTTTACACAAGCTACCCAGACCTATTTCTTACAGCAATTTAACGTGGTTTAGCAAGCCAGTTTTCAATAGGTTTTTTTTTTTTACACATTGCTTTGCAATGTAAATAGATTAACTTTGGGGTAGCCATAGCATGGCTGATGTTGCATTAGCCCAAGGCTAATTATTAATGATAATAATATTTTCATACAACTAGACTAAATTGATGACATGACTAGGAACGCTCATGCCAGAGGTTCATGCTTACTTACCACCGTGCCATGGATTTTGCGACTACTGTACATTCTCATTTGAAACGACAAATATGAGTTATTGTTGAATTACTGATTTACTTACAATCAGGGCAGCAGCCATTGAAGGGCATTCTGCAGATTCCACAATTCTCATCGTTGGCAACCCACAGCCAGGATGCAACACCATTCCATTGTTTGATTTTTACCTTCATTTCTTTCTACTTTAGAGCAGAAAGTCTCTGCCTTCCGCAACACAAAAAGCTTCTTCTGTAAAAGACAAATGAGAACAAAAAACGTCTCCGCCTACAGGTCGGAGGACAGAAAGACAACACGGGGGACAACTGTGGCTGGTCTGTCCGCCATGATGCGCCATCTAGCGTTACCGTGTTTATGTTTGGTTATTTTATTTCCCAATATTATTTATGACTGTTTGTTATTAATTATTGTTTTGTTGACGTGACTATATATCTGAGGCTATGATCCGAGGGCTACAATTCATCCCTCATTCTTGCTTGTGAATGATAAGGGTGGTAAAATACAGTGGGTGCCATCTGATCAGCTAGGTGGCACCAAATCATGTAAAAACAAATACAAGTGTACACAAAAATATTATTAATATGAATAATAATAATAACATGACTGTTAGTTTAATTGGTCCCATGGCGTTATAAGGGTGGTCCCATAGAGTGGTCCCCGAACCCGACGTTGAGTACCAGCGTCTTTCAACCGGAAGTTGTAGCTGAAAGTCGAAGTCGTCACTTCTTTCCGTCACAGTATTTAAAGGCACGCATCTTGCCGGTTTATTAAGTTTATCTCTCATCAACGCCATCCCCAACTTGTAAACTACGAGGCCGAGCCAAACCGGCCATAGCTGTTACTATCTTGCTGCGATTTCACAGAAAGCATTGAACCAACCGCCGCCAACATGGCCGATAAAATGAGCATGTCCTTGGACGATATCATCAAGCTCGGGAAGAAAGGTAGCAGCGGTCGCGGAAGCCGAGGCCCAGGCCGCGGCGGAGGAGCATCGAGGCGCAGTGGGAGTTCAGGTCGGTCGGCCGGCGGTGGATCCGGGCCCGCACGGGGCCGACAGAACTTCAGCCGAGAAAGAAACAGCAGACCCACGCCGTACAGCAGGGTATGATATGAAAGGAATGTGTTGGAAATTGTCGAGTTAACGTCGCATGGTTCATATAACCCGGTGGTAACCACTTTTGTTGTGCTTAAAGAGGACAATGGAGTATAGCGTCGAACGCCAATGTTTCAATGCTGACACACATGGTTCAACTGAGGTCTGTTAAAAGGCTTCGATGTTTAACACGCATTCGTTAAAAGGATGGCTCGTTGGTACAATTTATGTACATTTGTTCGTTCCAATATGGCATGTTTATAAATATTAAACATGCCGCGATAAAGATGTCCTCGTGTTTGGATTTACACTAGAAGAGGATCAGCTGTTGTTGAACAATAGCCGTGTCTCTGTGTGTAATGGTAACAACAACCCCCATTCCAAACTACTGGATTCGCGGCACTTTTCCAGGTTTACTCTTTTTTTTTTTCTTTTTTCAATGTAATTCCCCCAATATTCGGATCACGATTTGGATAATTGCACAACTCGTCTGAAACAAAATGGCGATTCTTTGTCGATAAAGTATGATTTCAAGACTGTCTCGGTAAGTTAAATGCTTGACCAACGGTGCTGGACAATTTCAAATACCCTTTCTGCAGTGATTTCAAGAAAATGTGTCCCCTCTTCCTGGCGGCAAGTCATTAATTAAAATATATTCTAGCTCCTTGATACAACAGTGTATTGAGTATGTAGGGTAATCTGTAAAGGTAGGGTAAATTATATATTTTTTTGTTAAAACAACTTAACAGTACTACCTGTCTCTCCAGCTCTAAACACAAATTACATGTTACAATTTTTAAGATTTGTTTAATCTGTATGCTGACGGATTTCTCTATCCTGATTGGATAAAATAAATGGTATCCTGAGCTGAGAATGCATTTTCTGTTACATAAAAAGATGGGGAGAGACATTGCGACTCCTGTTACTGAACAGACACTATAGCAATGTGTACTACACCACAATATAGAGCTTTTTAACCAATGAAAACCACATGCCCTACTTACCGTTTTAGTATCTATTACATGTACCTGTTTGTTTTGAGCTGCTTGAGCTGTTTTAGTGCCACTAGCACTAAATATTGTCTCGTTTTGGGTCCCATTTACAAACATGGAGGCATTTTACTACTGAATACTTTTAGTATTTAAAAATTATCTTTGGAATCTAAGTAATCATATTTTTTCTGTTTAATATTTTCAGCCCAGAGAGTTGCCAGATAAATGGCAACATGACATGTATGACGGAGGCTTTGGTGGGACCACTAGAGGCGGGGGCGGTGGAGGACCAACAGTGGGAAGAGGCATTGAAGTTGGTGGCAAGCTCCTAGTTTCCAATCTTGACTTTGGTGTCTCTGATGCAGACCTTAAGGTAATTTTAGAAACTTCAGACTACCTTAAAATGTCACATTACAACATGTGTTAATCCATACCTCAAATGATCCCTCCAGGGATCCACATTGGAGTTATCAATGTAGGGAAACATGCATAGTGTGCAAGCTGGACTGCATTTAAATTAAAGAATAGAAATAAAAGTGGACAAATGTTGTTCCTCTGTGTATTGGGCTTATTGTACTGTTAATCAAGTTTGCCAATATCAATGGTGGTGACTTTTCTGATGTTTCCACATGATACCCCCTCCCCCAGGAGCTGTTTGCAGAGTTTGGAACTTTAAAGAAGACCTCTGTGCATTATGATCGTTCTGGCCGCAGTCAGGGAACGGCAGATGTCCACTTTGAAAAGAAGGCGGACGCATTAAAGGCAATGAAACAGTACAATGGCGTTCCACTTGATGGTGAGGGCTCTATTTCGTCTTAAGGTTTCTGTCTCTAACTTTGTAAGTCTGTCTTCCCTTTGTATAGCCTTACCTTTTTTCCCCACTTTTTTAGGTTGTCCCATGAAAATCCAACAAGTAACTTCAGATGTTGAGACACAGAGACCACAGTCAGACAGACCACAAAGGTGAGTGAATGTTCACTCTGCAGTAGAGCTGTCCTGATGCCATCCCCATTCCCCCCTTTCAATCCCACAACTTGCGTTGTGTATAGGCTGATTATTTTTTAATTCACCAACCGGAAGTCAAGGGTTAAGTTTGTCTGACTTGACATATGCTAAGCTTTGACTGACGTCAGTAGGTAGGCTAATGCAGCGCTACTGCACGGCTGTTTAGAGCTGCTTGCTACATTATTGTATCTTCACGTCAGTCAGGGACTAGTAGGGGACCACAGCACAGCGCCCCTAGTACTAAATATTGTCTCGTTCCGGGTCGGGTCCCATTTAGCATGGGTCCCGGATGTGTTCACTCATGAAAGTACTGTGCAACTGTAATTAGTGTTAATTCTAATTATTGGGTTTATCTGGCCGGCACACAACATGTTACATTATTGTGAGCTTGCTGTTTGCCAATTATTTTGCAGGATATTTGCCTGTTATGACATGCCCAGAATATGTAGTGTTCAAGTGGTTAATCAAGTGCATTTCCTTCACTTTAGAGCAAGCACAGGATTCGACCGGGATAGGATTGGGCGTCCCAATTTTCCAAAGAGAGAAGGCACAAGGCAAGGTGGAGGTGGTGGAGGTGGCGGTGGAGGTGGTGGTGGAGGTGGTGGTGGCTTCAGAGGCCGGCGTCGAGGTGGTGGAGGAAGAGGTGGGAGCAGCAGACCCCAGCTATCTGCAGAGGAGCTGGATGCCCAGTTGGATGCTTATAATGCCAAGGTAATTTATTATATTAATGTACTATCTGTAGTCCTTGTCTCCATAAATAAAGCTGACTGATCCTCTGACCACATTGAGGTTAGAAAACGATTGAAAGGTGTAGTTGCATACAGGGTTTCCTCGCCTGAATGCGTTAAGACAATTTAATATAGCATAAAGGCTTATACATATCTGGCTTTTCGGTGGTAAGGTGACCACCGAACCACAACATGACGTCACGAGGTGAAGAGCAAGCCACCGCCCTTCTCTGTTTTTACTCACCACCACTCGTTATTTCAGCTCCGCTGTTCCGCTCACCACCGGAGCAGTGCTCACCTCACCACCGAAAATCCAGACTATGAATGAGCCTTAAGACTGCTGCTTTGATTTCACAATTAAATGAGTTTCAATTTGTCAAACCAAAACTAATCGAATACGCACATCACTTAGTAGAGGTTCTGGGTTCAAAAGAGCAGAACCCACACATCTGCTCCAAGTTATACTTCATTAATGACGTTTCGAGCAGGGGGGCAGTCAGACAGATATTTTGTGAAGCCACTGAGGAAATCGGGATTTCCTGAAAGTTCATATAATGGCCTGTTGTGGCGCTGTCATTGGACCCAGAAAAACCCATAGCCCCATAGAAGTCCATGTATTTGGGCCCAACTTCACCTAGACTGTATTACCTTAATAAACATGGTCATGAATACTTTCGGCTTCCAGTCACTAGTTTAAAGTCTCATTTCTAATGTCATAATATTCTTTTTGGATAATTATGGTCCCATTTATTAAAATTACCATAAAGTTGCACATGTTCTGAGGGGCGTGGCTACCGTTACAGTCGGGATTCCCCTCCCACTCAAGTCAAAATAAAAACCAACGGAGAAGAAGGGGGGAAGTCCCGCCTCGTTGTCTGGGCCAGCCAATGGCCAGCTGGGCTAAAACGGATCTAGAAAGATGGCGACTTACAATACAAGGACTGACGGGCCTCATTTTACGTTCATGTTAGACCCGGAGAACGCTTTGTCCATATTTTTTTTTACAGTCTATGGTTTCGAGCCACGGCCAGTTTGCCCAGATGCAGAGCAGATGAGCGTGTGTGGGCGCTCTCGCTCTCTTTCCCCCCCCCCCCCCCCCCAATTTGTCAAAATACATGTTTTTGTTTTTTATGCTTTAACCCCTGTGGTGTGATCGTTAATAATTTTTGTCTCATTGTACTTTTCAGATGGACACCAGCTAAGGGCACTCATTGAGGATCTTTCTTCAGTCCACGTTGTCCTTCTGTGGTTGGATATTACGTTTTTGTAGATTTCTGGACTCGATGGACTCTTAATTGCACATTGAGTTTTGTTTTTATGGGGTATTTTTTTAATTGGTCTTAATATCACAAATGCTTTTTTACCTGATGTTTTGGGAAAGGTTTTAGGGGTTTTTTTTGGGAGGGGGGATAAACGTTATGCTCTTTTTAAGTGCAAGTCGTTGCTTTACAATTGAATTTGTCCATTTTGTAACTAAAATATCTAAAGACAGTTGGACATGAATCACATGTATAATTGTGATTATGTTCTTTCAATAATTATGTACAGTTGAACCATGGAAATTGTGGTGTATTAATGGAAGAGATGCACCACATGTACATATCTGTATTAAACTTGTTACAAATGTGTAACTTGTCTAGTCTTAACATTATTTGCCATTATACGCTGAGCATATTTGTGTTCAATACTTTTGAAGTCTTTAGAAGTTTAGATGGATGCACTAGGTCAGAATAATTTTTACTCTATTTTGCAACCCTTTTTTTCACCCAGTGTCAATTAACTAATGTAATCCTGAGCGCTACACTTCCTCTGCCAACCTCAGCCTGGGGGGGGGGGGGCAGCAGACTGGCCTCATGCTTCCTGCTATGCATGAGGAGTCCAAGCTGCTTTTCACCTGACATGGGAGTTTCCCCAGTCGGACGTAGTGCATGCAAGGAACACGTTATTCCGATCAGTTCCTTTCCCCTCGCCCCGGGGGGAGGAGAAGGGAGACATTTTAAAGTTGTGTAATGTTGCTTATGTACAACTGCCTACGTAAGTCTCCCAACATTTCTATTGGATTAAGGTCTGGACTTGGACATTCCATGTTTTGTTGTGATTAAACTGCATCTCTTTGACAGATTGCCCCCTATTTCCAAGTATTCTGGTATTTATTGTGAGGTATTCGGGTACAAGGAAATGTGCGACTTGCAACAAATTTGAGTTAAAAGCAACTTGGCCGTCCTAAACAATTGTTTTGGTCAATGGTAGTTCAATGTTTTAAACAAACATGAAGCATTGTGACCAGATAAAACGACCTTAGATCCTTCTGATAAGAGCACATTGCCCTAGTGCAGGGGTTTTCAACTGATTGTGAACCAGGGACCACCACCCTGACTTGGAGTCAACCTGGGGACCACTGTTGCGTTTAGCGGGGATATGGGCTAAGATGAATTATTTTGTAACACTAGCTATGCATCCCATGTATATCCATCCCACTGTTTCTCAACCAATTGTCCACTGACTACTAATATTTTCCTAATGACTCAAAGACAATCCACTGCACTTGAGATTCATACTCATACCTTTTTCTGTTGAATTTCTTGACCTCCAACTTGTCAGTAAAATTACTACATGGACGGTCATCATAGGTCACCGGGTCATTCAGTTCACTGTTTCTCAACTAGAGGAATAACATTATTAAAAATCAACAAATCCTACATTACTAAGTGAATGGTC
Source organism: Protomyctophum parallelum (assembly GCF_964188405.1). Taxonomy (NCBI): domain Eukaryota; kingdom Metazoa; phylum Chordata; class Actinopteri; order Myctophiformes; family Myctophidae; genus Protomyctophum; species Protomyctophum parallelum. Next base: position 20,873,222 of record NC_139702.1, on the reverse strand, counting down.
AGGGACCACATGCAATACTTCAAGGGACCACCAGTGGTCCACGGACCACCTGTTGAAAACCCCTGCCTGCATTTATTGTATCTGCTGTTTTTTTTTTTTTTTTTTAAGATATTTTTTTGCGGCTTACGCCTATTGATTTTTTAAGGGATAGAAAGTAGGCTATTGTATCTGCTTTTGAGAAGTGTTCTCCCTTACCTTCCTGTCCCTGACCTCCCATGCAGATCAAATCTTTCTGATTACTCCTGCACTTTGACATTGACTGAGACCAGTTCTGCTTGAAGTTGGTACCTGTATCCAAATCACTTTACCAGACAGACACACCAGAGAGGAGAAACTATACAACCTGCTCTTCGGCAGCAGTTCAATGTCTCAAATCTCTTGGTGTCCGAAAACACCATTTGTGTGTCGCAAGGCCCAAACGTGTGTATCCATACTAACCCAGAGCCAGGGAGCAGTGCTTGAACCGAGAACCTTCGATTGCCAAGTGGCAGCTCTACCTGACATCATCTTGACCTTGGTTGGATGGCTTGGCTTGAATATTTTGAACTGTAGACAGGTATTCAACTGGTCATGTTTTTTCAACTCTTTATTGGGCATCATCAGAGAGCTCTTCATGCACTCCCCAGCTAAACTAGTTAAATACCATGAGCATCATTTCTCTGAATTTAATACACAGGATCACAATGGAAATAAGCCCTCTTTGTGTTATCCTTTTAGCACCATTCTATAATCAGCACTGTACTGTTTGTAAACTGTTAAAGTATTCAATCAATCAAACCACTTTAACCCAATACATCTATGGTTGGTAACCTCGCGTCCCCAGGCTTTTAACAACACCATGGTCCGTCATCCATCCGAGGCATAAATAATGCATTGCCATTGTACATAACATAACATTTATTTTGGGGTCGACAGTGCACAGCACTAGGGTTGAGGGCGCGCGCCGCGCACGCCACTTGTATATGCGGCGGCATGCGCAGAGCAGTTCCCGGAAGCGTGCTGCGCGGGCGCCGGGCGGGGCGCGGCGCCGCTCCTTGTTCGCCATACTTGCAAGTTGCACAGAGACAGACAGTGCTGAGCAGAGCAGCAACAGAGGAAGCACATACTACCCTATACTGTAAAGGTAAGTCCTGGTGCCTTTTGACGAGTCAGTTAATCTAACAGAACCAGTACTCGTCTCGCCGTGCATTGAAACCCTTTATATAAGTTTCGCATTTATGTGACCCGATAATGTTAATGTTAACTTGTCAAGCTGAGGTTAGCTAGCTTGACGCCGACTGTCCCGTCCGTCCCACCCTGTTGTAGGCTGCAGAATGGGAACCGAGCGGCCGCTTTGTTTAGTCCAACGTGTAATATATCTTTATGTCTTGAATGTCATCATGTGACTGTGTGTGTGATATATCACACAGCTTGTTGTCTAAAACGCTTGACTATTATACGTGTGTGAAGCTGTGTCTGCTGGGCAGTGTTAATTTTGACAGCAAATTTTGATTAGCACACAATTTAGTTTTTGGTCCTATTTTAGTCATCTGAAATTGGTGTCTAAATAGTCTAGTCTCGACTAAATATCAATCTGTCTTTTAGTCAACACTTAACACTGCTGCTGCTGGGATACTGGTGTGCAAATCATTTAACGTTTTTGGCTTTCATGGAATTTGTCATGCGATGCATACCATACTACTTACTACGTCCACGGTCCACCTAAGTTATTGTCGTATTTTGTTTAAGGGGACGTCGATTGGACCCACTCACCTTCCTTAACTACAGTGTCTGAATATTACTCGAACCAGTTTGTATCCGTTGCTTGTCATATTGTTGTACATGTTTACAGAACACTACTGCATCTGTAGCATGATGGTCTGGTCTGCAAGATCATGCAAGTTTTATTTTTTATTTATTTTTTGGCCAGTGTTTTCTTGAAACATCCTTAATCAGCTGTGTGCGTGCATTGTTTGGAAACCTCTGCTATTAGCTCAGACGAGAAGAGGTTCTGTCTGGAGCTATCCCGGCAGGGGACAAGCTCTTTCCTGGACATTTCTACCTGATGGGCGATTGGGCGTGGTTATATGCCTAACCTCACAAACAATATGCCTAACCCTATAACCTCACAAACACTATGCCTAACCCTATAACCTCACAAACACTATGCCTATTAACCTCACAAACGCTATGCCTAACCCTAACCTCACAAACACTATGCCTAACCCTAAACCTCACAAACACTATGCCTAACCTCACAAACACTATGCCTAACCCTAAACCTCACAAACACTATGCATAACCCTATAACCTCACAAACACTATACCTAACCCTATAACCTCACAAACACTATGCTTAACCTCACAAACACTATGCCTAAACCTCACAAACACTATGCCTAACTCTAACCTCACAAACACTATGCCTAAGTCTATAACCTCACAGAATAATAATCTCAAAACCACATCCTTTGGGTAGAAAGCTCTGGAAAAGAGTGAGTCTCACCCCAGTAGAGGTAGAACCCGTCCATATAAAAAAAGTAAAGGTAGTCCCAGACAACTACAGATAGATGTAAGATGTTTGATCTTTTTCCGGCAAGTGACCGTGAAACAACTACTTAAATCGCTAAATGTAGTCAGCCTGTGTCATGGTTTTCCAAATTTGTAGCTGAATCGGGACCAGCACTGGCACCTGACATGGGTGGTTCTTCTGGTTTGAATGGAAAACATGGCAAACGGGAAACAAATCAAACATAACATATGTAGTTGTCTGGGATCTTCACTGCACTTGTAAGTTGTGTGTGCAAGAGAGCTTTTTTCAGTAGTAGGGAAGGAGAACCTCTCTCCCATTCGGTGTAGCCACAGCAACACAGTGGGTTTAATGCCAGTAGTTACATAATACTGAATCCCCACTTCCTCTGCAGTGGTGATTTGAACATCCTTGATATAAAATCTCTTGTGGAACATCAAATCTAATCATGCCAAACAGTGCTGCATATTTTAGAACAATGGAATATGAAAAGAATCCAGGTGTGATAGATTCCATTCCTGTAGTGTTTTAAGTGTCACCTGACCCATCTGGTATAATTGGTATATTCCTGCGAGGTTGAATAAGGACTACATGCATTCTCGTTCTCTAATGGCAAAATGGGCCTATCTTAGTACCAACTGTTTTACTTTCTTGCAGAGCCATACAATAATGCCAAAAGAATGTAATGCATTGTACTACCATATCAATTCTATTTCTATTCTTTGCTTGTAGAGCTCTCTGAAGTCAGTTGTCATTAATTCACCCTGGCGCCAAAAGTGTTTTCATCTGACAGTGTGTGTTTAGCAGTGGAGTCATAAAATGAGCCTGAGCAGGTCTGTGGCCCTGCTTAGACCTGTGTGTGTGTGTGTGTGTGTGTGTGTGTGTGTGTGTGTGTGTGTGTGTGTGTGTGTGTGAGAGTCAGACCCACCTTCCCCAGTCAGTGGTTCTGCAGAGTGCACTGCTACTCGGCTTGCCTGCATTCCACAGCTGCTAGTTTGGGCAAGTCAGGGGGAGAGACTAGAGATAGAAAACTTTACCTCAAGTCATAAGTGGTTCCCTCTATATTCCTTTGCCCAAAGGAAGGTGCTTTGGTACATGATTGGTAGTTATCTATTCTGACTTGCAAAATACGCAGTTAGGAAGTAGGCCAGATCATCATTCATTAGCTACGATAGCTAGCCCCGTGTGGAGTAAAAGGAAATTTGTATTTTGTTCCCCCTGTTATTAATATGGGTTTTCGTTTAATTTCTAAAAGTTAGTTCGGATCGCCTAAAAAGAAGCACAATTTTGTGCATTTGCTGGAGGATTATCTTTGTAACAATTACACAACACAGAGTATAAAACAGTAATTTGCTAGGCTGGCTAACATATTTACTGTTTTTCGCCATGGCTGGTGACAAATTGTCTCACACAAACGTGCCCTTTATGCTGCTTGGGTCGTTAGGGTGAGTGCCAGATGGCACATTTTTATTAATTGCAGTTTGCATACGTATAGAAGAAAGAAGCTTCAACAGGTCCCCCAAATCAAGTGAAGAGACATTGAATCTTGCTTCAAGCATGCAGTCAGATGTCTTGACTATGGGATTCAGGCTCATTTGATGGGAATCTGTAGTGATGTGGGTGGGATACCCTTATTGGGAATGTTGAGCCTTTTTGGCATAAACATCACATTTCCTGCTTTTGTTAGGATGCATTTTGTCCAATAAGATGAACATCTATTGTGTGCCTTGTGATGATTGGGTGTTGGGTCCAGTATTTAGTTCAGTGATCATGTGTCTAAAGATTGGTTCAGAAACTATGTTCATTCTCCCATTGCAAATGAATAGACTCCAACATTCTTCCAGTCACCTAATCATGTGTGCGCCCACTTCACGCAGATACGGGAAGTAAACCGGAGATTGCGTATCTCGCTTTTCAATCTCAGGCTTTACTCAAGACATATTTTGAGCATGCACATCCTCAGCCAACTATAATGTCAAGTGCTGCGATGACCTCATCCAATGGTCTCATGATGCTAGCAGTAGTGATGCTATTTCAGAGAAGTCTTCTGAGATGATATCATGCAGCCTGAGCCATCCCTGTTAGGTCATCAGCCTTACAGGAAGACCCGCAGCTGCATCCTTAATCAACACCACCTCACAGCTGCACAGAATAGATCACCTCAAATGAATGCAACAACCTGACTGTGGCTCTAGCACTCTGGATTAATATAGCCGTGGCCTATGGCGCCTGCTGTCTTCAGTGAGGTTGTCATGTTGTTGTTTTACCACCCAAGTGCATGCAAAGAATGCAGAAAATGTTGCATGTGTACTGACCCTTTCAAAAAACAAGACTAGGCAAATCTAGTCGGTCCTGGATACATACCAGAGGAGATGTGTTGGTGTCGGTGACTTATGAGTAATGTACACATGTGTATAATACCTGTAGGTCGTACAGTGTTATGGCAACTAGGAAGCTGACACTTCAGGTCTTTCTGTGTGTGTGTGTGTGTGTGTGTGTGTGTGTGTGTGTGTGTGTGTGTGTGTGTGTGTGTGTGTGTGTGTGGTGCTATAACCAGTAGATGTGGAGGGGATGCAGGGAAAATGTTTTTCCATGGCCTCTAGGGAGTGCACATGCATATCGATGCAGTTATAGGTTAAAACAGGAATTTCCCTGTTATAGCGCCACCGTGAGGAAAAAAAAATAAGTGGCATGTCGTCCTCGGCCTAGTGGAAATGTGTAATTTCATGGAAATTCCAGACTGTATTTGCAGAATTTTGTTTGAAGTGGACCAATCATGTGAGCTTTGGAAGCCAATCTTAGCCAATCAGGATGGAATATGGGAAATGGTGTAGATCTGTGTTGATCACATGACTATGGAGATAGTGTATACCGAATTGTGGAATATTTGGGGCAGAGTTTTGTTGTTGGTAGTGGGAGTGTGTGTGCACGGATGGGCATGCATCGGGCCAACGGTGCCGGAGATTAGCTGGTAACAAGCGGACGGACGGACACACGGACGGAGTGCAAAACATACTCTCTCCCCATGCCTTCGGTCTGGTGGAGAGTGGAGACAATTATCAGGCTTAGAAATAAGGCTGGGTGTCGAATTTCTTGGCATCGAAAAATGAAAGCATCAATACTTCTCCATTAACTCAGACTATAATATGAAAATATCATGAGCGATATAGAGCCACCTCATTCTCTCTCTCTCTCCCTCCCTTCCACACCCCATCTCGTTCTCCTCTAGACATGGCTGAGGACGATGTAACTCCAGAGCAGCTAGCGGCCATCGCAGCAGAGAACGAAGAGGGCGAGACAGTGAATTACAAACCTCCAGCCCAGAAGACACTACAGGAGATCCAGGAGCTGGACAAGGAAGATGAGAGCCTGCGCAAGTACAAGGAGGTCCTGCTCGGCGGAGCTCCCGCTGAAGTCGGTAAATATCCCGAGCTTGACATTTACATTTATTGTGTCTGATGGGTTTCAAAGTGTCACCAACAGCTTTCGCTTTATTTAGTTCACTGGGAATGATTTGTGGTTTAAGATTACACTATTGAATGAGTATGGGTCACATGCTGAAATGGAATAAAACCATCACTATTTTGGGCTACCAAGATATGAGTGGCATTACTTTTTGTCAGAGAAGGAACACATGCATACACACCCCCTATTGGCCTAAATATAAGATTTTTCAAATGGAAATATCCTAAAATACGGGGTCGTATTATAATCGGGACTAGACTATTTGACATTCAATGTTCTTTTTCCACAAATGAAATGGTATATACCGTATGAGTAGAGTATACGGTGTATATACCGGTATATGGTGGTTGAAGTAGTGACGCACGGACTGACCTGGAGATCAGTATCTCATTCCATTTCAGTCACTGAATGACCTCTATAATTTAAATTATATTTTCTTTGTATTTTCTTAACATTTGTTTCCCCACACCTTCCCCCCCAGCATAAATACAAATACATCATTGTCCTCTTTCTCTGTCACGTCTTTGTGCACTGTGTACTCTGTTTCCTCACATGAAAGGAGAGAATAATAATAACTGCACCAACAAAAGATAACGAGTACATATATAAATATACACAATAGCAAAAAGAGATAAAGAAAAAGACAGCTTCAGAATAGACTTCGAATATACTCATACATCCTTTTCCTTCACACCTGTACACCAGCCTTAGGCCTGGGTCACAAGAAGAAATCGATACCCTCTACCAAGAGAATCATATTTTATTAATTTCTTAATGCGTGAGTTTATCAGTTCATCATAGTCAGTTTGTTATGGTAGCCTCCCCTCAATATGTCTTATATTATTAATAATGTTCCCCCATACTCTGTCAAATTCCATTGGTTTCCCTTTAACGTTGTAATTTTTTTCTGATGTGCTGTATGATAATAATTCTCTCCACCATTGTTTGAGTGTGGGCGGTTGAATTGCTTTCCAATTGGTTAATATACTTTTTTTCCCTGCTGTTAAGAGTATCTATTTCCTCTCGTCCTTATTAAATTCCTTGAGCATCTCAATATCTCCCAGTATTGAAATTCTGTCGTCTGGTGGCACCTCTTTTTGTAATATCTCAGATGTATATTTATAGATATTATTCCAAAATCTATTTAAGTGTGTGCACTTCCAAAACATATGTATGAGGTCGCCATTGACTCTCCTCTGTTTCACTAATATCTAAAATGCCCCGCCCCCACCCAACAATCCAAAAATGGTAACATTTTAATAATTTAAAATAAGTTTTATTCTCTGTGATATTTTCATATCTGGTCATGAGTGGTATGACTCATCTGCTGCAACTGTATCCAAAATCTGCAATCTTGTGTAGGTCTGCCACTAAGTACTTTACAAGTAACGTTATGAGCCTGAAGTTGTACACTTTGATTTATTTTAAAAAGTTACCCAATAAACCTATACTTTTTCTTCTGATGCTGCTCCAGATCCTAATGCCCCCAATGTCCAGGTGACCCGGCTGACTCTGATGTGTGAGACTGCTCCTAATCCCCTCATCCTGGACCTGCAAGGTGAGTCTCCGTTTGGGCTGGTTTACTGCGGAGAGGCGGTTAAAGTGCTGACTGGAATATACACTGACTATGGTTGAAAGTTATTTGTCATAACTGGGCCTTTTGTTTACGAAGCCTAAAAGCCAAACGGAAATTAAAATTGGATTTATAATGTTCAATGCCAGAGGCACAATTATGATCATTGTCAAATAAAATGTCATAATCGTGACAGCCCTAGCATCAAGTACAGTAGGTAGTGCATCGATAAAGATATAATCTCTGGCCTACTGGCTTTTCAGCCACAAACATTGCCATTGGGTTCTCCGCATTACTGTGGTTCCCTTTAATGGAAGGTGGCATGAACATTTCCTGTTCCAGGTCCGTTTCTCATTTTCATTGGCTCAGCAGCAGATTTTCAGATAGTGGTTCTCCGATCGCTTGGCTGCTCGTCCACCCTAACAGATGAGCTACGTAGCGTGCTCTATGTTGCAGACAGACAGAAGATCTTCGCTGACTTTATATCGTCTGTCCCCGCTGATAATGTCCATAAACATGCTCCACACAGATGACGTTCGAACTTGCATCTTTTCTTTGCCTTTTGTTTGCGTTTCACCGTGCTAAAAAACATCCATTCATGATTTTCAACTTCAGCAGCAGCAGCAGGATGCACCTTATGTTATGCAAGTTGAATAATAATCGGAGCACCCCTAGTTTCAGAAATTCAGTCGTCTCTAAGACTCATGCGAGGTGCGGGGGTTTTATTGGTTGTCCTTGCCACCACACCAATTAAATGTCTGGAACGCCACACACCAGTAGTGACATTTTATACAGGTTGATGATTTTTGTTGTGCACCTTGTTTAAAAAAACAATTAAGGTGATTCATTTCCTTGTTATTGCACTTGTTATATACAGTACATGTACTTTTAACCCAAACAGCAGCACAAAATAATTGCTCCCCCCGCTGTGTGCGAACCTGTACATGCCATATTTATTGCAGTATGTGCTTCCATTGAAAGTGGGATTTTACGTGTGCGCACGTGCAAAAAACAACAGTACTTATCTGACACATACAGTACAACTCTGTATGCCTTTGTATCTGTATAAGAGAGATTATGACTTGTGTATGATGTTGTGGTTTAACAGGAGACTTGGAGGCTTTTAAGAAGCAGGCCTTTATCCTGAAGGAGGGAGTGGAGTACAGAATAAAGATCAGCTTTAAGGTGAGAGTTGTTCAAAGCTTTAATTTCCAGTTAAAAAAAATAAGGAAACAAATTTGCCATAGGCAGGGTGTTCTGCCCTCGCTCTGCGTGTAGCCACCAAGGTTGCAGAGCTAGGCAGACGGCTAACATCATTAAAAAAGGAACAGGAGGAGACTTGTTTCCATTTGAAGGCAAAGACTTTGTTTTGACTTTGTTTCTCTTTTCCTTTCCTTCATTTAATCCTTATTTTAATTTTGTAGAACTGAAAAGACATGAAATACAAACACAATGCATTTACCATGAATAAAGCTTTCCACTGTAAATGGTGTACATACCTTTTTACCAATGCTTTTAACTATGAATTATTTTAACTTGCAAACTTGAATTGCAGCTATACATTGCAATTAAATGAAAATTTGCAGCTACAGAAGCCATAAGAAAATGCTCTGCTGTTTTGCACAGAATCATGTAAATTCGTTTTTAGGAGTGCATTAATATCATGAATTCTAACTGGCATGAACTCAAAATCCAAATTTAATGAGACCGTGTCTGCATTATTTGTTACATTCTGAAAATATTTGAATGTCAATTTAATATAATAAAACAATTGTGTTCTTTCAGGTTAACAAAGAGATTGTTTCCGGTCTGAAGTATGTCCAGCACACCTTCAGGAAAGGAGTAAAAAGTGAGTTGACAATTTCTACTGTTCTGGACTTTTGTGCAGCTGTGATGACATTGCACAAACATCAAATGTTTTTGTGCAATGTCAGTTGTTTCTTTCAGAAGAATTTCCGGACGTTAAAACAATACATTCTCGGCATCCCTGAGTCATTTAAGTGATTGATTGTGAATACAATTAATCAATTACAGATTATTTACTATGTTTTTTTTAAGGTCAGCCATTCGTTTAGTTTGGATTCAGAAACATGTCTTTCTCTTGACTTTCTCTAAAGGATTATTATATTTGCATGTCCTTGTCGCACACTTAAAATAGCCAATTTGCAAGCTTGTTGTGAGCTTGTTGATCGGCTATTCTTATTAGTGAAATACATGACACACAACAAAGTATAAATCCCTAAAGCATATGGCTGATAAAGTCAAGCTCTACAGTAATAATGGATACAAAATATATTGAAAGATTGGTCAAACATCTAGCAATGGAATATTCTGAAGCATCATCCATAAAACTCTAATGGTCTCATATGTCATAAAAGCAAAGCTAAAAGCATTCTGGGCGGGAACCCCTTTTGGTGTTTTAACTAAGCATTATGTTATACTTTAGCTATTTTTGAAAAACCATAAAAAAAATATTTATATATTATAAATTTATTTTAATTTATTATCTAAATGGGTTAACTTATTCAACTGGTTGGCTATGTAGAACAGCGGGAACATATATTTACTCCTACAGGCCCTCATTTATCAATGGAGTGTAAAATCGGCCCCAAATTCGAGCGTCTGTTTTGTAGTACACTCTCGTCCCCACAGCATTTATAAATTGATCGCAAACGGCTGATCCTTCATTAACGTCGAAATAAAAAAAACGTTCGCTATTTTGGTGCACGCTGTGTTGATAAATGAGGGCCATAATACATAAACATCGTAATTTGACACATTGTGCTAATAGTTTAGTAAACAGAGCACTACTAAGCGAGACATCATTCACGCTGTATCACAAATCACAGATTGGAACTTGACATTTCAAATCTGTTCAGTCGTGGGATTTTATTTTAATCCATGCAATGTGTATCTTTTCTCCATTGGTTTACAGTTGACAAATCTGACTACATGGTTGGAAGCTACGGCCCCCGGCCTGCTGAGTATGACTTCCTGACCCCACTAGAGGAAGCCCCCAAAGGAATGCTAGCACGTGGCACCTACAATATCAAGTCCAAGTTCACGGATGATGACAAGCATGACCACCTTTCCTGGGAGTGGAACCTCAACATCAAGAAAGACTGGAAAGACTAAAAGAGGCCTTTGGGAATATACCCAGCCCCAACCCCACAATCTGCCCGCCCCTCGAAAATCCCTGTGTCTACCATTTCTGCCTTCTTTGTTTTTATTGTTTTGTGCATTCCATCCTCATGCCTTAGTTTCCACCTCGCTGTCTTAGTGTCTTGACATCCCCACCTCTCTGTCAGCATCAGTAGCAGTAGTAGCAGCAGCAGTAGTAGCAATCGTTCCCCTGTCCGTCCAATACATCCTCCTTCCACATTCATTGGTTGCACAAGAACCAGTTCTGTTCACGGTCACCAACCTGTCAACCTCTGCCCACCCACTTCCACCCGCCACCCAATGAGCTGTGCTGTGTAGGACCCCTTTATTTCATCGATACAGTCCCCCCCCCCCCCCCCCTTTTTCCATTGTTTTTGCTGCTTTGAAGAGATTAAGCTTGCCTTCCACCTCCATAAAATGTGTCTTCCTCTCGCTAAGAAGTACATGTGGAAAAGCAACTGTCCAATAGACTTTTGTTTGCCTTTTTTTAATATATAATTGTATTAATGGTTGTGTAATGTGACTGTATTCACTTTTTTTTTTTAGCTTTTGTGGGCTTTTCTGACCCGACCATGGCTATTTTGCCCCACCTGCCCCCACTTAAATAGCTTTCCGTTGCTTGCCTACTTCCTCTGTTTTGTTTTATTTTATAATATATATTTTTACCAAGACCTGCCTTCTGAGACAAGTTAATCATAGCTGCTCTATGACGTCTCCTCTTTAAATGTATTACCCACTCTTCCATTGGGGGATTAGGGTCAAAGTGAACAAGGACTGACAAATCAATGTAAAGTAAAAAGAAATAAGACAAAAGCAGGGGTACCATCCTCCATGCCTTATGTATTGAATGAAAACTATGTAGCTTTTTCTAACTTGGCTGTAAGCAAATTGAGGACTTCATGGGAATTTAGCATGACATGTGTGTACAAAGCAGCGGTTGCTACTGCATAATGTTAGTATTTAGGCTTACTCTTGCGACCAACAAAATCTGATTACAGGTTGCTCACATATTGCTCTGTGCACACACTTATTCCCCTCGACTAAACCCCTCTTGTAAATTAAACAGCTAGAATGTTATTAATTAGGACACACCACTAAGAAGATATGTCAACTGTTTTCCTTGCACAGTAAGCCACTTAAATCAGTATTGATTGACAAATGTCGACACTTGTGTTCCTTCTAGCCATGACGCCTTATTACTGACCATGGTCATGTGGGGTGGGGGGGGGGGAAGAAAGCTCAGTATAGAGACTCTTGCTTTTGTATTTTTCTTTGCCTTAATGTAATCATTCCCCATTTCAGTTTCCCTTTCATACTAACATTCCCCCAGATTGTGTTGCAACTACTACCTTACTGTTAAAACATCTAAGGTGTTTATAAGAAGACTAGAGCGTGACAAAGGAGTTTGCTGACTTGGGCACCGTCTGCTGCTGGAGACCTTGACGGTGTATGTATGGTATCATTGAGGGGAACGAGTTGGTAGCATAGAAGAAATTAAACTAGTATTGGTCACCTCTGGCCAGGTGTTTGCCTTTACTTAATGACACACCAAGAGAGACCTAGTGTTATGTCAGTGGAATTATGAACAATATTTGCATAAAGTCACCGGAAATGTGTGCTCAGTACTGAATTGAGGGGTTTCTATCAAAATGATTAAGTAGAATTGAAATCGACTTGTATGGATTTGAAACACATTTTTCCCCCGAAATACTGAGAATGATCTAATGCTTTTCCATACATTCCTTTACATTGTACAGTTTGTATGAAATACTGAGAATGATCTAATGCTTTTCCATACATTCCTTTACATTGTACAGTTTGTATGAAAATGCTGGCATGCTGGTGGGGTTGTATATTTTATTTGATCATTTGTGATTGCTCTTCTTGGTCAATAAAGATTTTGCTCAAATTGGTGTGTATGTGAGAGCGAGATAGACTGATTGGGATTTATTAACAGTTTGTAAAACAGTTTGTTCTTGGGTGAATGAGCGGGTCCATTTGGTTACACTACAGTTAAATTACTGTACAGCTCGGGACACGCAAAGGTTAAAATTCTCAAATTTGAAAACTATTTCTAAAACTATGAAACATTTCAAAGATTCCTTTTCAGGCAAACATGTCCACCGTAAGATGAACCTAAGTAGGCTAGAATGGAGTTGCTAGGTGTAAGTATGTAGGACTAGTAGTATGCCAAAGTTTGTGCTAAAAGTGGCAGAATAAATAAATATAAACTGGCAGTAACAATAGTGTGCTCGCGAGTCCACGATAAAAGGGCACAATCAATAGTATGGTTGCGCATAGGCAACCACACTAACTACATGTTTAAAGTCGTTTTTCATGGACAGACTGGGAAACCGACGTTTTTCTGCCATCTAGTGTTCACCAGCAGTCCAGCAGACACAGCATGTGTCTGAAGATTGTTAATGGATGCAGCAGTTCTTGACAAACCTTTTCATATTATATAATTTGTGGGTCCTTGTCAACCCATTTTTAGACGCACGTCTAATAGCCGGCTATTGCTCAGTGGGATGGTCAAAAATGATGAAAAACGAGGATAATTTTTTTTTTCAAAAAATCAAGAAATTATCGTTTTTTCCCCCCATTTTTTTCAAATCCTCAAAAATGATGAAAAACGGCGTGCTATAGTATGCCGTACGGTATGGGCTATAGCTCATGGTCAAAAATTATGAAAAACGAGGATAAAAAAAAATTCAACATTTCAAAAAACGATGGGCTATAACACACAGTTTTGTTTTTTTTCCTTTTTTTCAAATCCTCAAAAATGATGAAAAATGGCGTGCTATAGTATGCCGTACGGGATGGGCTATTAGACGAGCATCTAAAAATGGGATATATCCCATTTTTAGACGCACGTCTAATAGGCGGCTATTGCTCAGTGGGATGGTCAAAAATGATGCAAAACGAGGATTCCTCAAAAATGATGAAAAGCGGCGTGCTATAGTATGCCGTACGATATGGGCTATAGCCCATGGTCCAAAATGATGAAAAACGAGGATAAAAAAAAAATCAAAAAATTAAAAAAAACTATGGGCTATAACCCATCGTTTTTTCCCCCGTTTTTTTCAAAACCTCAAAAATGATGAAAAACGGCGTGCTATAGTATGCCGTACGGTATGGGCTATAGCCCATGTTCAAAAATGATGAAAAACTAGGTTAATTTCTTTTTCAAAAATTAAAAAAACGATGGGCTATAACCCATGTTTGTTTTTTTTCCCATTTTTTTCAAATCCTCAAAAAACGGCGTGCTACAGTATGCCGTACGATATGGGCTATTAGACGAGCGTCTTAAAATGGGATAAAAACCTCTAAAAATAGACGTCTAAAACACGTCTAAAAATAGACGTGTTTTAGACGTCTATTTTTAGACGTTTTTTAGACGTCTATTTTTAGATGTTTTTAATCCCATTTTTAGACGCACGTCTAATAGGCGGCTATTGCTCAGTGGGATGGTCAAAAATGATGAAAAACGAGGATTCAAAAATGATGAAAAGCGGCGTGCTGTAGTATGCCGTACGATATGGGCTATAGCCCATGGTCCAAAATGATTAAAAACGAGGATACATTTTTTTTCCAAAAATTCAAAAAACGATGGGCTATAACCCATCGTTTTTCATTTTTTTTCATTCTTTTCAAATCCTCAAAAATGATGAAAAACGGTGGTATGGGCTATAGCCCATGTTCAAAAATGATAAAAAACGAGGTTAATTTTTTTTTCAAAAATTCAAAAAACGATGGGCTATAACCCATGTTTGTTTTTGTTTTTTTTTAATTCAAAACCTCAAAAATGATGAAAAACGGCGTGCTATAGTATGCCGTACGGTATGGGCTATAGCCCATGTTCAAAAATGATGAAAAACGAGGTTAATTATTTTTTCAAAAATGCAAAAAACGATGGGCTATAACCCATGTTTTGTTTTGTTTTTTCATTTTTTTCAAATCCTCAAAAATGATGAAAAACGGCGTGCTACAGTATGCCGTACGATATGGGCTATTAACACATTGATTGCTAACGCTTGAAATTCTACTCAGGATTGCTTGTGCTGCACGATTAACATTGGACTTTTTAACTTTTTAGGGGCCCACAGCGAGGGGCCTCTTATAGCACATCGCACATCGCATAAATCAAAAGAACGCCAAACTAGTCCACTTCAATTAAAAAATAAATAAATGATTCTACCATCTTCCATTCTGGAGATATTGACCTTTTTCTAAAACCTGCTTTTCGCTGCACGCTGCTCTTTTGAAAAAACAGCAGAGATATGGAAGGTTGAAGTTGACAGACATTGACAGACAGATATAAAAATGAACACAAATAATATCATATACATACTACACACTGAATGAAAGCCCTGAATGTCTACTTTTAGGAGGAAAACAAATACACATGGTCCCATGTATAGTTTGTCAGTAATTGGCTGTTGAATGCAGCTTGCGCCCACCAGAGAGGATTTCAGAAAATGCATGGACCTGAAGAACCATTATTCACAAAATAAGGCCTATAGCGACATGTACATATGATATACCGTATGAAACAGAAGACTCTCTGCTTTCATAAGAAAAATACTTCTACTGTAATAATAATACAAATCACACCCCTGTGAAGTGAGCAGTGCAATGTTGCACAACATTGCACTGCTCACTTCACATGGGTGTGATTTTTATTATTATTACAGTAAGTAATACTTATACAGAAGTATAAGACAAGGAACTGACAACTAAATATTCACAAAATAAGGCATATAGCGACATGTACATACTATATACCGTATGAAACAGAAGACTCTCTGCTTTCATAAGAAAAATACTTCTACTGTAATAATAATGAAAATCACACCCCTGTGAAGTGAGCAGTGCAATGTTGTGCAACATTGCACTGCTCACTTCACAGGGGTGTGATTTTTATTATTATTACAGTATTAGTTTTTTTCTTATGAAAGCAGAGAGTCTTCTGTTTCATACGGTATATATTATGTACATGTCGCTATAGGCCTTATTTTGTGAATAATAGTTCTTCAGGTCCTTCATTCTCTGAAATCCTCTCTGAAAAATAGTATTTTAGACAAGGCATATAGCGACATGTACATACTATAGACATATCTGAAATTGTCTCAGTAACAGGGGGGGCAACACATGTCTTGATCAGTGTACCAGGCAGTCTACCTTCCGATCGTTTCAGAACGATAGTGTATTGTGTAACGGTGAGACACGTTAGTCATTGTTGACAGACATGTCTGGACATGTTCTGGGGCAAAGAACCTCAGGAGAGATAAGCGGTGGAAAGGAGGAGAGAGAGAGACTCTAATCAATGTGTATTCGTTATACTGTACATTACAAACGGGTCGATTACGTCGCAGACGCCTTCATTGCGGTCTTATCACTGCAATTATAATGAATAAAAAGTCGGTTACAACCACACTACGGAGTACGGATAGTGTTGCCTGGCGAAGGCTCTATGGCTAATGGTGATCCACGGTGTCGAGTCGAGAATCGCTATACGGGCTTATTTGCCCAAACATGGGTGGTCAAGACATATAAAGCGGCCAGTTGATCATCTCTCTCATAATACGTCATTCGTTTCGCGTATCATTATGACATGGCGACCGTTGCAGATTATTCTTATATACGGGCAGAGGGCTCTCTTTTTTCGAGAATGAGAGGACGAGGTGGAAAGCGATCGCAACGCGGGCCTGGGGGGGGTTCCACGGCGGTGATCTCTCCTAGTAACGTCGGGCAGAGGGCTATTTTTCCGAGTGAATGAGAGGACGAAGCGGCGGTTGCAGTTGGAGGCGTTATATCCTTTTTCCGAGAATGAGAGAGATGCAAAGCGATCACAACGCGGGCCTGGGGGGGGTTCCACGGCGGTGATCTCTCCTAGTAACGTCGGGCAGAGGGCTATTTCTTTCCGAGAATGAGAGGACGAAGCAGCGGTGAAAGGCAGTTCGAGGCACAGCCACAGTGGGTAAGTGAGTGGGGGGGGGACTGAAACTGAAATGCGACGATCCGAAACGAAGAGGGGGGGGCCTACATTGCTGCCTCGGGAGAAACCATGTAGAAACAGGAGGGGAGGGGAATCAAGTGTATTCACACACACACTAGCATGGGTACCTCCATTTTAGATCCCCTTGACATCTGCGTTGGTCTATGCCGTGCATGCCGGCGAGGCCGCCTCCAGTACGTCGTAATGGATACGGCATGCAGCATAGACCAGACCTCTTTTCAGGAGGGGGGGCTTTTAACTCCCGGATCACATAACGGACCTTCCTAGAGACATCGGTGTTACTTTCTATGTTGTCCGGGCGCGTATAAATATGAAGCACATTAATCATAAAAAAAACCAATAAAACGCTTTAGAGCGTTATGCGCAGACGGCGTTCGATATTAATAAAGCGCTTTAGAGCGTTTTGCGCAATCGATGTGTTAAATTCAAAATTTCATTTTTGAACATGGGCTATAGCAGGGTTCCCCAATTAATTTTCCTCAAGGGCCATATCTTGACTAGCGTACCAGGCTGGGGGCCGAGTCTGCACGCGCGAGGTCGAGGTCTTGCCCTGAAAATTCATTTCATGGGCCACAAGGGGGCGCTCTGTGGGCCGCAAATGGCCCGCGGGCCGCCTATTGGGGAACCCTGGGCTATAGCCCCTACCGTTCGGCATACTATAGCACACCGTTTTTCATCATTTTTGAGGATTAGAAAAAAAATCTAAATTTCAAAAAACATGGGTTATAGCCCATCGTTTTTTGAAATTTAGATTTTTTTTTTAACCTCGTTTTTCATCATTTTTGAACATGGGCTATAGCCCCTACCGTTCGGCATACTATAGCACGCCGTTTTTAATCATTTTTGAGGATTTGAAAAAAATTCAAAATTTCAAAAAACATGGGTTATAGCCTATCGTTTTTTGAAATTTTGAAAAAAAAAATTAACCTCATTTTTCATCATTTTTGAACATGGGCTATAGCCCCTACCGTTCGGCATACTATAGCACGCCGTTTTTCATCATTTTTGAGGATTTGAAAAAAATTCAAAATTTCAAAAAACATGGGTTATAGCCCATCGTTTTTTGAAATTTTGATTTTTTTTTTAACCTCGTTTTTCATCATTTTTGAACATGGGCTATAGCCCCTACCGTACGGCATACTATAGCACGCCGTTTTTCATCATTTTTGAGGATTTGAAAAAAAATCTAAATTTAAAAAAACATGGGTTATAGCCCATCGTTTTTAGAAATTTTGAAAAAAAAAATTAACCTCGTTTTTCATCATTTTTGAACATGGGCTATAGCCCCTACCGTACGGCATACTATAGCACGCCATTTTTCAACATTTTTGACGATTTGAAAAAATTTCAAAATTTCAAAAACCATGGGTTATAGCCCATCGTTTTTTAAAATTTTGAAGAAAAAAAAATTACCTCGTTTTTCATCATTTTTGAACATGGGCTATAGCCCCTACCGTTCGGCATACTATAGCACGCCGTTTTTCATCATTTTTGAGGATTTGAAAAAAATTCAAAATTTCAAAAAACATGGGTTATAGCCCATCGTTTTTTGAAATTTAGATTTTTTTTTAACCTCGTTTTTCATCATTTTTGAACATGGGCTATAGCCCCTACCGTTCGGCATACTATAGCACGCCGTTTTTAATCATTTTTGAGGATTTGAAAAAAATTCAAAATTTCAAAAAACATGGGTTATAGCCTATCGTTTTTTGAAATTTTGAAAAAAAAATTAACCTCATTTTTCATCATTTTTGAACATGGGCAATAGCCCCTACCGTTCGGCATACTATAGCACGCCGTTTTTCATCATTTTTGAGGATTTGAAAAAAATTCAAAATTTCAAAAAACATGGGTTATAGCCCATCGTTTTTTGAAATTTAGATTTTTTTTAACCTCGTTTTTCATCATTTTTGAACATGGGCTATAGCCCCTACCGTACGGCATACTATAGCACGCCGTTTTTCATCATTTTTGAGGATTTGAAAAAAAATCTAAATTAAAAAAAACATGGGTTATAGCCCATCGTTTTTAGAAATTTTGAAAAAAAAAATTAACCTCGTTTTTCATCATTTTTGAACATGGGCTATAGCCCCTACCGTACGGCATACTATAGCACGCCATTTTTCAACATTTTTGACGATTTGAAAAAATTTCAAAATTTCAAAAACCATGGGTTATAGCCCATCGTTTTTTAAAATTTTGAAGAAAAAAAAATTACCTCGTTTTTCATCATTTTTGAACATGGGCTATAGCCCCTACCGTTCGGCATACTATAGCACGCCGTTTTTCATCATTTTTGAGGATTTGAAAAAAATTCAAAATTTCAAAAAACATGGGTTATAGCCCATCGTTTTTTGAAATTTAGATTTTTTTTTAACCTCGTTTTTCATCATTTTTGAACATGGGCTATAGCCCCTACCGTTCGGCATACTATAGCACGCCGTTTTTAATCATTTTTGAGGATTTGAAAAAAATTCAAAATTTCAAAAAACATGGGTTATAGCCTATCGTTTTTTGAAATTTTGAAAAAAAAATTAACCTCATTTTTCATCATTTTTGAACATGGGCAATAGCCCCTACCGTTCGGCATACTATAGCACGCCGTTTTTCATCATTTTTGAGGATTTGAAAAAAATTCAAAATTTCAAAAACATGGGTTATAGCCCATCGTTTTTTGAAATTTAGATTTTTTTTTTTAACCTCGTTTTTCATCATTTTTGAACATGGGCTATAGCCCCTACCGTATGGCATACTATAGCACGCCGTTTTTCATCATTTTTGAGGATTCGAAAAAAATTCAAATTTTCAAAAAACATGGGTTATAGCCCATCGTTTTTTTATTTTTTTTATTTTTTTTTAACCTCGTTTTTCATCATTTTTGAACATGGGCTATAGCCCATACCGTTCGGCATACTATAGCACGCCGTTTTTAATCATTTTTGAGGATTTGAAAAAAATTCAAAATTTCAAAAAACATGGGTTATAGCCTATCGTTTTTTGAAATTTTGAAAAAAAAATTAACCTCGTTTTTCATCATTTTTGAACATGGGCTATAGCCCCTACCGTTCGGCATACTATAGCACGCCGTTTTTCATCATTTTTGAGGATTTTAAAAAAATTCAAAATTTAAAAAAACATGGGTTATAGCCTATCGTTTTTTGAAATTTTGAAAAAAAAAATAACCTCGTTTTTCATCATTTTTGAACATGGGCTATAGCCCCTACCGTACGGCATACTATAGCACGCCGTTTTTCATCATTTTTGAGGATTTGAAAAAAAATCTAAATTTCAAAAAACATGGGTTATAGCCCATCGTTTTTTGAAATTTTGAAAAAAAAAATTTACCTCGTTTTTCATCATTTTTGAACATGGGCTATAGCCCCTACCCTACGGCATACTATAGCACGCCATTTTTCAACATTTTTGACGATTTGAAAAAAATTCAAAATTTCAAAAAGCATGGGTTATAGCCCATCGTTTTTTGAAATTTTGAAATTTTTTTTAACCTTGTTTTTCATCATTTTTGAACATGGGCTATAGCCCCTACCGTTCGGCATACTATAGCACGCCGTTTTTAATCATTTTTGAGGATTTGAAAAAAATTCAAAATTTCAAAAAACATGGGTTATAGCCTATCGTTTTTTGAAATTTTGAAAAAAAAATTAACCTCATTTTTCATCATTTTTGAACATGGGCAATAGCCCCTACCGTTCGGCATACTATAGCACGCCGTTTTTCATCATTTTTGAGGATTTGAAAAAAATTCAAAATTTCAAAAACATGGGTTATAGCCCATCGTTTTTTGAAATTTAGATTTTTTTTTTTAACCTCGTTTTTCATCATTTTTGAACATGGGCTATAGCCCCTACCGTATGGCATACTATAGCACGCCGTTTTTCATCATTTTTGAGGATTCGAAAAAAATTCAAATTTTCAAAAAACATGGGTTATAGCCCATCGTTTTTTTATTTTTTTTATTTTTTTTTAACCTCGTTTTTCATCATTTTTGAACATGGGCTATAGCCCATACCGTTCGGCATACTATAGCACGCCGTTTTTAATCATTTTTGAGGATTTGAAAAAAATTCAAAATTTCAAAAAACATGGGTTATAGCCTATCGTTTTTTGAAATTTTGAAAAAAAAATTAACCTCGTTTTTCATCATTTTTGAACATGGGCTATAGCCCCTACCGTTCGGCATACTATAGCACGCCGTTTTTCATCATTTTTGAGGATTTTAAAAAAATTCAAAATTTAAAAAAACATGGGTTATAGCCTATCGTTTTTTGAAATTTTGAAAAAAAAAATAACCTCGTTTTTCATCATTTTTGAACATGGGCTATAGCCCCTACCGTACGGCATACTATAGCACGCCGTTTTTCATCATTTTTGAGGATTTGAAAAAAAATCTAAATTTCAAAAAACATGGGTTATAGCCCATCGTTTTTTGAAATTTTGAAAAAAAAAATTTACCTCGTTTTTCATCATTTTTGAACATGGGCTATAGCCCCTACCCTACGGCATACTATAGCACGCCATTTTTCAACATTTTTGACGATTTGAAAAAAATTCAAAATTTCAAAAAGCATGGGTTATAGCCCATCGTTTTTTGAAATTTTGAATTTTTTTTTAACCTTGTTTTTCATCATTTTTGAACATGGGCTATAGCCCCTACCGTTCGGCATACTATAGCACGCCGTTTTTAATCATTTTTGAGGATTTGAAAAAATTTCAAAAATTCAAAAAACATGGGTTATAGCCTATCGTTTTTTGAAATTTTGAAAAAAAAAATTACCTAGTTTTTTATCATTTTTGAACATGGGCTATAGCCCCTACCGTTCGGCATACTATAGCACGCCGTTTTTCATCATTTTTGAGGATTTGAAAAAATTTCAAAATTTCAAAAAACATGGGTTATAGCCCATCGTTTTTTGAAATTTTGAAATTTTTTTAAACCTCATTTTTCATCATTTTTGAACATGGGCTATAGCCCCTACCGTTCGGCATACTATAGCACGCCGTTTTTCATCATTTTTGAGGATTTGAAAAAAATTCAAAATTTCAAAAAACATGGGTTATAGCCCATCGTTTTTTGAAATTTTGAAAAAAAATTTAACCTCATTTTTCATCATTTTTGAACATGGGCTATAGCCCCTACCGTTCGGCATACTATAGCACGCCGTTTTTCATCATTTTTGAGGATTTGAAAAAAATTCAAAATTTCTAAAAACATGGGTTATAGCCCAACGTTTTTTGAAATTTTGATTTTTTTTTTTACCTCGTTTTTCATCATTTTTGAACATGGGCTATAGCCCCTACCGTTCGGCATACTATAGCACGCCGTTTTTAATCATTTTTGAGGATTTGAAAAAAATTCAAAATTTCAAAAAACATGGGTTATAGCCTATCGTTTTTTGAAATTTTGAAAAAAAAATTAACCTTGTTTTTCATCATTTTTGAACATGGGCTATAGCCCCTACCGTTCGGCATACTATAGCACGCCGTTTTTCATCATTTTTGAGGATTTGAAAAAAATTCAAATTTTCAAAAAACATGGGTTATAGCCCATCGTTTTTTGAAATTTTGATTTCTTTTTTAACCTCGTTTTTCATCATTTTTGAACATGGGCTATAGCCCCTACCGTTCGGCATACTATAGCACGCCGTTTTAAATCATTTTTGAGGATTTGAAAAAAATTAAAAATTTCAAAAAACATGGGTTATAGCCCATCGTTTTTTGAAATTTTGAAAAAAAAATTTACCTAATTTTTCATCATTTTTTAACATGGGCTATAGCCCCTACCGTACGGCATACTATAGCACGCAGTTTTTCAACATTTTTGACGATTTGAAAAAAAATCAAAATTTCAAAAACCATGGGTTATAGCCCATCGTTTTTTTTATTTTGAAAAAGAAAATTACCTCGTTTTTCATCATTTTTGAACATGGGCTATAGCCCCTACCGTTCGGCATACTATAGCACGCAGTTTTTCATCATTTTTGAGGATTTGAAAACATTTCAAAATTTCAAAAAACATGGGTTATAGCCCATCGTTTTTTGAAATTTTGAAATTTTTTTAACCTCATTTTTCATCATTTTTGAACATGGGCTATAGCCCCTACCGTTCGGCATACTATAGCACGCCGTTTTTCATCATTTTTGAGGATTTGAAAAAAATTCAAAATTTCAAAAAACATGGGTTATAGCCCATCGTTTTTTGAAATTTTGAATTTTTTTTTAACCTCATTTTTCATCATTTTTGAACATGGGCTATAGCCCCTACCGTTCGGCATACTATAGCACGCCGTTTTTCATCATTTTTGAGGATTTGAAAAAAATTCAAAATTTCAAAAAACATGGGTTATAGCCCATCGTTTTTTGAAATTTTGATTTTTTTTTAACCTCGTTTTTCATCATTTTTGAACATGGGCTATAGCCCCTACCGTACGGCATACTATAGCACGCCGTTTTTCATCATTTTTGAGGATTTGAAAAAAAATCTAAATTTCAAAAAACATGGGTTATAGCCCATCGTTTTTTGAAATTTGAAAAATGTTTAACCTCATTTTTCATCATTTTTGAACATGGGCTATAGCCCCTACCGTTCGGCATACTATAGCACGCCGTTTTTCATCATTTTTGAGGATTTGAAAAAATTTCAAAATTTCAAAAAACATGGGTTATAGCCCATCGTTTTTTAATTTTTTTTTTTTTTTTTTAACCTCATTTTTCATCATTTTTGAACATGGGCTATAGCCCCTACCGTTCGGCATACTATAGCACGCCGTTTTTCATCATTTTTGAGGATTTGAAAAAAATTCAAACTTAAAAAAAAACATGGGTTATAGCCCATCGTTTTTTGAAATTTTGAAAAAAAATTAACCTCGTTTTTCATCATTTTTGAACATGGGCTATAGCCCCTACCGTTCGGCATACTATAGCACGCCGTTTTTCATCATTTTTGAGGATTTGAAAAAAATTCAAAATTAAAAAAAACATGGGTTATAGCCCATCGTTTTTTGAAATTTTGAAAAAAAAAATTACCTCGTTTTTCATCATTTTTGAACATGGGCTATAGCCCCTACCGTTCGGCATACTATAGCACGCCGTTTTTCATCATTTTTGAGGATTTGAAAAAAATTCAAATTTTCAAAAAACATGGGTTATAGCCCATCGTTTTTTAAAAATTTTAAAAAAAAATTAACCTCATTTTTCATCATTTTTGAACATGGGCTATAGCCCCTACCGTTCGGCATACTATAGCACGCCGTTTTTCATCATTTTTGAGGATTTGAAAAAAATTCAAAATTAAAAAAAACATGGGTTATAGCCCATCGTTTTTTGAAATTTTGAAAAAAAAAATTACCTCGTTTTTCATCATTTTTGAACATGGGCTATAGCCCCTACCGTTCGGCATACTATAGCACGCCGTTTTTCATCATTTTTGAGGATTTGAAAAAAAATCTAAATTTCAAAAAACATGGGTTATAGCCCATCGTTTTTTGAAATATTGAAAAAAAAAATTAACCTCGTTTTTCATCATTTTTGAACATGGGCTATAGCCCCTACCGTACGGCATACTATAGCACGCAGTTTTTCAACATTTTTGACGATTTGAAAAAAATTCAAAATTTCAAAAACCATGGGTTATAGCCCATCGTTTTTTTTTATTTTGAAAAAGAAAATTACCTCGTTTTTCATCATTTTTGAACATGGGCTATAGCCCCTACCGTTCGGCATACTATAGCACGCAGTTTTTCATCATTTTTGAGGATTTGAAAACATTTCAAAATTTCAAAAAACATGGGTTATAGCCCATCGTTTTTTGAAATTTTGAATTTTTTTTAACCTCATTTTTCATCATTTTTGAACATGGGCTATAGCCCCTACCGTTCGGCATACTATAGCACGCCGTTTTTCATCATTTTTGAGGATTTGAAAAAAAATCAAAATTTCAAAAAACATGGGTTATAGCCCATCGTTTTTTGAAATTTTGAATTTTTTTTTAACCTCATTTTTCATCATTTTTGAACATGGGCTATAGCCCCTACCGTTCGGCATACTATAGCACGCCGTTTTTCATCATTTTTGAGGATTTGAAAAAGTTTCAAAATTTCAAAAAACATGGGTTATAGCCCATCGTTTTTTGAAATTTTGATTTTTTTTTAACCTCGTTTTTCATCATTTTTGAACATGGGCTATAGCCCCTACCGTTCGGCATACTATAGCACGCCGTTTTTCATCATTTTTGAGGATTTGAAAAAAAATCTAAATTTCAAAAAACATGGGTTATAGCCCATCGTTTTTTGAAATATTGAAAAAAGAAATTAACCTCGTTTTTCATCATTTTTGAACATGGGCTATAGCCCCTACCGTACGGCATACTATAGCACGCCATTTTTCAACATTTTTGACGATTTGAAAAAAATTCAAAATTTCAAAAACCATGGGTTATAGCCCATCGTTTTTTTTTATTTTGAAAAAGAAAATTACCTCGTTTTTCATCATTTTTGAACATGGGCTATAGCCCCTACCGTTCGGCATACTATAGCACGCAGTTTTTCATCATTTTTGAGGATTTGAAAACATTTCAAAAATTCAAAAAACATGGGTTATAGCCCATCGTTTTTTGAAATTTTGAAATTTTTTTAACCTCATTTTTCATCATTTTTGAACATGGGCTATAGCCCCTACCGTTCGGCATACTATAGCACGCCGTTTTTCATCATTTTTGAGGATTTGAAAAAAATTCAAAATTTCAAAAAACATGGGTTATAGCCCATCGTTTTTTGAAATTTTGAATTTTTTTTTAACCTCATTTTTCATCATTTTTGAACATGGGCTATAGCCCCTACCGTTCGGCATACTATAGCACGCCGTTTTTCATCATTTTTGAGGATTTGAAAAAATTTCAAAATTTCAAAAAACATGGGTTATAGCCCATCGTTTTTTGAAATTTTGATTTTTTTTTAACCTCGTTTTTCATCATTTTTGAACATGGGCTATAGCCCCTACCGTACGGCATACTATAGCACGCCGTTTTTCATCATTTTTGAGGATTTGAAAAAAAATCTAAATTTCAAAAAACATGGGTTATAGCCCATCGTTTTTTGAAATTTGAAAAATTTTTAACCTCATTTTTCATCATTTTTGAACATGGGCTATAGCCCCTACCGTTCGGCATACTATAGCACGCCGTTTTTCATCATTTTTGAGGATTTGAAAAAAATTCAAAATTTCAAAAAACATGGGTTATAGCCCATCGTTTTTTATTTTATTTTTTTTTTTTTTAACCTCATTTTTCATCATTTTTGAACATGGGCTATAGCCCCTACCGTTCGGCATACTATAGCACGCCGTTTTTCATCATTTTTGAGGATTTGAAAAAAATTCAAACTTAAAAAAAAACATGGGTTATAGCCCATCGTTTTTTGAAATTTTGAAAAAAAATTAACCTCGTTTTTCATCATTTTTGAACATGGGCTATAGCCCCTACCGTTCGGCATACTATAGCACGCCGTTTTTCATCATTTTTGAGGATTTGAAAAAAATTCAAAATTAAAAAAAACATGGGTTATAGCCCATCGTTTTTTGAAATTTTGAAAAAAAAAATTACCTCGTTTTTCATCATTTTTGAACATGGGCTATAGCCCCTACCGTTCGGCATACTATAGCACGCCGTTTTTCATCATTTTTGAGGATTTGAAAAAAATTCAAATTTTCAAAAAACATGGGTTATAGCCCATCGTTTTTTAAATTTTTTTAAAAAAAATTAACCTCATTTTTCATCATTTTTGAACATGGGCTATAGCCCCTACCGTTCGGCATACTATAGCACGCCGTTTTTCATCATTTTTGAGGATTTGAAAAAAATTCAAAATTAAAAAAAACATGGGTTATAGCCCATCGTTTTTTGAAATTTTGAAAAAAGAAATTACCTCGTTTTTCATCATTTTTGAACATGGGCTATAGCCCCTACCGTTCGGCATACTATAGCACGCCGTTTTTCATCATTTTTGAGGATTTGAAAAAAAATCTAAATTTCAAAAAACATGGGTTATAGCCCATCGTTTTTTGAAATATTGAAAAAAAAAATTAACCTCGTTTTTCATCATTTTTGAACATGGGCTATAGCCCCTACCGTACGGCATACTATAGCACGCAGTTTTTCAACATTTTTGACGATTTGAAAAAAATTCAAAATTTCAAAAACCATGGGTTATAGCCCATCGTTTTTTTTTATTTTGAAAAAGAAAATTACCTCGTTTTTCATCATTTTTGAACATGGGCTATAGCCCCTACCGTTCGGCATACTATAGCACGCAGTTTTTCATCATTTTTGAGGATTTGAAAACATTTCAAAATTTCAAAAAACATGGGTTATAGCCCATCGTTTTTTGAAATTTTGAATTTTTTTTAACCTCATTTTTCATCATTTTTGAACATGGGCTATAGCCCCTACCGTTCGGCATACTATAGCACGCCGTTTTTCATCATTTTTGAGGATTTGAAAAAAATTCAAAATTTCAAAAAACATGGGTTATAGCCCATCGTTTTTTGAAATTTTGAATTTTTTTTTAACCTCATTTTTCATCATTTTTGAACATGGGCTATAGCCCCTACCGTTCGGCATACTATAGCACGCCGTTTTTCATCATTTTTGAGGATTTGAAAAAATTTCAAAATTTCAAAAAACATGGGTTATAGCCCATCGTTTTTTGAAATTTTGATTTTTTTTTAACCTCGTTTTTCATCATTTTTGAACATGGGCTATAGCCCCTACCGTTCGGCATACTATAGCACGCCGTTTTTCATCATTTTTGAGGATTTGAAAAAAAATCTAAATTTCAAAATTCATGGGTTATAGCCCATCGTTTTTTGAAATATTGAAAAAAGAAATTAACCTCGTTTTTCATCATTTTTGAACATGGGCTATAGCCCCTACCGTACGGCATACTATAGCACGCCATTTTTCAACATTTTTGACGATTTGAAAAAAATTCAAAATTTCAAAAACCATGGGTTATAGCCCATCGTTTTTTTTTATTTTGAAAAAGAAAATTACCTCGTTTTTCATCATTTTTGAACATGGGCTATAGCCCCTACCGTTCGGCATACTATAGCACGCAGTTTTTCATCATTTTTGAGGATTTGAAAACATTTCAAAAATTCAAAAAACATGGGTTATAGCCCATCGTTTTTTGAAATTTTGAAATTTTTTTAACCTCATTTTTCATCATTTTTGAACATGGGCTATAGCCCCTACCGTTCGGCATACTATAGCACGCCGTTTTTCATCATTTTTGAGGATTTGAAAAAAATTCAAAATTTCAAAAAACATGGGTTATAGCCCATCGTTTTTTGAAATTTTGAATTTTTTTTTAACCTCATTTTTCATCATTTTTGAACATGGGCTATAGCCCCTACCGTTCGGCATACTATAGCACGCCGTTTTTCATCATTTTTGAGGATTTGAAAAAATTTCAAAATTTCAAAAAACATGGGTTATAGCCCATCGTTTTTTGAAATTTTGATTTTTTTTTAACCTCGTTTTTCATCATTTTTGAACATGGGCTATAGCCCCTACCGTACGGCATACTATAGCACGCCGTTTTTCATCATTTTTGAGGATTTGAAAAAAAATCTAAATTTCAAAAAACATGGGTTATAGCCCATCGTTTTTTGAAATTTGAAAATTTTTTAACCTCATTTTTCATCATTTTTGAACATGGGCTATAGCCCCTACCGTTCGGCATACTATAGCACGCCGTTTTTCATCATTTTTGAGGATTTGAAAAAATTTCAAAATTTCAAAAAACATGGGTTATAGCCCATCGTTTTTTTTAAATTTAATTTTTTTTTTAACCTCATTTTTCATCATTTTTGAACATGGGCTATAGCCCCTACCGTTCGGCATACTATAGCACGCCGTTTTTCATCATTTTTGAGGATTTGAAAAAAATTCAAAATAAAAAAAAAACATGGGTTATAGCCCATCGTTTTTTGAAATTTTGAAAAAAAATTAACCTCGTTTTTCATCATTTTTGAACATGGGCTATAGCCCCTACCGTTCGGCATACTATAGCACGCCGTTTTTCATCATTTTTGAGGATTTGAAAAAAAATCAAAATTTCAAAAAACATGGGTTATAGCCCATCGTTTTTTGAAATTTTGATTTTTTCTTTTAACCTCGTTTTTCATCATTTTTGAACATGGGCTATAGCCCCTACCGTTCGGCATACTATAGCACGCCGTTTTAAATCATTTTTGAGGATTTGAAAAAAATTCAAAATTTCAAAAAACATGGGTTATAGCCCATCGTTTTTTGAAATTTTGAAAAAAAAATTTACCTAATTTTTCATCATTTTTGAACATGGGCTATAGCCCCTACCGTTCGGCATACTATAGCACGCCGTTTTTAATCATTTTTGACGATTTGAAAAAAAATCAAAATTTCAAAAACCATGGGTTATAGCCCATCGTTTTTTTTTATTTTGAAAAAGAAAATTACCTCGTTTTTCATCATTTTTGAACATGGGCTATAGCCCCTACCGTTCGGCATACTATAGCACGCAGTTTTTCATCATTTTTGAGGATTTGAAAACATTTCAAAATTTCAAAAAACATGGGTTATAGCCCATCGTTTTTTGAAATTTTGAAATTTTTTTAACCTCATTTTTCATCATTTTTGAACATGGGCTATAGCCCCTACCGTTCGGCATACTATAGCACGCTGTTTTTCATCATTTTTGAGGATTTGAAAAAAATTCAAAATTTCAAAAAACATGGGTTATAGCCCATCGTTTTTTGAAATTTTGAATTTTTTTTTAACCTCATTTTTCATCATTTTTGAACATGGGCTATAGCCCCTACCGTTCGGCATACTATAGCACGCCGTTTTTCATCATTTTTGAGGATTTGAAAAAATTTCAAAATTTCAAAAAACATGGGTTATAGCCCATCGTTTTTTGAAATTTTGATTTTTTTTTAACCTCGTTTTTCATCATTTTTGAACATGGGCTATAGCCCCTACCGTACGGCATACTATAGCACGCCGTTTTTCATCATTTTTGAGGATTTGAAAAAAAATCTAAATTTCAAAAAACATGGGTTATAGCCCATCGTTTTTTGAAATTTGAAAAATTTTTAACCTCATTTTTCATCATTTTTGAACATGGGCTATAGCCCCTACCGTTCGGCATACTATAGCACGCCGTTTTTCATCATTTTTGAGGATTTGAAAAAAATTCAAAATTTCAAAAAACATGGGTTATAGCCCATCGTTTTTTTAAATTTTGAATTTTTTTTTAACCTCATTTTTCATCATTTTTGAACATGGGCTATAGCCCCTACCGTTCGGCATACTATAGCACGCCGTTTTTCATCATTTTTGAGGATTTGAAAAAATTTCAAAATTTCAAAAAACATGGGTTATAGCCCATCGTTTTTTGAAATTTTGATTTTTTTTTAACCTCGTTTTTCATCATTTTTGAACATGGGCTATAGCCCCTACCGTACGGCATACTATAGCACGCCGTTTTTCATCATTTTTGAGGATTTGAAAAAAAATCTAAATTTCAAAAAACATGGGTTATAGCCCATCGTTTTTTGAAATTTGAAAAATGTTTAACCTCATTTTTCATCATTTTTGAACATGGGCTATAGCCCCTACCGTTCGGCATACTATAGCACGCCGTTTTTCATCATTTTTGAGGATTTGAAAAAAATTCAAAATTTCAAAAAACATGGGTTATAGCCCATCGTTTTTAATTTTTTTTTTTTTTTTTTTAACCTCATTTTTCATCATTTTTGAACATGGGCTATAGCCCCTACCGTTCGGCATACTATAGCACGCCGTTTTTCATCATTTTTGAGGATTTGAAAAAAATTCAAACTTAAAAAAAAACATGGGTTATAGCCCATCGTTTTTTGAAATTTTGAAAAAAAATTAACCTCGTTTTTCATCATTTTTGAACATGGGCTATAGCCCCTACCGTTCGGCATACTATAGCACGCCGTTTTTCATCATTTTTGAGGATTTGAAAAAAAATCAAAATTTCAAAAAACATAGGTTATAGCCCATCGTTTTTTGAAATTTTGATTTTTTCTTTTAACCTCGTTTTTCATCATTTTTGAACATGGGCTATAGCCCCTACCGTTCGGCATACTATAGCACGCCGTTTTTCATCATTTTTGAGGATTTGAAAAAAATTCAAAATTTCAAAAAACATGGGTTATAGCCCATCGTTTTTTGAAATTTTGATTTTTTTTTTAACCTCGTTTTTCATCATTTTTGAACATGGGCTATAGCCCCTACCGTACGGCATACTATAGCACGCCGTTTTTCATCATTTTTGAGGATTTGAAAAAAAATCTAAATTTCAAAAAACATGGGTTATAGCCCATAGTTTTTTGAAATTTTGAAAAACTTTTAAACCTCATTTTTCATCATTTTTGAACATGGGCTATAGCCCCTACCGTTCGGCATACTATAGCACGCCGTTTTTCATCATTTTTGAGGATTTGAAAAAAATTCAAACTTAAAAAAAAACATGGGTTATAGCCCATCGTTTTTTGAAATTTTGAAAAAAAATTAACCTCGTTTTTCATCATTTTTGAACATGGGCTATAGCCCCTACCGTTCGGCATACTATAGCACGCCGTTTTTCATCATTTTTGAGGATTTGAAAAAAAATCAAAATTTCAAAAAACATGGGTTATAGCCCATCGTTTTTTGAAATTTTGATTTTTTCTTTTAACCTCGTTTTTCATCATTTTTGAACATGGGCTATAGCCCCTACCGTTCGGCATACTATAGCACGCCGTTTTTAATCATTTTTGAGGATTTGAAAAAAAATCAAAATTTCAAAAAACATGGGTTATAGCCCATCGTTTTTTGAAATTTTGAAAAAAAAAATTACCTAATTTTTCATCATTTTTGAACATGGGCTATAGCCCCTACCGTTCGGCATACTATAGCACGCCGTTTTTCATCATTTTTGAGGATTTGAAAAAAATTCAAAATTTCAAAAAACATGGGTTATAGCCCATCGTTTTTTGAAATTTTGATTTTTTTTTAACCTCGTTTTTCATCATTTTTGAACATGGGCTATAGCCCCTACCGTACGGCATACTATAGCACGCCGTTTTTCATCATTTTTGAGGATTTGAAAAAAAATCTAAATTTCAAAAAACATGGGTTATAGCCCATAGTTTTTTGAAATTTTGAAAAACTTTTAAACCTCATTTTTCATCATTTTTGAACATGGGCTATAGCCCCTACCGTTCGGCATACTATAGCACGCCGTTTTTCATCATTTTTGAGGATTTGAAAAAAATTCAAAATTTCAAAAAACATGGGTTATAGCCCATCGTTTTTTGAAATTTTGAAAAAAAATTTAACCTCATTTTTCATCATTTTTGAACATGGGCTATAGCCCCTACCGTTCGGCATACTATAGCACGCCGTTTTTCATCATTTTTGAGGATTTGAAAAAAATTCAAAATTTCAAAAAACATGGGTTATAGCCCAACGTTTTTTGAAAATTTGATTTTTTTTTTTACCTCGTTTTTCATCATTTTTGAACATGGGCTATAGCCCCTACCGTTCGGCATACTATAGCACGCCGTTTTTAATCATTTTTGAGGATTTGAAAAAAATTCAAAATTTCAAAAAACATGGGTTATAGCCTATCGTTTTTTTGAAATTTTGAAAAAAAAATTAACCTTGTTTTTCATCATTTTTGAACATGGGCTATAGCCCCTACCGTTCGGCATACTATAGCACGCCGTTTTTCATCATTTTTGAGGATTTGAAAAAAATTCAAAATTTCAAAAAACATGGGTTATAGCCCATCGTTTTTTGAAATTTTGAAAAAAAATTTAACCTCATTTTTCATCATTTTTGAACATGGGCTATAGCCCCTACCGTTCGGCATACTATAGCACGCCGTTTTTCATCATTTTTGAGGATTTGAAAAAAATTCAAAATTTCAAAAAACATGGGTTATAGCCCATCGTTTTTTGAAATTTTGAATTTTTTTTTAACCTCATTTTTCATCGTTTTTGAACATGGGCTATAGCCCCTACCGTTCGGCATACTATAGCACGCCGTTTTTCATCATTTTTGAGGATTTGAAAAAAATTCAACATTTCAAAAAACATGGGTTATAGCCCATCGTTTTTTGAAATTTTGAAAAAAAATTTAACCTCATTTTTCATCATTTTTGAACATGGGCTATAGCCCCTACCGTTCGGCATACTATAGCACGCCGTTTTTCATCATTTTTGAGGATTTGAAAAAAATTCAAAATTTCAAAAAACATGGGTTATAGCCCATCGTTTTTTGAAATTTTGAATTTTTTTTTAACCTCATTTTTCATCATTTTTGAACATGGGCTATAGCCCCTACCGTTCGGCATACTATAGCACACCGTTTTTCATCATTTTTGAGGATTTGAAAAAAATTCAACATTTCAAAAAACATGGGTTATAGCCCATCGTTTTTTGAAATTTTGAAAAAAAAATTAACCTAATTTTTCATCATTTTTGAACATGGGCTATAGCCCCTACCGTTCGGCATACTATAGCACGCCGTTTTTCATCATTTTTGAGGATTTGAAAAAAATTCAAAATTTCAAAAAACATGGGTTATAGCCCATCGTTTTTTGAAATTAAAAAAAAAAAATTAACCTCGTTTTTCATCATTTTTGAACATGGGCTATAGCCCCTACCGTTCGGCATACTATAGCACGCCGTTTTTAATCATTTTTGAGGATTTGAAAAAAATTAAAAATTTCAAAAAACATGGGTTATAGCCCATCGTTTTTTGATTTTTTTTTTTTTTTTTTTACCTCGTTTTTCATCATTTTTGAACATGGGCTATAGCCCCTACCGTACGGCATACTATAGCACGCCGTTTTTCATCATTTTTGAGGATTTGAAAAAAATTCAAAATTTCAAAAAACATGGGTTATAGCCCATCGTTTTTTGAAATTTAAAAAAAAAAATTAACCTCGTTTTTCATCATTTTTGAACATGGGCTATAGCCCCTACCGTTCGGCATACTATAGCACGCCGTTTTTAATCATTTTTGAGGATTTGAAAAAAATTCAAAATTTCAAAAAACATGGGTTATAGCCCATCGTTTTTTGATTTTTTTTTTTTTTTTTTTACCTCGTTTTTCATCATTTTTGAACATGGGCTATAGCCCCTACCGTACGGCATACTATAGCACGCCATTTTTCAACATTTTTGACGATTTGAAAAAAATTCAAAATTTCAAAAACCATGGGTTATAGCCCATCGTTTTTTTAAATTTTGAAAAAAAAAATTACCTCGTTTTTCATCATTTTTGAACATGGGCTATAGCCCCTACCGTTCGGCATACTATAGCACGCCGTTTTTCATCATTTTTGAGGATTTGAAAACATTTCAAAATTTCAAAAAACATGGGTTATAGCCCATCGTTTTTTGAAATTTTGAAAAAAAATTTAACCTCATTTTTCATCATTTTTGAACATGGGCTATAGCCCCTACCGTTCGGCATACTATAGCACGCCGTTTTTCATCATTTTTGAGGATTTGAAAAAAATTCAAAATTTCAAAAAACATGGGTTATAGCCCATCGTTTTTTGAAATTTTGAAAAAAAAATTAACCTCATTTTTCATCATTTTTGAACATGGGCTATAGCCCCCTACCGTTCGGCATACTATAGCACGCCGTTTTTCATCATTTTTGAGGATTTGAAAAAAATTCTAAATTTCAAAAAACATGGGTTATAGCCCATCGTTTTTTGAAATTTTGAAAAAAAAATTAACCTCGTTTTTCATCATTTTTGAACATGGGCTATAGCCCCTACCGTACGGCATACTATAGCACGCCGTTTTTCATCATTTTTGAGGATTTGAAAAAAAATCTAAATTTCAAAAAACATGGGTTATAGCCCATCGTTTTTTGAAATTTTGAAAAACATTTTAACCTCATTTTTCATCATTTTTGAACATGGGCTATAGCCCCTACCGTTCGGCATACTATAGCACGCCGTTTTTCATCATTTTTGAGGATTTGAAAAAAATTCAAAATTTCAAAAAACATGGGTTATAGCCCATCGTTTTTTGAAAATTTGATTTTTTTTTTAACCTCATTTTTCATCATTTTTGAACATGGGCTATAGCCCCTACCGTTCGGCATACTATAGCACGCCGTTTTTCATCATTTTTGAGGATTTGAAAAAAATTCAACATTTAAAAAAACATGGGTTATAGCCCATCGTTTTTTGAAATTTTGAAAAAAAAAATTACCTCATTTTTCATCATTTTTGAACATGGGCTATAGCCCCTACCGTTCGGCATACTATAGCACGCCGTTTTTCATCATTTTTGAGGATTTGAAAAAAATTCAAAATTTCAAAAAACATGGGTTATAGCCCATCGTTTTTTGAAATTTTGAAAAAAAAAATTAACCTCGTTTTTCATCATTTTTGAACATGGGCTATAGCCCCTACCGTACGGCATACTATAGCACGCCATTTTTCAACATTTTTGACGATTTGAAAAAATTTCAAAATTTCAAAAACCATGGGTTATAGCCCATCGTTTTTTTTAATTTTGAAAAAAAAAATTACCTCGTTTTTCATCATTTTTGAACATGGGCTATAGCCCCTACCGTTCGGCATACTATAGCACGCCGTTTTTCATCATTTTTGAGGATTTGAAAACATTTCAAAATTTCAAAAAACATGGGTTATAGCCCATCGTTTTTTGAAATTTTGAAAAAAAAATTAGCCTCATTTTTCATCATTTTTGAACATGGGCTATAGCCCCTACCGTTTGGCATACTATAGCACGCCGTTTTTCATCATTTTTGAGGATTTGAAAAAAATTCAAAATTTCAAAAAACATGGGTTATAACCCATCGTTTTTTGAAATTTTGAAAAAAAAATTAACCTCATTTTTCATCATTTTTGAACATGGGCTATAGCCCCCTACCGTTCGGCATACTATAGCACGCCGTTTTTCATCATTTTTGAGGATTTGAAAAAAATTCTAAATTTCAAAAAACATGGGTTATAGCCCATCGTTTTTTGAAATTTTGAAAAAAAAATTAACCTCGTTTTTCATCATTTTTGAACATGGGCTATAGCCCCTACCGTACGGCATACTATAGCACGCCGTTTTTCATCATTTTTGAGGATTTGAAAAAAAATCTAAATTTCAAAAAACATGGGTTATAGCCCATCGTTTTTTGAAATTTTGAAAAACATTTTAACCTCATTTTTCATCATTTTTGAACATGGGCTATAGCCCCTACCGTTCGGCATACTATAGCACGCCGTTTTTCATCATTTTTGAGGATTTGAAAAAAATTCAAAATTTCAAAAAACATGGGTTATAGCCCATCGTTTTTTTTAAATTTAAATTTTTTTTTAACCTCATTTTTCATCATTTTTGAACATGGGCTATAGCCCCTACCGTTCGGCATACTATAGCACGCCGTTTTTCATCATTTTTGAGGATTTGAAAAAAATTCAAAATTAAAAAAAAACATGGGTTATAGCCCATCGTTTTTTGAAATTTTGAAAAAAAATTAACCTCGTTTTTCATCATTTTTGAACATGGGCTATAGCCCCTACCGTTCGGCATACTATAGCACGCCGTTTTTCATCATTTTTGAGGATTTGAAAAAAAATCAAAATTTCAAAAAACATGGGTTATAGCCCATCGTTTTTTGAAATTTTGATTTTTTCTTTTAACCTCGTTTTTCATCATTTTTGAACATGGGCTATAGCCCCTACCGTTCGGCATACTATAGCACGCCGTTTTTAATCATTTTTGAGGATTTGAAAAAAATTCAAAAATTAAAAAAACATGGGTTATAGCCCATCGTTTTTTGAAATTTTGAAAAAAAAAATTACCTAATTTTTCATCATTTTTGAACATGGGCTATAGCCCCTACCGTTCGGCATACTATAGCACGCCGTTTTTCATCATTTTTGAGGATTTGAAAAAAATTCAAAATTTCAAAAAACATGGGTTATAGCCCATCGTTTTTTGAAATTTTGATTTTTTTTTTAACCTCGTTTTTCATCATTTTTGAACATGGGCTATAGCCCCTACCGTACGGCATACTATAGCACGCCGTTTTTCATCATTTTTGAGGATTTGAAAAAAAATCTAAATTTCAAAAAACATGGGTTATAGCCCATAGTTTTTTGAAATTTTGAAAAACTTTTAAACCTCATTTTTCATCATTTTTGAACATGGGCTATAGCCCCTACCGTTCGGCATACTATAGCACGCCGTTTTTCATCATTTTTGAGGATTTGAAAAAAATTCAAAATTTCAAAAAACATGGGTTATAGCCCATCGTTTTTTGAAATTTTGAAAAAAAATTTAACCTCATTTTTCATCATTTTTGAACATGGGCTATAGCCCCTACCGTTCGGCATACTATAGCACGCCGTTTTTCATCATTTTTGAGGATTTGAAAAAAATTCAAAATTTCAAAAAACATGGGTTATAGCCCAACGTTTTTTGAAAATT
This sequence comes from Protomyctophum parallelum, assembly GCF_964188405.1. NCBI lineage: Eukaryota > Metazoa > Chordata > Actinopteri > Myctophiformes > Myctophidae > Protomyctophum > Protomyctophum parallelum. The sequence goes on along the minus strand of NC_139702.1, from coordinate 20,835,950 downwards.
TGATTTTTTTTTTACCTCGTTTTTCATCATTTTTGAACATGGGCTATAGCCCCTACCGTTCGGCATACTATAGCACGCCGTTTTTAATCATTTTTGAGGATTTGAAAAAAATTCAAAATTTCAAAAAACATGGGTTATAGCCTATCGTTTTTTTGAAATTTTGAAAAAAAAATTAACCTTGTTTTTCATCATTTTTGAACATGGGCTATAGCCCCTACCGTTCGGCATACTATAGCACGCCGTTTTTCATCATTTTTGAGGATTTGAAAAAAATTCAAAATTTCAAAAAACATGGGTTATAGCCCATCGTTTTTTGAAATTTTGAAAAAAAAATTAACCTCATTTTTCATCATTTTTGAACATGGGCTATAGCCCCTACCGTTCGGCATACTATAGCACGCCGTTTTTCATCATTTTTGAGGATTTGAAAAAAATTCAAAATTTCAAAAAACATGGGTTATAGCCCATCGTTTTTTGAAAATTTGAATTTTTTTTTAACCTCATTTTTCATCATTTTTGAACATGGGCTATAGCCCCTACCGTTCGGCATACTATAGCACGCCGTTTTTCATCATTTTTGAGGATTTGAAAAAAAATCAACATTTCAAAAAACATGGGTTATAGCCCATCGTTTTTTGAAATTTTGAAAAAAAAATTAACCTCATTTTTCATCATTTTTGAACATGGGCTATAGCCCCTACCGTTCGGCATACTATAGCACGCCGTTTTTCATCATTTTTGAGGATTTGAAAAAAATTCAAAATTTCAAAAAACATGGGTTATAGCCCATCGTTTTTTGAAATTTTGAAATTTTTTTTAACCTCATTTTTCATCATTTTTGAACATGGGCTATAGCCCCTACCGTTCGGCATACTATAGCACACCGTTTTTCATCATTTTTGAGGATTTGAAAAAAATTCAACATTTCAAAAAACATGGGTTATAGCCCATCGTTTTTTGAAATTTTGAAAAAAAAATTAACCTAATTTTTCATCATTTTTGAACATGGGCTATAGCCCCTACCGTTCGGCATACTATAGCACGCCGTTTTTCATCATTTTTGAGGATTTGAAAAAAATTCAAAATTTCAAAAAACATGGGTTATAGCCCATCGTTTTTTGAAATTTAAAAAAAAAAATTAACCTCGTTTTTCATCATTTTTGAACATGGGCTATAGCCCCTACCGTTCGGCATACTATAGCACGCCGTTTTTAATCATTTTTGAGGATTTGAAAAAAATTCAAAATTTCAAAAAACATGGGTTATAGCCCATCGTTTTTTGAAATTTTGAAAAAAAAATTAACCTCATTTTTCATCATTTTTGAACATGGGCTATAGCCCCTACCGTTCGGCATACTATAGCACGCCGTTTTTCATCATTTTTGAGGATTTGAAAAAAATTCAAAATTTCAAAAAACATGGGTTATAGCCCATCGTTTTTTGAAATTTTGAAAAAAAAATTAACCTCATTTTTCATCATTTTTGAACATGGGCTATAGCCCCTACCGTTCGGCATACTATAGCACGCCGTTTTTCATCATTTTTGAGGATTTGAAAAAAATTCAAAATTTCAAAAAACATGGGTTATAGCCCAACGTTTTTTGAAAATTTGATTTTTTTTTTACCTCGTTTTTCATCATTTTTGAACATGGGCTATAGCCCCTACCGTTCGGCATACTATAGCACGCCGTTTTTAATCATTTTTGAGGATTTGAAAAAAATTCAAAATTTCAAAAAACATGGGTTATAGCCTATCGTTTTTTTGAAATTTTGAAAAAAAAATTAACCTTGTTTTTCATCATTTTTGAACATGGGCTATAGCCCCTACCGTTCGGCATACTATAGCACGCCGTTTTTCATCATTTTTGAGGATTTGAAAAAAATTCAAAATTTCAAAAAACATGGGTTATAGCCCATCGTTTTTTGAAATTTTGAAAAAAAATGTAACCTCATTTTTCATCATTTTTGAACATGGGCTATAGCCCCTACCGTTCGGCATACTATAGCACGCCGTTTTTCATCATTTTTGAGGATTTGAAAAAAATTCAAAATTTCAAAAAACATGGGTTATAGCCCATCGTTTTTTGAAATTTTGAATTTTTTTTTAACCTCATTTTTCATCATTTTTGAACATGGGCTATAGCCCCTACCGTTCGGCATACTATAGCACGCCGTTTTTCATCATTTTTGAGGATTTGAAAAAAATTCAACATTTAAAAAAACATGGGTTATAGCCCATCGTTTTTTGAAATTTTGAAAAAAAAATTAACCTCATTTTTCATCATTTTTGAACATGGGCTATAGCCCCTACCGTTCGGCATACTATAGCACGCCGTTTTTCATCATTTTTGAGGATTTGAAAAAAATTCAAAATTTCAAAAAACATGGGTTATAGCCCATCGTTTTTTGAAATTTTGAATTTTTTTTTAACCTCATTTTTCATCATTTTTGAACATGGGCTATAGCCCCTACCGTTCGGCATACTATAGCACACCGTTTTTCATCATTTTTGAGGATTTGAAAAAAATTCAACATTTCAAAAAACATGGGTTATAGCCCATCGTTTTTTGAAATTTTGAAAAAAAAATTAACCTAATTTTTCATCATTTTTGAACATGGGCTATAGCCCCTACCGTTCGGCATACTATAGCACGCCGTTTTTCATCATTTTTGAGGATTTGAAAAAAATTCAAAATTTCAAAAAACATGGGTTATAGCCCATCGTTTTTTGAAAATTTAAAAAAAAAAAATTAACCTCGTTTTTCATCATTTTTGAACATGGGCTATAGCCCCTACCGTTCGGCATACTATAGCACGCCGTTTTTAATCATTTTTGAGGATTTGAAAAAAATTCAAAATTTCAAAAAACATGGGTTATAGCCCATCGTTTTTTGATTTTTTTTTTTTTTTTTTTACCTCGTTTTTCATCATTTTTGAACATGGGCTATAGCCCCTACCGTACGGCATACTATAGCACGCCGTTTTTCATCATTTTTGAGGATTTGAAAAAAAATCTAAATTTCAAAAAACATGGGTTATAGCCCATCGTTTTTTGAAATTTTGAAAAAAAAAATTAACCTCGTTTTTCATCATTTTTGAACATGGGCTATAGCCCCTACCGTACGGCATACTATAGCACGCCATTTTTCAACATTTTTGACGATTTGAAAAAAATTCAAAATTTCAAAAACCATGGGTTATAGCCCATCGTTTTTTTAAATTTTGAAAAAAAAAATTACCTCGTTTTTCATCATTTTTGAACATGGGCTATAGCCCCTACCGTTCGGCATACTATAGCACGCCGTTTTTCATCATTTTTGAGGATTTGAAAACATTTCAAAATTTCAAAAAACATGGGTTATAGCCCATCGTTTTTTGAAATTTTGAAAAAAAAATTAACCTCATTTTTCATCATTTTTGAACATGGGCTATAGCCCCTACCGTTCGGCATACTATAGCACGCCGTTTTTCATCATTTTTGAGGATTTGAAAAAAATTCAAAATTTCAAAAAACATGGGTTATAGCCCATCGTTTTTTGAAATTTTGAAAAAAAAATTAACCTCATTTTTCATCATTTTTGAACATGGGCTATAGCCCCCTACCGTTCGGCATACTATAGCACGCCGTTTTTCATCATTTTTGAGGATTTGAAAAAAATTCTAAATTTCAAAAAACATGGGTTATAGCCCATCGTTTTTTGAAATTTTGAAAAAAAAATTAACCTCGTTTTTCATCATTTTTGAACATGGGCTATAGCCCCTACCGTACGGCATACTATAGCACGCCGTTTTTCATCATTTTTGAGGATTTGAAAAAAAATCTAAATTTCAAAAAACATGGGTTATAGCCCATCGTTTTTTGAAATTTTGAAAAACATTTTAACCTCATTTTTCATCATTTTTGAACATGGGCTATAGCCCCTACCGTTCGGCATACTATAGCACGCCGTTTTTCATCATTTTTGAGGATTTGAAAAAAATTCAAAATTTCAAAAAACATGGGTTATAGCCCATCGTTTTTTGAAAATTTGATTTTTTTTTAACCTCATTTTTCATCATTTTTGAACATGGGCTATAGCCCCTACCGTTCGGCATACTATAGCACGCCGTTTTTCATCATTTTTGAGGATTTGAAAAAAATTCAACATTTCAAAAAACATGGGTTATAGCCCATCGTTTTTTGAAATTTTGAAAAACAAATTTACCTCATTTTTCATCATTTTTGAACATGGGCTATAGCCCCTACCGTTCGGCATACTATAGCACGCCGTTTTTCATCATTTTTGAGGATTTGAAAAAAATTCAAAATTTCAAAAAACATGGGTTATAGCCCATCGTTTTTTGAAATTTTGAAAAAAAAAATTAACCTCGTTTTTCATCATTTTTGAACATGGGCTATAGCCCCTACCGTACGGCATACTATAGCACGCCATTTTTCAACATTTTTGACGATTTGAAAAAAATTCAAAATTTCAAAAACCATGGGTTATAGCCCATCGTTTTTTAAAATTTTGAAAAAAAAAATTACCTCGTTTTTCATCATTTTTGAACATGGGCTATAGCCCCTACCGTTCGGCATACTATAGCACGCCGTTTTTCATCATTTTTGAGGATTTGAAAACATTTCAAAATTTCAAAAAACATGGGTTATAGCCCATCGTTTTTTGAAATTTTGAAAAAAAAATTAGCCTCATTTTTCATCATTTTTGAACATGGGCTATAGCCCCTACCGTTTGGCATACTATAGCACGCCGTTTTTCATCATTTTTGAGGATTTGAAAAAAATGCAAAATTTCAAAAAACATGGGTTATAGCCCATCGTTTTTTGAAATTTTGAAAAAAAATTTAACCTCATTTTTCATCATTTTTGAACATGGGCTATAGCCCCCTACCGTTCGGCATACTATAGCACGCCGTTTTTCATCATTTTTGAGGATTTGAAAAAAATTCTAAATTTCAAAAAACATGGGTTATAGCCCATCGTTTTTTGAAATTTTGAAAAAAAAATTAACCTCGTTTTTCATCATTTTTGAACATGGGCTATAGCCCCTACCGTACGGCATACTATAGCACGCCGTTTTTCATCATTTTTGAGGATTTGAAAAAAAATCTAAATTTCAAAAAACATGGGTTATAGCCCATCGTTTTTTGAAATTTTGAAAAACATTTTAACCTCATTTTTCATCATTTTTGAACATGGGCTATAGCCCCTACCGTTCGGCATACTATAGCACGCCGTTTTTCATCATTTTTGAGGATTTGAAAAAAATTCAAAATTTCAAAAAACATGGGTTATAGCCCATCGTTTTTTGAAAATTTGATTTTTTTTTTAACCTCATTTTTCATCATTTTTGAACATGGGCTATAGCCCCTACCGTTCGGCATACTATAGCACGCCGTTTTTCATCATTTTTGAGGATTTGAAAAAAATTCAACATTTCAAAAAACATGGGTTATAGCCCATCGTTTTTTGAAATTTTGAAAAAAAAATTAACCTAATTTTTCATCATTTTTGAACATGGGCTATAGCCCCTACCGTTCGGCATACTATAGCACGCCGTTTTTCATCATTTTTGAGGATTTGAAAAAAATTCAAAATTTCTAAAAACATGGGTTATAGCCCATCGTTTTTTGAAATTTTGATTATTTTTTTAACCTCGTTTTTCATCATTTTTAAACATGGGCTATAGCCCCTACCGTACGGCATACTATAGCACGCCGTTTTTCATCATTTTTGAGGATTTGAAAAAAAATCTAAATTTTAAAAAACATGGGTTATAGCCCATCGTTTTTTGAAATTTTGAATTTTTTTTTAACCTAATTTTTCATCATTTTTGAACATGGGCTATAGCCCCTACCGTACGGCATACTATAGCACGCCATTTTTCAACATTTTTGACGATTTGAAAAAAATTCAAAATTTCAAAAACCATGGGTTATAGCCCATCGTTTTTTTAAATTTTGAAAAAAAAAATTACCTCGTTTTTCATCATTTTTGAACATGGGCTATAGCCCCTACCGTTCGGCATACTATAGCACGCAGTTTTTCATCATTTTTGAGGATTTGAAAACATTTCAAAATTTCAAAAAACATGGGTTATAGCCCATCGTTTTTGGAATTTTGAATTTTTTTTAACCTCATTTTTCATCATTTTTGAACATGGGCTATAGCCCCTACCGTTCGGCATACTATAGCACGCCGTTTTTCATCATTTTTGAGGATTTGAAAAAAATTCAAAATTTAAAAAAACATGGGTTATAGCCCATCGTTTTTTGAAATTTTGAATTTTTTTTTAACCTAATTTTTCATCATTTTTGAACATGGGCTATAGCCCCTACCGTACGGCATACTATAGCACGCCATTTTTCAACATTTTTGAGGATTTGAAAAAAATTCAAAATTTCATAAAACATGGGTTATAGCCCATCGTTTTTTGAAAATTTGAATTTTTTTTTTAACCTCGTTTTTCATCATTTTTGAACATGGGCTATAGCCCCTACCGTTCGGCATACTATAGCACGCCGTTTTTCATCATTTTTGAGGATTTGAAAAAAATTCAAAATTTTAAAAAACATGGGTTATAGCCCATCGTTTTTTGAAAATTTGAAAAAAAATTAGCCTCGTTTTTCGTCATTTTTGAACATGGGCTATAGCCCCTACCGTTCGGCATACTATAGCACGCCGTTTTTCATCATTTTTGAGGATATAAAAAAAAATCAAAATTTCAAAAAACATGGGTAGCCCATCGTTTTTTGAAATTTTGGAAAAAAAATTAACCTCGTTTTTCATCATTTTTGAACATGGGCTATAGTCCCTACCCTACGGCATACTATAGCACGCCGTTTTTCATCATTTTTGAGGATTTGAAAAAAATTCAAAATTTAAAAAAACATGGGTTATAGCCCATCGTTTTTTGAGATTTGTATTTTTATTTTTACCTCGTTTTTCATCATTTTTGAACATGGGCTATAGCCCCTACCGTTCGGCATACTATAGCACGCCGTTTTTCATCATTTTTGAGGATTAGAAAAAAATTCAAAAATTCAAAAAACATGGGTTATAGCCCATCGTTTTTTGAAGTTTTGAATTTTTTTTAACCTCATTTTTCATCATTTTTGAACATGGGCTATAGCCCCTACCGTTCGGCATACTATAGCACGCCATTTTTCATCATTTTTGAGGATTTGAAAAAAAATCAAAATTTCAAAAAACATGGGTTATAGCCCATCGTTTTTTGAAATTTTGATTTTTTTTTTTAACCTCGTTTTTCATCGTTTTTGAACATGGGCTATAGCCCCTACTGTATGGCATACTATAGCACGCCGTTTTTTATCATTTTTGAGGATTTGAAAAAAAATCTAAATTTCTAAAAACATGGGTTATAGCCCATCGTTTTTTGAAAATTTGAAGAAAAAAAATTAACCTCGTTTTTCATCATTTTTTAACATGGGCTATAGCCCCTACCGTTCGGCATACTATAGCACACCGTTTTTCATCATTTTTGAGGATTAGAAAAAATTTCAAAATTTCAAAAAACATGGGTTATAGCCCATCGTTTTTTGAAAATTTGAAAAAAAAAAATTACCTCGTTTTTCATCATTTTTGAACATGGGCTATAGCCCCTACCGTTCGGCATACTATAGCACACCGTTTTTCATCATTTTTGAGGATTAGAAAAAATTTCAAAATTTCAAAAAACATGGGTTATAGCCCATCGTTTTTTGAAAATTTGAAAAAAAAAATTTACCTCGTTTTTCATCATTTTTGAACATGGGCTATAGCCCCTACCGTTCGGCATACTATAGCACACCTATAGCCTACTTAGGTTCATCTTACGGTGGACATGTTTGCCTGAAAAGGAATCTTTGAAATGTTTCATAGTTTTAGAAATATAGCGCTTTCAAATTTGAGACTTTTAACATGGGGCTCAATGGCAGATTTTGGCACGTCAAAAAATCACTTTCACCTAGAAACTCCATTCACACTTTTTTTTTATGCCAAGCAGCAGAAAGAGCCCATGGTAATTACAGACCTACCTACTGTGCCTTGGCAGAAAGTGGGAAATGACTTGTTCCACCTGGATGGAAAGAATTATCTACTGGTCATAGACTATTTTTCTAACTTTCCAGAGATTGCACTGCTTTCCAGCATGACAGCTACTTGTGTGATTACACATCAGAAATCTATCTTTGCGAGACATGGGATTTGCTTTGCAATCAGACAATGGGCCATGTTACAACTGTAAGGAGTTCCAGAACTTTGCAGAAGAATATGATTTCCAGCATGTCACATCAAGCCCCCTGTATGCCCAATCCAATGGCAAAGCAGAAAAAGGTGTGCACATAGTAAAAAATCTACTCAAGACAGCACAAAAAAGTGGTTCTGATTTTCCTTTTCTTTTATTCTCCATTGTTCTGTAAAGCACTTTGAGCTGCATTTCATGTCATGAAAGGTGCTATACAAATAAAGTTTTATTATTATTATTATTATATCTAGCTCTACTTAGTTACCGAACATCACCACTAGAACATGGAATGTCTCCAGCTGAGCTACTGATGGGACGCAGACTACAAACCACACTTCAAACTCACACGGAAAAAGCGGAAAAAGCATAACATCATGAGACAGAAGTGTCTGCAAAACAGACATAAAGCAAACTATGACAAAGTGTCAAACTGTTTAGTGCCGCTGTCAAAACATGACACAGTGAGAGTTGAAGATTCTAACTATTGGAACAAGAAAGCCACCGTTTTGAAGGAAGTGGGTCCTAGATCGTACACTGTCAGGACAGAAGATGGTGCTGAGAAGGAATGGAAGGAGCTTGTTGAAATCACCAGAGACACTCGAACAAAATTAACAGTCAGCTGATGATGATGTTTGTACCACAGCAGCACCACCGGCTGAGCTGGCAAACTTGTCACCTCCAGCTGACCAGACAACTTCAACTGACCAGACACCTGTACTGAGAAGGTCAACACGCCAGTCGAAACCACCTGACAGACTGGTCCTCTAGTCTAAAGGACAGCCCCAGAGCTGAATCTATTTGCATTAAAACAAACACTTACTTACTTTTGAGCACGCATTTAAAAAAAGAAAAAAAGATGGACATTGATATGTGTTATGCATTTGGAATAGCAACAGTTGAATAACAATTCACAGAATGTGTTGTGTGATTTTACATTTAAAGAAAAGGAGACGTTGTGATATGTGAGTATAACAGCCACTAGATGGCAATGATGATGACTGTGCCACACCTATATCATGGCCACACCTACAAACATTTCTAGATCTTAGAATAGGATGTATGACCTGTATGCTACCCAACTCTATCAGTTCAAATAAAGAGTCATATCAAGAACCAAGTTTCTTCATTGAGATACAGAAACATTACAGTCATTTATACTGGTCACGCTCATTTACTAGTCTTATGTATGCAGACGATTTGGTCATTTTTAATCCATATAGTGCTGGCCTTCAACAGCTGCTGAGTGCATGCTCACGGTACGGTGCTGACTTTGACATTAAAACAGAGCAAGATTATGATTGTCCGAAGCAGGGAAGACGGACATCTAACCTTTCCTGACTTTTACCTCTCTGGCTCTGTCCTTAGTGAGATAAAATATTTGGGCCACATCATCTCAAATGACCTCTCTGATGACAAGGACATATACAGACAGCGTCGGAAGCTGTATGCGCAAGGAAACATGCTGTGTAGAAAATTTAGCATGTGCTCAGTACCGGTGAAGAATTCACTTTTTAAATCCTTTTGTACACCCCTGTATACTGCCCACCTGTAGTGTCGATACAAGCAAGCCAGTATCAGACGTTTGACAGTGGCCTACAATGACTGCATGAGGCTGCTACTGAGAGCTCCAAGAAGCTCCAGTGCAAGCCAAATGTTCGTCAGTGTTGGGTCCCTACCTGCTCTGCTGTGCTACGCAATCTCATGTATAGATTTATGTGTAGAGTATCTGAGTCATTAAATGACATTATTGATGTCATTACTAACCCAATACGAAGCTCTGTCAGGTTCTCCTCCAGACTGTGGAACCATTGGCGAACGTGTCTGTATGTTCGAAACTGAACATGGTGGAACTCTTTTTATTGTATATTTCTTTCTATATTTTTACTTCTTATCTATTGTATTGTTATTCTGTACTGTGATATGGATTCCCCTGAGTCTGCAATAAAGATTGAATTGAATTATGAAGGTCATTTATACTGGTCAAGGTCATTTATACTTGACAAGGGCATTTATACTGATCAAGCTCATTTACTAGTCTTATGAAGGTCATTTATACTGATCAAGCTCATTTACTAGTCTTATGAAGGTCATTTATACTGCTCAAGGTCATTGATATTGGTCAAGGTCATTGAGCGGCACGCTATAGTGCGAGATTCTTCATCATTGTTGAGGATTTGAAAAAAGGTGCAAATCGCGGAAAAGCGAAAGGCTATATATAGTCCATGGTGTCGGAGGGCATACTATAGTATGTCGTTTTTCACGATTTCGGAGGATTTGAAAAAAGGTGAAAATGAGCTGTATTTGACAAGTTATAAATCAAGATGGAAAGATATAGAGGGTTCAATGGGAAGGGGGCTACCTATTAATATGCTGGTGGGAGACCCATCCTTGGTCAAACACTTGTCAGATCCTCAGAATGTGATGATAACGGGTTCATTGAAGGTGTGGAGTGAAATAATTAGGAGATATAAGGACAAAACTGGAATTCTCAAATGGTTTGCATATGATCCAGACTTCAGACCTAGTACACATGACATGAGGTTTAGAGGTTGGATTGGGAATGGCCTCTCTGCATATTGTACTCTTTTAAAACAGGGTAATGTGATGAGCTTCCTGGACCTGAAAGACAAATTTAATTTACAGAATCGGGACAATGAGACCTGATTTTGTTTAAATTAATTTGTTTAACCTGTAGAAGCAGATGCACCTGTTTGAGGTACTTATGATCATCAATAGAGAAGAGAGGCAGATAAAATTCAATAAAAAGTAAATTGAAAAAAAAAATAGCTGTATTTGGGTGAAGTGGTGATAATAATGAGAACACATTGAGCTGTATTTGGGTAAAGTGGGGATAATATAAGAACACATTGAGCTGTATTTGGGTAAAGTGGTGATAATATAAGAACACATTGAGCTGTATTTGGGTAAAGTGGTGCTAATATAAGAACACATTGAGCTGTATTTGGGTAAAGCGATAATATAAGAACACATTCAAGTATCTCACAATGTATAAAGTCTCCAAACCAACTTTGATGAGTCAGTGTTGTGTTGCTCTTAAAACATCACTTCATCACTAATCTTTGCAGAATAAATAATTATACGTGTGAGAACTTTCTTAAACAAACATAAGACGTTCTCATACTTTGTCCTGGGTCTAGTGAACAGAAATCACAAGTAATAAATAGACTCTGTAAACTAACTGTAGGGAGTACTAACACAGTAGAGAACCTTGGGGTTATCATCTATGAAAAGGCAACACAAATGAGCAGAAAATAAAAATAAATCATGTAAATACAACAAATTGAGCAGAGCACTGCAGGGACTTGAACCCCGTTCTGGAAAACCAGGAGTACCACACCAGTGCCTTAGTTTGTTTTGTTGTAACTTACAGGTCCATTATTTATCAGGCCTGGCCAATCAGCGGCAGCTAGAGGCGGGATCAAAGCATACACAGTGCTGCCTTGATCCCGCCTCTAGCTGCCGCTGATTGGCCAGGCCGTTTGGTGGCCGGAGCATCAAGTCTGCCTGAGAGTTCCCAGATGGGAGCAGGAGGGGGGGGGAACCCAGTGTACTCTCTGCTGCCCCATCTGGCAGAGTCAGGTTAATAAGAACTGTGTTTGAAAAATAAACATGTCATCCCGGCCGTTTCACTCATATGGATATGAAGAATCAACTGAGAGAAAACGCTATTGTTACTGCTACTGAATTAGTTACATTTTCACTAGAAACAGACTATCATATATGAGTGACTGACTGTTGCAAATTATACAGAGACACCTCCCTGACAATATAACGATACAGAGACACCGCCCCTGACAATATAACGATACAGAGACACCACCCTGACAATATAACGATACAGAGACACCGCCCTGACAATATAACGATACAGAGACACCGCCCTGACAATATAACGATACAGAGACACCTCACTGACAATATAACGAAAACGTAACTAACACAGTCCAGGTGACTAAAATGTGACTAAAACTAAATGAAAACTATTCAAAAAGACTGACTAAAACTAATAGAAATGTGCTGCCAAAAACAACACAAGCTGGGAGCGATACAGTGGTGGGAGATGTTCCATGCTGTGAGACAACTGGGAGCGATACTGTATAGCAGCTCATACATGGGCCACATGCGGCACATGCATCCGCCTTCACTTAAAGGACAACTTTAGTTTTTTTTCAACCAAGGTTCATGTTTTAGGTTGTTATTAGAGAAACTTAAAGGTGAGTGTTAATTTTCTTTCATTTGCTGCTTTCTTTTGTTTTTGGGATTTTAGCAGTTTTTGACAGGGGGCGGGGGCATTCGAGCATGGGGCTAAATATGTATTTATTTTTACAAATTATTATGGCGATTTATTTTTTTATTATTTACTATAGTCCTAATAAACCCCAAGAAATTACATCTGGCCACAAAAGATCACAGGATCTACTGAATGAGACAAACTGACATATTGAGCCTATACACACACAGTATAAGCCTTCCCCCAGTAGGCTACCTTCACATTCAGTAGATCCTGTGATCTTCTGTGGCCAGATGTAATTTCCTGAAGTTTATTAGGACTATAGTAAATAATACAAAGATAAATCACCATAAGATTTTGTAAAAAAATACATATTTAGCCCCATGCTCGAATGCCCCTGCCCCCCTGTCAAAAACAGCTAAAATCCCTAAAACGAAAGAAAGCAGCAAATGAGAAGAAATGGACACTCATCTTTTACTTTCTCTAATAACAACCTAAAACATGAACCTTGGTTGAAAAAAACTAAAGTTGTCCTTTAATGTGGCCCTCAAGTTAATATTGTAATACTGATATATGTTATTGATTTCAGCTGCTATAATTCCAAACATGCTTTAATTACTTCAGTCTATATTAGTAGCTTAGTAGTATTTAAATGTTATTGTCTTTTTGTGTGTTTGGATTTAGTTTGTAAAGTGAATATAACTAAATGACTATAACTAAATGCATTAAATAAAAAGGTTACATTTCAGGATTCCAATTCAAAAATGAAAAGATTCAAATTCAAATTTGAGCTTGTAGATCGGCTATTTTTGCTACGACAGTAATATGCAATGTGGCCCTCTGGAATGAATGTGGAAATATAGTGGCCCTCTCCATCGTCAAAGTTGCCCACCCCTGGTATAGCTATACTGAATAGTATAGCCATACAGCTATACTGGGAAACTTGGACCATGGAGAGGGCCACTATAGTTCCACACTCACTCCAGAGGGGCACTATAGTTCCACACTCACTCCAGAGGTCCACTATAGTTCCACACTCACTCCAGAGGTCCACTATAGTTCCACACTCACTACAGAGGGCCACTATAGTTTCGACACTCACTCCAGAGGGGCACTATAGTTCCACACTCACTCCAGAGGTCCACTATAGTTCCACACTCACTCCAGAGGTCCACTATAGTTCCACACTCACTCCAGAGGGCCACTATATTTCCACACTCACTCCAGAGGGCCACTATATTTCCACACTCACTCCAGAGGGCCACTATATTTCCACACTCACTCCAGAGTGCCACTATAGTTCCACACTCACTCCAGAGGGCCACTATAGTTCCACACTCACTCCAGAGGGCCACTATATTTCCACACTCACTCCAGAGGGCCACTATAGTTCCACACTCACTCCAAAGGGCCACTATAGTTCCACACTCACTCCAAAGGGCCACTATAGTTCCACACTCACTCCAGAGGGCCACTATAGTTCCACACTCACTCCAGAGGGGCCACAGTAGATCAGCAATTTTTGCTATATTTGAATTGAAAACCTGAATAAGTTTTTGCCATTTTTGAATTGGAATCCTGAAAAGTAATCTTTTTATTGAATTTCAAATGCATTTAGTTATAGTTATGTTAACTGTATGAACTGTTAATATAACTACATTGGACACAAAAAGACAACAACATTGTAACTAGTCATGAAGTAATTAAAGCGGGTTTGGAATTGTAACAGCAGCTGAAATCAATACTATATCAGTATTCTGATATTACCATGCGGGCCACATTAAGTGAAGGTGGGGGACGCACGTGGCCCCCGGGCCACCAGTTGCCCACCCCTGATATAGCTATACAGTGGTAGTATTAGTCATAATACACATCTAGCCTGGAATCCAGACTGATTACTGTTCCCTACTCAGTCTGGCCAGGGTCCTATTTTGACTCGAATTTTAATTAAGGAAAGTCAGTCTAGTTTTACATTGGAAGACACTAAAGTTAAAAATGTAAGGACTTTTAATTCCTCTAATGAAAACAAATAAAACCATTACTGCATCAAAAGTAATCAACAATATAACAAGAATCCAACATGGGGTCAAATTGTAAAATATTACCAAAGAATGATGCAAAAAAAGTGTGAAAATCTACAAGACCACAAGAACGCAACGAGGCGCTGTGAGCGTGTAGGGCTATTTTCACAAAAAGTATCTGTAACCAAATACAATTGAATGCCTCAACTGTGTTACATGGTGAGTTGAGGACTTTGTGGTGGCGGTGTGTTACATGGTGAGTTGATGACTTTGTGGTGGCGGTGTGTTACATGGTGAGTTGAGGACTTTGTGGTGGCGGTGTGTTACATGGTGAGTTGAGGACTTTGTGGTGGGGGTGTGTTACATGGTGAGTTGAGGACTTTGTGGTGGCGGTGTGTTACATGGTGAGTTGAGGACTTTGTGGTGGCGGTGTGTTACATGGTGAGTTGAGGACTTTGTGGTGGCGGTGTGTTACATGGTGAGTTGAGGACTTTGTGGTGGCGGTGTGTTACATGGTGAGTTGAGGACTTTGTGGTGGCGGTGTGTTACATGGTGAGTTGAGGACTTTGTGGTGGCGGTGTGTTACATGGTGAGTTGAGGACTTTGTGGTGGCGGTGTGTCACATGGTGAGTTGAGGACTTTGTGGTGGCGGTGTGTTACATGGTGAGTTGCGCTGGCACGCCGCGCACCAAACATGGAAGATCTGCAAGCTCATAACACACTTGGAGCTTGTACAAACAGGGGGAGGGGTTGGGGGGGATTGGGGGGGGTAGCAGAACACAGCACAGAACAGCACTGATCGACAGTAACAGTAAAAGGAGACAGGTGGTGATTATGTGATTGACAGTAACAGTAAAAGGAGACAGGTGGTGATTATGTGATCGACAGTAACAGTAAAAGGAGACAGGTGGTGATTATGTGATAGACAGTAACAGTAAAAGGAGACAGGTGGTGATTATGTGATAGACAGTAACAGTAAAAGGAGACAGGTGGTGATTATGTGATCAACAGTAACAGTAAAAGGAGACAGGTGGTGATCATGTGATCGACAGTAACAGTAAAAGGAGACAGGTGGTGATTATGTGATACAGTAAAAGGAGACAGGTGGTGATTATGTGATCGACAGTAAAAGGAGACAGGTGGTGATTATGTGATCGACAGTAAAAGGAGACAGGTGGTGATTATGTGATCGACAGTAAAAGGAGACAGGTGGTGATTATGTGATCGACAGTAACTGTAGAAAACCCCACCACTCTCCGGCTGAGAGCGGGGTGGAACCGGAGCTGATCACCTCATTCCTCCTCTAGTGGTGGGTGGGGCTATACTGAATACTAGTTGGGCACACCTGTGGCTGGCCTATAAAGGCCCAGGTGTAACCCTCAGAGAAAACATTTGGTCTCATTTGGTATAGAAATGTTGAATGGGAGAAGAGGTAGAAACCTGATTCTGTCCACCTTGATGCGTTAATATAATTCAACCATAATCACTCCATGTCACCCTCAATAAATATATGTGAAACCACAAGCCGACTATGGTCCTGCATGGTGCTCTAATAGGCACACTGGTGTAAGAGTGATATAGCCTACAACGAGCAAACCCCTTCGTACAGTATACAATTCTTTCATGGTCCTTCGAGCACGGATCACCCTGCCATCAGAGATGGACCCGAGTCCCCCTCCCCAGCTCGCGCCACCATCGGCGCAGCAGCGACCATGGGCCCCAGCCCCCCAGCAGACATGGCCCCCAGCTCCCCAACAGCAGCCATGGCCCCCAGCACCCCAGCCGTACTGTACTGTACTGTACATTATGTGTCGCATGTCGTTATAGGTGAACCGTACTGTACTGTACATTATGTGTCGCATGTCGTTATAGGTGAACCGTACTGTACTGTACATTATGTGTTGCATGTCGTTATAGGTGAGCCGTACTGTACATTATGTGTCGCATGTCGTTATAGGTGAGCCGTACTGTACTGTACATTATGTGTTGCATGTCGTTATAGGTGAGCCATACTGTACATTATGTGTCGCATTTCGTTATAGGTGAGCCGTACTGTACTGTACATTATGTGTTGCATGTCGTTATAGGTGAGCCGTACTGTACATTATGTGTTGCATGTCGTTATAGGTGTACTGTACATTATGTGTCGCATGTCGTTATAGGTGAGCCGTACTGTACTGTACATTAAGTGTCGCATGTCGTTATAGGTGAGCCGTACTGTACTGTACATTATGTGTCACATGTAATAGGTGAGCCATACTGTACTGTACATTATGTGTCGCATGTCGTTATAGGTGAGCCGTACTGTACATTATGTGTCGCATGTCGTTATAGGTGAACCGTACTGTACTGTACATTATGTGTTGCATGTCGTTAAAGGTGAACCGTACTGTACTGTACATTATGTGTCGCATGTCGTTAAAGGTGAAGCGTACTGTACTGTACATTATGTGTCGCATGTCGTTAAAGGTGAACCGTACTGTACTGTACATTATGTGTCGCATGTCGTTAAAGGTGAACCGTACTGTACATTATGTGTCGCATGTCGTTATAGGTGAACCGTACTGTACTGTACATTATGTGTCGCATGTCGTTATAGGTGAGCCGTACTGTACTGTACATTATGTATCGCATGTTGTTATAGGTGAGCCGTACTAGGGTTGGGTGACGATACGAATACATCGTCAATCGCGAATATACGAATCCAATCGCCGAATATTTTTATTAGGCGATTTCTCGGGACGATTTAGCCCAATTAACATGTAAAGTGTGAGCAACATGTAGTAACAGCGGCCGGGTGAAAATCCCCCGTTATAATGGTATGCTCCCAGCCTCCCACTGTCCCCGCACTCAGCACTGTCAGCAGCCAGCATCGGGCACCGGGGCACGGCACTTACGGCAGCCGCCAGCCAAAGTAAAGGCTGGGAGCTGGGAGGATGTAGCCTACATGTTGTTTAAGCTCCGGAGTCCAGACCCATGCAGTTTAATAATATACAGTCACAACAGAATGCACACTGCTGTCTCGTGTCTCATCACAATCCCAATGCGCCACCCGTGAGTGGCGGGGGGGGAAATAAAAAAAACTTTCTACTAGTGTTAGTGTATAGGCTCGGGGATCATAATAGCGCTTAGCTTAGCATTAGCTTAGCGTGTAGCCAATACTGGTGCAACCCACTGATTGAACTTCATCTCCGCCTGTAATCCAAGTTATTTTTATTGACAACGTGAACAAACCCCGACACCAGCGCTGCAAAAATAGACAGATCTACAAGCTCTCAACGCGTAGCGAACGGCACTGCAAAAAGAGGCAGGACGCGATGCCTTGAGAGCCTGTGTGGATCAGCCCGGGGCGGCCGCAGCAGCTTGTGGGCTCCGCTCCGAGCCTCCGACGTGCGGGGAGGGAAGGGAGCTAGTTACGATGCCTGGCTGCGCTGCAGTCTGCAGAAACAGACTGATCTACAAGCTCTCAACGCCTAGCGAACGGAGCTGCGAAAACAGGCAGGACGCGGCGCCTTGAGAGCTTGTAGATCTGGCTTTTTTGCGACCTGCAGTGAGCTGTTCTCACTTTACTTTTATGACACGAATACATCGTCAATCGGCGAATATTGGTCAGACGACTGGCGGTTGAAAAAAATTGGCATATCGCCCAACCTTAAGCCGTACTGTACTGTACATTATGTGTTGCATGTCGTTATAGGTGAGCCGTACTGTACTGTACATTATGTGTCGCATGTCGTTATAGGTGAGCCGTACTGTACTATACATTATGTGTCGCATGTCGTTATAGGTGAGCCGTACTGTACTATACATCATGTGTCGCATGTCGTTATAGGTGAGCCGTATTTACTGTACATTATGTGTCGCATGTCGTTATAGGTGAGCCGTACTGTACTGTACATTATGTGTCACATGTTATAGGTGAGCCGTACTGTACTGTACATTATGTGTCACATGTTGTTATAGGTGAGCCGTACTGTACTGTACATTATGTGTCGCATGTCGTTATAGGTGAGCCGTATTGTACTATACATTATGTGTCTCATGTCGTTATAGGTGAGCCGTATTCACTGTACATTATGTGTCGCATGTCGTTAAAGGTGAACCGTACTGTACATTATGTGTCGCATGTCGTTAAAGGTGAACCGTACTGTACTGTACATTATGTGTCGCATGTCGTTAAAGGTGAACCGTACTGTACTGTACATTATGTGTCGCATGTCGTTAAAGGTGAACCGTACTGTACTGTACATTATGTGTCGCATGTCGTTAAAGGTGAACCGTACTGTACTGTACATTATGTGTTGCATGTCGTTAAAGGTGAACCGTACTGTACTGTACATTATGTGTCACATGTTATAGGTGAGCCGTACTGTACTGTACATTATGTGTCACATGTTATAGGTGAGCCGTACTGTACTGTACATTATGTGTCACATGTTATAGGTGAGCCGTACTGTACTGTACATTATGTGTCGCATGTCGTTATAGGTGAGCCGTATTGTACTATACATTATGTGTCTCATGTCGTTATAGGTGAGCCGTATTCACTGTACATTATGTGTCGCATGTCGTTAAAGGTGAACCGTACTGTACATTATGTGTCGCATGTCGTTAAAGGTGAACCGTACTGTACTGTACATTATGTGTCGCATGTCGTTAAAGGTGAACCGTACTGTACTGTACATTATGTGTCGCATGTCGTTAAAGGTGAACCGTACTGTACTGTACATTATGTGTCGCATGTCGTTAAAGGTGAACCGTACTGTACTGTACATTATGTGTCGCATGTCGTTAAAGGTGAACCGTACTGTACTGTACATTATGTGTCAGCTGTTGTTATAGGTGAACCGTACTGTACTGTACATTATGTGTCGCATGTCGTTAAAGGTGAACCGTACTGTACTGTACATTATGTGTCAGCTGTTGTTATAGGTGAGCCGTACTGTACTGTACATTATGTGTCACATGTTGTTATAGGTGAGCCTTACTGTACTGTACATTATGTGTCACATGTTGTTATAGGTGAGCTGTACTGTACTGTACATTATGTGTCACATGTTATAGGTGAACCGTACTGTACTGTACATTATGTGTCGCATGTCGTTATAGGTGAGCCGTACTGTACTGTACATTATGTGTCACATGTTGTTATAGGTGAGCCGTACTGTACTGTACATTATGTGTCACATGTTATAGGTGAGCCGTACTGTACTGTACATTATGTGTCACATGTTATAGGTGAGCCGTACTGTACTGTACATTATGTGTCGCATGTCGTTATGTTGTCCAGCATTCACAGCATATCGCGGAACAGAGTAAACCTCTGTGTTTATCTAAACGGTCGTAATTGAGACAAACATTCTGTGACTACTAGAAAAGAAAGGAAAAACAAAACATCACAGGCAAGGGGTGGATTATTTGTGACCAGATTTGACTGAGAGCCTGCCATCGCACAACCTCCAGCTTTTCACCAGAGGAGAAAAAGCCCTTCACAAACTGGAGCATGTATGAAATAAGTGTCAGAGCTGAAATCTACATGTAAATAAATACAAAATAAATGCTTAACACATTGTATGCTAGAGTTTTCTATTTGCTCAGGCTTGCTGGTGCTAAGCGATTAACATTGGACTTTTGAACTTTTTAGGGGCCCACAGCGAGGGGCCTCTTATAGCTAGAATCACATCGCATAAATAAAAAGTAGGCCAAACATGTCCACTTCAATTTAAAAAAAAAATTATGATTCTACCATCTTCCATTCTGGAGATATTGACCTTTTTCTAAAACCTGCTTTTGAAGGCACGCTGCTCGCTTGAAAAAACAGCAGAGATATGGAAGGTTGAAGTTGACAGACATTGACAGACAGATATAAAAATGAACACAAATAATATCATATACATACTACACACTGAATGAAAGCCCTGAATGTCTACTTTTAGGAGGAAAACAAATACACATGGTCCCATGTATAGTTTGTCAGTAATTGGCTATTGAATGCAGCTTGCGCCCACCAGAGAGGATTTCAGAAAATGCATGGACCAGAAGAACTATTATTCACAAAATAAGGCCTATAGCGAAATGTACATACTATATACCGTATGAAACAGAAGACTCTCTGCTTTCATAAGAAAAATACTTCTACTGTAATAATAATAAAAATCACACCCCTGTGAAGTGAGCAGTGCAATGTTGCACAACATTGCACTGCTCACTTCACATGGGTGTGATTTTTATTATTATTACAGTAGAAGTATTTTTCTTATGAAAGCAGAGAGTCTTCTGTTTCATACGGTATATAGTATGTACATGTCGCTATAGGCCTTATTTTGTGAATAATGGTTCTTCAGGTCCATGCATTTTCTGAAATCCTCAGAGTATTTTAGACAAGACAAGGAACTGACAACTAAATATTCACAAAATAAGGCCTATACATACTATATACCGTATGAAACAGAAGACTCTCTGCTTTCATAAGAAAAATACTTCTACTGTAATAATAATGAAAATCACACCCCTGTGAAGTGAGCAGTGCAATGTTGCACTGCTCACTTCACAACATTGCACTGCTCACTTCACATGGGTGTGATTTTTATTATTATTACAGTATTAGTTTTTTTCTTATGAAAGCAGAGAGTCTTCTGTTTCATACGGTATATAGTATGTACATGTCGCTATATGCCTTATTTTGTGAATAATAGTTCTATAGGTCCATGCTTTCTCTAATCAGACCAGTGTGTGTCCAGTGGAAACCTCGTATGAATCTGATCTCAGGTCAGAATGGGCTAAAGTTCTCTCTGAAAAAGAGAATTTTATAAATGAAATGGATTCAATAGTCTAGTATTGACAAACAGTATATGGGATATGTGTATTTTATTTGTTTTCCTCCTAAAATTAGACATTTAGGGCTTTCATTCAGTGTGTAGTTGATACTTTATTTATGTTTATATCTGCCTGTCATGATAACGTCATGATGATGATGATTCTATGCACATATGTGATCATTGTCTCAGTAAACAAAATCAACAGATCGTTTGATAGCATAACAGTGACTTGAGAGGTTGACATGTCTGGACATGAACCACAGGAGCGACTCAACTCGCAGTGGGGGGGGGGGTTCCACGGTTCCATGAACCACAGGAGCGATAAGCGTAGCCAGGCTGGCTGTGATTTCGACAAAATGACAGACAACACGATGGCTTCCGCAGCTTAGGATTGTATTAGTTATCCATTACAAACGGGTCGATTACGTCCCAGACGCCTTATCACTGCAATTGGCTGGCGAAGGCGCTATGGCGATTATGGTGATCAACTGCCGATAATCTTTTTTCCGAGAATGAGAGTAGCATTGCAAACTGCAAAACGATCGATCGCAACTCGCAGTGTGGGGGGGGGTTCCACGGTGTGATATCTGCTAGCCTAGTATACTGCTTCTTTGTCCAAACATGGCTGACGCGACGGCGAAAAAAAGACAGTTGGTCAGATGTATACTGCTTCTCCTATGGCGGTCCTTCGAGAATACGTCATTCGTTTCGCGTATACCTGTCCGTGAAATGGCGATCGACCGTTGGAGATTATTATTGGTTTATATACGGGTTTATATTTCCGAGAATGAGGCGGCAGACCGGTGAGTTGTCGTTGGAAAGAATTAGAGAGGGCTGTGTCGGCGGTGCAAGGCGATCGCAAGGCGCAGTGGGGCCTGGGGGGGGGAACTCAAACTGCCAAAGCGATCAAGAGACTCCCCCCACAAAGCTTCCTCGGGAGAAACCATGTAGAAACAGGAGGGGAGGGGGAATCGAGTGTATTCACAGACACTAGAGTATGGGTAACTCCATTTTAGATGCCCTGACATCTGCGTTGGTCTATGCCGTTGCCGTGCAGACCCATACGTGTAATGGAGGCATTGGAGGAGGGAGCGTCTTCGCCACAGACAGACCTCTTTTCAGGAGGGAGGGGCTTTTTACTCCCGGATCACATATTGGAGCTTCCTGGAGACGAAAGCTGTTATTTTCTTCGGTGTCCTGGAGCATAGGACGTTGATGTACAGTAAGCAATAAAAAAACGTATAAAACGTATTCCTACGCTTCGCGCGTACGGCGTTCGATATTAATAAAGCGTATCCATACGTTTCCAGCATTTTTTGTGTTAAACATGTAGCTAGTTGTAAAGTTTGAGAACACAGAAGTGAACCTTTCAAGCCTGCTTTCTCAACTCTGCAAGACATTACTCTATAAGCCATATCTCTAAAACTGGTGGGTCAAACTGAACAACCAATATGTCACGAAAATTTGGCCACATTTATGCATTCACTGTGGCAGTAAATGAGGTAATGGGTATGAATGGCCTGTCTTGGTTTAAAGCCTTTATAGGCCAGCCACAGGTGTGCCCAACTAGTATTCAGTATAGCCCCACCCACCACTAGAGGAGGAATGAGGTGATCAGCTCCGGTTCCACCCCACTCTCAGCCGGAGAGTGGTGGGGTTTTCTACAGTAACAGTAAAAATGGACAGGTGGTGATTATGTGATCGACAGTAAAAGGAGACAGGTGGTGATTATGTGATCGACAGTAAAAGGAGACAGGTGGTGATTATGTGATCGACAGTAAAAGGAGACAGGTGGTGATTATGTGATCTACTGTACTGTACATTATGTGTCGCATGTCGTTATAGGTGAGCTGTACTGTACTGTACATTATGTGTCGCATGTCATTATAGGTGAGCCGTACTGTACTGTACATTATGTGTCGCATGTCGTTATAGGTGAGCCGTACTGTACTGTACATTATGTGTCGCATGTCGTTATAGGTGAGCCGTACTGTACTGTACATTATGTGTCGCATGTCGTTATAGGTGAGCTGTACTGTACTGTACATTATGTGTCGCATGTCGTTATAGGTGAGCCGTACTGTACTGTACTTTATGTGTCGCATGTCGTTATAGGTGAGCCGTACTGTATTGTACATTATGTGTCGCATGTCATTATAGGTGAGCCATACTGTACTGTACATTATGTGTCGCATGTCGTTATAGGTGAGCCGAACTGTACTGTACTGTACATTATGTGTCGCATGTCGTTATAGGTGAGCCGTACTGTACTGTACATAATGTGTCGCATGTCGTTATAGGTGAGCCGTACTGTACATTATGTGTCGCATGTCGTTATAGGTGAGCTGTACTGTATTGTACACTATGTGTCGCATGTCGTTATAGGTGAGCCGTACTGTACTGTACATTATGTGTCACATGTCGTTATAGGTGAGCCGTACTGTACTGTACATAATGTGTCGCATGTCGTTATAGGTGAGCCGTACTGTACTGTACATTATGTGTCGCATGTCGTTATAGGTGAGCCGTACTGTACTGTACTGTACATTATGTGTCGTTAAAGGTGAACCGTACTGTACATTATGTGTCACATGTTGTTATAGGTGAGCCGTACTGTACTGTACATTATGTGTCGCATGTCGTTATAGGTGAGCCGTACTGTACTGTACATTATGTGTCGCATGTTGTTATAGGTGAGCCGTACTGTACTGTACATTATGTGTCGCATGTTGTTAAAGGTGAACCGTACTGTACTGTACATTATGTGTCACATGTTATAGGTGAGCCGTACTGTACTGTCCATTATGTGTCGCATGTTGTGACCAGATTTGACTGAGAGCCTGCCATCGCACAACCTCCAGCTTTTCACCAGAGGAGAAAAAGCCCTTCACAAACTGGAGCATGTATGAAATAAGTGTCAGAGCTGAAATCTACATGTAAATAAATACAAAATAAATGCTTAAACATGTAGCTAGTTGTAAAGTTTGAGAACACAGAAGTGAACCTTTCAAGCCTGCTTTCTCAACTCTGCAAGACATTACTCTATAAGCCATATCTCTAAAACTGGTGGGTCAAACTGAACCACCAATATGTCACGAAAATTTGGCCACATTTATGCATTCACTGTGGCAGTAAATGAGGTAATGGGTATGAATGGCCTGTCTTGGTTTAAAGCCTTTATAGGCCAGCCACAGGTGTGCCCAACTAGTATTCAGTATAGCCCCACCCACCACTAGAGGAGGAATGAGGTGATCAGCTCCGGTTCCACCCCACTCTCAGCCGGAGAGTGGTGGGGTTTTCTACAGTAACAGTAAAAAGGGACAGGTGGTGATTATGTGATCGACAGTAAAAGGAGACAGGTGGTGATTATGTGATCGACAGTAAAAGGAGACAGGTGGTGATTATGTGATCGACAGTAAAAGGAGACAGGTGGTGATTATGTGATCTACTGTACTGTACATTATGTGTCGCATGTCGTTATAGGTGAGCTGTACTGTACTGTACATTATGTGTCGCATGTCATTATAGGTGAGCCGTACTGTACTGTACATTATGTGTCGCATGTCGTTATAGGTGAGCCGTACTGTACTGTACATTATGTGTCGCATGTCGTTATAGGTGAGCCGTACTGTACTGTACATTATGTGTCGCATGTCGTTATAGGTGAGCTGTACTGTACTGTACATTATGTGTCGCATGTCGTTATAGGTGAGCCGTACTGTACTGTACTTTATGTGTCGCATGTCGTTATAGGTGAGCCGTACTGTATTGTACATTATGTGTCGCATGTCATTATAGGTGAGCCATACTGTACTGTACATTATGTGTCGCATGTCGTTATAGGTGAGCCGAACTGTACTGTACTGTACATTATGTGTCGCATGTCGTTATAGGTGAGCCGTACTGTACTGTACATAATGTGTCGCATGTCGTTATAGGTGAGCCGTACTGTACATTATGTGTCGCATGTCGTTATAGGTGAGCTGTACTGTATTGTACACTATGTGTCGCATGTCGTTATAGGTGAGCCGTACTGTACTGTACATTATGTGTCACATGTCGTTATAGGTGAGCCGTACTGTACTGTACATAATGTGTCGCATGTCGTTATAGGTGAGCCGTACTGTACTGTACATTATGTGTCGCATGTCGTTATAGGTGAGCCGTACTGTATTGTACATTATGTGTCGCATGTCATTATAGGTGAGCCATACTGTACTGTACATTATGTGTCACATGTCGTTATAGGTGAGCCGTACTGTACTGTACATTATGTGTCACATGTTGTTATAGGTGAGCCGTACTGTACTGTACATTATGTGTCGCATGTCGTTATAGGTGAGCCGTACTGTACTGTACATTATGTGTCGCATGTTGTTATAGGTGAGCCGTACTGTACTGTACATTATGTGTCGCATGTTGTTAAAGGTGAACCGTACTGTACTGTACATTATGTGTCACATGTTATAGGTGAGCCGTACTGTACTGTCCATTATGTGTCGCATGTTGTTATAGGTGAGCCGTACTGTACTGTACATTATGTGTCGCATGTCGTTAAAAGTGAACCGTACTGTACTGTACATTATGTGTCGCATGTCGTTATGTTGTCCAGCATTCACAGCATATCGCGGAACAGAGTAAACCTCTGTGTTTATCTAAACGGTCGTAATTGAGACAAACATTCTGTGACTACTAGAAAAGAAAGGAAAAACAAAACATCACGGGCAAGGGGTGGATTATTTGTGACCAGATTTGACTGAGAGCCTGCCATCGCACAACCTCCAGCTTTTCACCAGAGGAGAAAAGATCCTTTTTTATCCAAAATGAGTTAATAGCACAGACACTCTTCACAAACTGGAGCATGTATGAAATAAGTGTCAGAGCTGAAATCTACATGTAAATAAATACAAAATAAATGCTTAAACATGTAGCTAGGTGTAAAGTTTGAGAACACAGAAGTGAACCTTTCAAGCCTGCTTTCTCAACTCTGCAAGACATTACTCTATAAGCCATATCTCTAAAACTGGTGGGTCAAACTGAACAACCAATATGTCACGAAAATTTGGCCACATTTATGCATTCACTGTGGCAGTAAATGAGGTAATGGGTATGAATGGCCTGTCTTGGTTTAAAGCCCACTCACCACGACAAGGTGCAGGCCGAGAGTGGGGGGGGAGGGGGGGGGGGGGGGAGGGGACAGAACACAAAACAGAACACAATATTAAAGTCAATATGAAGCATAATGATAATATTACAATCAACATGAAACGCATATATTTCGTTCAGTTTATTTAAACAACCGTGGTTACTGAAGTAACCTTTAACATTGCCCTTAATCCAGCCAATTTACAGTAAGCAAGAACAACAACTTGCTAATAATGAGCATTTTTCTTTTCTTTTGTTCTCTTTCTCTAGCCTATAGGTTGACGCTATATATTAAGTGACAGATCACATACTACTTCAACAGAAGATGATGCTACAGTTGTATTAAATAGAAATTTCACGAAATACCTTTCGTTTATGGGTAGGTTTCCTTCAAAACCTAGATGCAGAACATTATTTTATGTGCTCCCAGGACAGAAAATTGTAGACTTTTGCTGTACTGGGCTCTTAGGGGTGACGTAGGAAGCTACGCCCACGCCTTATAAAGCGGACGTGGCTACGTCATCCCTCATTCGGAACTTTTCTTCTGCTATAGAGAACAGAAGGGCGTTCCACGAAAGGTATTTCGTTCAATGTATTTATACAACCGTGGTTACTAAAGTAACCTTTAACGTTGTATTAAATAGAAATTTCACGAAATACCTTTCGTTTATGGGACTTTATGAACTCCCGTGACCTGAACTTCCAGTTCGTAAGTCTTTTGGGAGGGACTCGGACCCTTTTGTTTCCAGAACCTAGTCCTTGTGGAGAACAGGAGGCAGCGCTATGCTGCCCTGATTTTCTACCGAGCCGCTGCCCCCAGCTAGCGAAGGTGCACATCTAGGTTATAGTATGTGGAGAAAGTCGAGGGTGTAGACCAGCTTGCTGCTGTGCAGACTTCCTGAATAGAGACACCCTTGTAGAGTGCCCAGGAAGCTGCCAAGCCTCTCGTGGAGTGGGCCCTCAGGGCTTGAGGGGAATCCACGCCTTGGCTAGTGTAGGCCAGACGGATGGCTTCCACTATCCAGTTGGAGATAGTGACCTTCGTGACAGGCTTTCCTTTGGTCCTGGCACCCCAGGACACGAAGAGTTGGCTTCCTTGTCTGAAGGGAGCCAGTCTATCCACGTATATGCGTAAGGCTCTGACTGGGCAGAGGCAGTTAAGCCTCATGTCATGAGGCGAACGGCGGGGGGTGGAATGCCTGTAGGTTCACTGGCACACACACAGAGCATTTTTGGGAATGAAGGCGGGTTTGCTTTTAGGGTGACCTTGGTCGAACCATCATTGAACCTCATGCAGTCTGGAGAGATCGAGAGCGCATGTTAGGTCGCTGACCCTTTTTGCCGTCGTGAGGGCGATCAGGAGAGCCACCTTCAAGGTTAGGAGCTTGAGGCTCACGGTTTGTAGTGGTTCAAAAGGTGCTGTAGCCAGAGCCTTTAGAACCAGGGCCAAATCCCACGAGGGGACAATGGATCTGCATGTCCTATGTTCCCTGTGTACACCCTTCATGAACTGTTTTACCAGCGGGTGCTTCCACACCGTCTGGTTAACAAGGCCCGGGTGGCAGGCGGAAAATGCTGCCAGGTGGACCTTGACTGAGGAGAGGCCTAAACCGTTGTCTAGGAGCTCCTGTAGAAATGTCAGGACGTCGATCACTGAGGCCTGGTAGGGGACAACTTGGTCTGGTCTTCGTGACGCTCGAAAACGCGCCAGGCTGTGTCGTAACGGTCCCTTGTTGACTGCCTTTCTGAATCGTTTCGATGACGATCGGAGGTAGGCCCACGGAGGTCAACATCACCCTTTGACGGGCCAGACGTCTAGGTCCTGGGGGTGAGGGTGAAAGATCTCCCCTCTCGCTTGGGAGAGGAGATCCGCTCGAAGAGGAATTTTCCACGGCTGGTCGTAGAGGAGAGGGGTTATTTCCGACCTCCAGACCCCCAGGACGGTGCTATTAGGAGCACCGTCAGACCCTGAGTCCTCACTCTGTCCAGAGTGGGGCTGATGAGGGATAGCGGGGTAAAGGCGTAGAGAAGGGTTTTGGGCCATCGGTGTGACAGAGCGTCTAGCCCTGATGTTGATAGTCCCGTGATTGCGAAGAAGAGGGGACACTTCGTGTTCTCCTCTGTGGCAAAGAGATCCACCCTGGGTTTCCCAAACCAGCTCCAGACCTGGGACGCTGCATGAGGATGTAGCGACCAGTCTGCGTAGCGGAGAGGTCCTCTGGACAGCAGGTCTGCCCCCGTGTTCAGAAGACCTGGGACATGACGCGCTACTATGGAGAGAAGGCGTGTGTTGCACCACAGGATTAGTTTCCGAGCCAGTTGATGAAGACGAGGGGACCTGAGTCCGCCTTGTCTGTTGATGTAGCACATGGCCGTGGTGTTGTCTGTCCTGACGAGGACGTGGCAACCCCGGATGCGCTGCTCGAAGTGTCTCAGGGAGGAAGACCGCCATAAGCTCCAAGTAATTTATGTGAAGGGCACGTAGTGGCCCCAACCATAAACCTCTGGCTGTGAATCCTTCCAGCGTGGCTCCCCAGCCTGTCATGCTGGCATCTGTGGTGACGACTTTCCTGATCAGAGGCTTTCCCATGGGGACGCCCTCTGAGAGGGTTTTTCTGTCTGACCACCATTGAAGGGCTAGTATGCATTGTGACGTCACTGTTACCTTCTGGTGGCGACGGTGCATTGGTACATGTAGAGAGCCTATCCATTGTTGGAAAGGTCTCATATGTAGTCTTGCTAGGCGGATTAGATAGACCGCCAAGGCCATTAACCCTGCCATTCGGAGGCATGCATGAAAGGGAATCGAGCGTCCCCTTTTGAATGATGCCACGCACTGCAGTGTTGCGTCTATTCTCTCTTGGCTCAGGCGGGCCTTGTAAGAGAGTACACTTCGAGTCGCAGCTTTTTCAAGTGACGGTTCAGCATTGAACCGTCATTTGCGATTCAAAATGTTGACACCACCACTCCTCCTGCGCCTAATCCGCGAGGGGGATTGGTTTACGTCAATAGACCTGCAAGATGCATACTTCCACATTCCGATTTACCACCCGCACAGAAGATTTCTGCGCTTTGGGTTCAAAGGAAAAGTGTACGAATACACAGTCCTTCCCTTCGGAATGTCTCTGAGTCCGAGAGTTTTCATAAAATGCACCGCGGCAGCTATTGCTCCCCTGCGACAGCAAGGAATCCGTCTCGCAACATATGTGGACGACTGGATCCTACTTACAAACTCTCCACGAGAAGCACTGTTGCACACACATCGCGTGCTCAGCCACTCTCGCCTCGCTCGGTTTTTAATAAACCACGAGAAGAGCATGCTCATGCCGACGCAGTCAATAGACTTCATAGGCATAACACTTAACTCAATCTCTCTATGCAGACTGGTCGCTACATCCTCATGCAGCGTCCCAGGTCTGGAGCAGGTTTGGGAAATCCAGGGTGGATCTCTTTGCCACAGAGGAGAACACGAAGTGTCCCCTCTTCTTCGCAATCATGGGATCTTCAACATCGGGGCTAGACGCTCTGTCACACCGATGGCCCAAAACCCTTCTCTACGCCTTTACCCCGCTATCCCTCATCAGCCCCACTCTGGACAGAGTGAGGACTCAGGGTCTGACGGTGCTCCTAATAGCCCCGTCCTGGGGGTCTGGAGGTCGGAAATAACCCCTCTCCTCTACGACCAGCCGTGGAAAATTCCTCTTCGAGCGGATCTCCTCTCCCAAGCGAGAGGGGAGATCTTTCACCCTCACCCCCAGGACCTAGACGTCTGGCCCGCCGTGGGCCTACCTCCGATCGTCATCGAAACGATTCAGAAAGGCAGGGCCCAGTCAACAAGGGACCGTTACGACACAGCCTGGCGCGTTTTCGAGCGTCACGAAGACCAGACCAAGTTGTCCCCTACCAGGCCTCAGTGATCGACGTCCTGACATTTCTACAGGAGCTCCTAGACAACGGTCTAGGCCTCTCCTCAGTCAAGGTCCACCTGGCAGCAATTTCCGCCTGCCACCCGGGCCTTGTTAACCAGACGGTGTGGAAGCACCCGCTGGTAAAACAGTTCATGAAGGGTGTACACAGGGAACATAGGACATGCAGATCCATTGTCCCCTCGTGGGATTTGTCCCTGGTTCTAAAGGCTCTGGCTACAGCACCTTTTGAACCACTACAAACCGTGAGCCTCAAGCTCCTAACCTTGAAGGTGGCTCTCCTGATCGCCCTCACGACGGCAAAAAGGGTCAGCGACCTAACATGCGCTCTCGATCTCTCCAGACTGCATGAGGTTCAATGATGGTTCGACCAAGGTCACCCTAAAAGCAAACCCGCCTTCATTCCCAAAAATGCTCTGTGTGTGTGCCAGTGAACTTACAGGCATTCCACCCCCCGCCGTTCGCCTCATGACATGAGGCTTAACTGCCTCTGCCCAGTCAGAGCCTTACGCATATACGTGGATAGACTGGCTCCCTTCAGACAAGGAAGCCAACTCTTCGTGTCCTGGGGTGCCAGGACCAAAGGAAAGCCTGTCACGAAGGTCACTATCTCCAACTGGATAGTGGAAGCCATCCGTCTGGCCTACACTAGCCAAGGCGTGGATTCCCCTCAAGCCCTGAGGGCCCACTCCACGAGAGGCGTGGCAGCTTCCTGGGCACTCTACAAGGGTGTCTCTATTCAGGAAGTCTGCACAGCAGCAAGCTGGTCTACACCCTCGACTTTCTCCACATACTATAACCTAGATGTGCACCTTCGCTAGCTGGGGGCAGCGGCTCGGTAGAAAATCAGGGCAGCATAGCGCTGCCTCCTGTTCTCCACAAGGACTAGGTTCTGGAAACAAAAGGGTCCGAGTCCCTCCCAAAAGACTTACGAACTGGAAGTTCAGGTCACGGGAGTTCATAAAGTCCCATAAACGAAAGGTATTTCGTGAAATTTCTATTTAATACAACGTTAAAGGTTACTTTAGTAACCACGGTTGTATAAATACATTGAACGAAATACCTTTCGTGGAACGCCGTTCTGTTCTCTATAGCAGAAGAAAAGTTCCGAATGAGGGATGACGTAGCCACGTCCGCTTTATACGGCATGGGCGTAGCTTCCTACGTCACCCCTAAGAGCCCAGGACAGGAAAAGTCTAGAATTTTCTGTCCTGGGAGCACATAAAATAATGTTCTGCAGCTAGGTTTTGAAGGAAACCTACCCATAAACGAAAGGTATTTCGTGAAATTTCTATTTAATACAACTGTAGCATCATCTTCTGTTGAAGTAGTATGTGATCTGTCACTTAATATATAGCGTCAACCTATAGGCTAGAGAAAGAGAGAACAAAACAAAAGAAAAATGCTCATTATTAGCAAGTTGTTGTTCTTGCTTACTGTAAATTGTCTGGATTAAGGGCATCTGTTAAATGCCTAAATTGCAAATTGTTTATAAAATAATAAAAATACACACACCTTGCTGTGTATATATTTAATATTATTTCATCAACAATGTACAATTTAGGCATTTAGCAGATGCCCCTAATCAATATAGTATAGGTTAGTTACCTTGCCATGATGGGACTCCAATGAATGATGGGAAATGAAATGAAATGCGTAGATTGTTTCATTGAATGAAACACACGCACACACGCGTGCATTAACATCCACACCACTACAACGTCCTAATGGCTATGTAGGGTAATACGGTACAGAGCTGCACTAATTCATATGTTAATTTTGGTCACTAGAAGAGTGACACAAATTCAACGTTTGCCACCTGAAAAGTACTACGAAAAGAGGTTAACGTTTGCCACCTGAAAAGTACTACGAAAAGAGGTTTATCAAACAGAAACGACAACATTTGGCCAACCTGGCGGGAAGGAAAGTACAAGATAGGGAAAACATTTGGCCAACCTGGCGGGAAGGAAACAACCTTGGGAAGGAAACAAGATATTCAACAGTTGGTACTTTGAAGAGATGTGAAGAGATGAAACCTGAAAACCTGAAACCTGAAACTAGAGAAGAGAGAAACTAGACTAAAGACCTTGGTACGGGAGGCCGGGTATCAGAGCACAATGGACGGGGGTCGCACGAGGGACCGCTGGGTACGACCCGGTTCGTGCACCACCCAGTTCCTGCATGACCCGCCTGCCCATTATGCCCGATTATCCCAGATTCAACCCATACCCCGGGGAGAACTACACTATAACTGATGTAGATCCAGCGTCGTTCAGCTCGTAGATTTAATGTTGTCAACGTCGGGCCCCAAATTCAACATGCTCGTAGATTACACGTCGCGTCGGGCCAATCAAAAACAGATTCAACACACACACGGCAAACACATGCGCGCACACACAGACAGACAAACCCCCCCCGCACACACACACACACGCCCCCCCCCCCCCCCACACACACCCTTAGGCCCATCACAATTACTACATAATAAGTATTTGTGATAATCGCAATACTTTTGGGATAATAGTCATAATCGCTCCCATGTTAGAAAGTAGTGGAAGTAGCAGATCTAGGAGCTCAAAACTGTTTTGATCTCATAGATCTGCTACTTTCACAATTCATGTATTTTTTTTTGTAATGTAAATAATTTATTAATACTTGTGACGGGCCTAATGTACCTCAATGTACCCAGGCTCCAGGGGTACATTTGGGGATTCCAGACAACATGGCGCGCCCACTATCGTTGCCCGGGCGAGGAGACCCTCGATGTCCCAAGATCACTGTCCTGGCGGGGAGACCCTCAATCCAGCCCCCGGTGTTCCCAAGGAGCATTCCAGACATCAAGGGCAGCAGGCATCATATCCTTTAAAAAATAAAAAATATATAAAGAAAAAGTGTTAGAAATGACTCCCCATGTCCCCCATATATGGGGACCAGGTTGGCGGAGGGTGTGTAGAGTCCAGGATCACATTCAATAATTGACACAGGGGTGAAAAATGAGTTACAAAATCGTGGGATAAAAAGATTATATAAAAGAAATAAAGACACACCCGTCGGCCACCAGCCTACTTGAGAACGATGCAACTTTGGAACCCAATAATAACCGTTGTCAACTTGTCATAGCACCCGTTTTAACTAGAGATGCAACGATACTGATTTTTCAATTCCGATCCGATCCGATATATTCATTTTGAAATTTCCCGATATCCGCCGATCCGATATTTGCTGTAGGCTACATAGCAAAACAAAGAAATACAAAAAAAAATCAAAGAGGGGATGTTTATGGTTAAGTGTTTAACCTGTAAAAATAAGAATATGAACCGTTTAACCTGTAAACCTTAAGGGAATGGCAACCTGTTAATTAATACTATGGATTATTATGTGCAAAGGTGCATTTTTACCCCTAAAGTGATGCCTGCATGTAACCTGTTAATTCATTCTATGGTTTATTAATAATAATAATAATAATAATAATAGTAATTATTATTATTCCTATATACACGTGGTACCTTTTTACCCCTAATGCGATGCCGGGAAGCAGCTGCGCTATCATGAGACAAAAGCCTTGAGCCTTACTCTGGGAGAAAAAAGATACCTCAGGACGTTTGTTTTGGCGCTGGTGTTGTGTTAATGCTACTTTAGTTTGCAAACTCTGTCTTTGTCTTAAGAATTGCACTACACTTACAATCTGAATCAGTGTTTGAGCTTCTGACAACAATGTCATGGTTTGATAACTGAGCCAATTATATAAAGACGGATTTAACCACGACGCCGACGCGCGCTTATTATTCATCATCATCATCATCACAGCAGCATTTTTTTCAATGGCAATAATAAAGTTACAAAGATTGAATCACATAGCGCTAAACAGCACGCGTGTGCAGTAAATATATAGCAGATCCCCTCCAAAAAACGCTACCAGAGCATCAAATCTCGTACCACCCGTCTCAGTAACAGTTTTTACCCCCAGGCAGTCAGGCTGCTGAACAGCTGACCTTGAACTGTATTGCACTTCACTTCACTTGCACTTTTCTTTTCCTGTTTTTGTCTTTTCTTGCACTATAGATGTTTGTCCTGTGTATGTAAGACTGAGAGTGCTCTGAGCAAAATAAATTTCATTGTATGTATACTCTGTATCTATACAAATGACAAATAAACCTGAACCTGAACCTGAACCTGAAGAATGGATTACAAGAGCAATCTCATCAACAATGTCAGAACGCAGCTAGATGATCAGGCTCCACCACACAACTGAACTGCGAAAGCACTTGACTGATCCGTGCGACGACGGGTAAACGTTATACTTTTAATACTGTTAAGTCTGTAAGTGATTCCATTCTCTTGCATATTGCACCTTAGTGGGGCTTTTTTCTGTTTGCAGTCTGTACATACTGGAGGTTGGATTCGCTCACTGCACTGTCTGTGCAGGACGGACTGTAAACATTAAAGGACAACTTTAGTTTTTTTCAACCAAGGTTCATGTTTTAGGTTGTCATTAGAGAAAGTAATAGTTGAGTGTTCATTTTTTTTTCATTTGCTGCTTTCTTTAGTTTTAGGGATTTTAGCTCTTTTTGACAGGGGGGCGGGGGCATTCGAGCATGGGGCTAAATGTGTATTCTTTTACCAAATTTGATGGTGATTTATTTATTTATTATTTACTATAGTCCTAATAAACCCCAGGAAATTACATCTGGCCACAGAAGATCACAGGATCTACTGAATGTGAAGGTAGCCTACTGGAGGAAGGCTTATACTGTGTGTATAGGCTCAATATGTCAGTTTGTCACATTCAATAGATCCTGTGATCTTTTGTGGCCAGATGTAATTTCTTGGGGTTTATTAGGACTATAGTAAATAATAATAAAATAAATCGCCATAATATTTTGTAAAAAAATACCTATTTAGCCCCATGCTCGAATGCCCCCGCCCCCCTGTCAAAAACAGCTAAAATCCCTAAAACGAAAGAAAGCAGCAAATGAAGAAAAAATAACACTTATCTTTTACTTTCTCTAATAACAACCTAAAACATGAACCATGGTTGAAAAAAACTAAAGTTGTCCTTTAAACACGTGTCCCCCTCCTGTATCGGAGCGTGTATCGGTGGCATCAAATCCGATCTTCTGATACATTAATTAAGCTGGATCGGAGGCCGATACCGATATAATATCGGATCGGTTGCATCTCTAGTTTTAACTGTCTGTCTGTGTCCCTTTCTGTATGTGAAGAGTGCAAACAGACTGAAAAGTGGACTGGTTAAGTAATCAATTGGCAGGTGTGGGGTGCCATGGCAATCAATTGGCTGAGGCAGAGGCTGGAAATTGCACAAGTGAGGGGATTTAGGCTGATTAGGCCCACTGGCAGAGCCTGACCAGGTGTGCTATGACAAGTTGAAAATAGCCAATCTACAATCTCACAACAGCTCGCAGTGCAAGGTATTGCCACTGCAATGCTGTAGCTACAAAAAATACAATCTTTCTAACAGCAATGATGAATACTATTTAAAAGTATTTATAAGCAGTATTGGAATAAATACTCTCATTTCTGACTTGAAGGACAACTTTCTTTATTTTCAACCAAGGTTCATGTTTTAGGTTGTGATTAGAGAAAGTAAAAGATGAGTGTTCATTTGTTTATTTTCATTTGCTGCTTTCTTTCGTTTTAGCGATGGATTTCAATGGAAAAACATATTTTCAGATGGGGGTCGGCGGCCAATTACATATATTTGTGGGGGTCCTTGACATGAAAATGTTTGAGAACGTCTGACTGAAAACTGTCAGGATTTAGAAGGCATTTGTAGAATAGTCCTCAGGTCTAAAGTATTAAAGGGATAGTTCAGAACTTAAGTTGTATGAAATACTTGCCATTAATATAGTGGTTGCAACTGTATTAATTGATTGCCCGAGTCCCATGGTGGGAGTTCTTCTCTGGGTTTAGTGAATATTAAGTAGTTCTGGTCATTTTGTGGGGGGGGGGGCACTGGGGGCCACGCAGTAAAAGTAAATTAATCCACAAAACGAACGTAATTTGTATTGTTGACCTATTTCTAAAATATTAGCGCGACTTTCGTTCAACTTTGACCCCTCCATCACATGGTAATATTTTTTGGGCGTAGTGATATGGACACAAAAAACATAGTTCTGTGTGATAGAGGGGTAAAAGAATAACCAAAGTTGCACTAATATTTTAGAAATAGGTCAACAATACAAATAATGTTAGTTTTGTGGATTAATTTACTTTTACTGCGTGGCCCCCAGTGCCCCCCACAAAATGACCGGAACTACTTAATATTTCACCAAAACCAGAGCAGAACTCCCACCACGGGACTCTGGCAATCAATTAATACAGTTGCAACCACTATATTAATGGCAAGTATTTCATACAACTTAAGTTAAAAAAATCTGAACTATCCCTTTAAATATTAAAAGAAATCTGCAAAGTAACTAATGTTTTCAAATAAATGTAGTGGAGGTAAAAGTATAATATTTGGATCTGAGATGTAGGGGTTAGTAGAAGTAAAAGATATTGGGGAAAAATACCTCAACATTTCAAGGAATGGCCGGAAGTACTCAAATTCTCTCGAAAACTGTTTTTTAACATTGTAACAACATTGTAGTAATCTTGCAATAACATTGTAACGCTAATGACATTGTAAAACTGTAATAACATGATTGTAACATTGTAACAACACACTCACCGGTCTGCCGGGTCCACAGGCCGGGGAGAGGCAGGGAGCCAAATCTGTACCTCTCCCCCCCGCTGTTCTGAGGAG
The DNA here is from genome assembly GCF_964188405.1 of Protomyctophum parallelum. Lineage (NCBI taxonomy): Eukaryota > Metazoa > Chordata > Actinopteri > Myctophiformes > Myctophidae > Protomyctophum > Protomyctophum parallelum. The sequence goes on along the minus strand of NC_139702.1, from coordinate 20,798,776 downwards.
GGTTCCAAGAGCACCAGGCATCATTCTCCTTTAAAAACAAACAAAAAAAGTATATATATTATAAAAAGACGCGTCTGAAGTGAGCTGTACTGTACTGTACTGTACTGTACTGTACTGTACATGTCCTCCTCCGTGGCCTGTGTGTGTCTGTGTGTCAGGCTGTGAAACAGTGACACTTGGTGAACAAATGCTATAACTATTTTCGTGCTTGGACACAGCCACACACATAGCTGTCTATAGGAGTGGATGCACCACTCAAATCACACCCGTGTGAAGTGAGGGGTGCTCATAATCATCATCCTCATCATCGTACATCATCATCAAGATTGGTGGTCCCTTAGTGTTCCCTAGTGTTCCCACCGACATCTGACTGGTTAGCGGATTTGCTCGTCTACATATGACATACATTTTCCCTTCATTGTCAATGGCAATTAATGTTTTGATGTTTAATTTACGTCATATTTGAAGGAAATTTGACCTAATTTCTCCTGTCATTGGCAAATATTGATTCGTGTGGGGACAAATGCTGTATTAAAAAAGAATCACTCGTGTGAAGTGAGGGGTGTCTTATCATCGTACATCATCATGACGTAACGTATGTCGATTTGCTCATACACATTCACCATTCATTGTCAATGGGAACTGAAAAAAATAAACCAAACAAGAAAACTGTTTGAATTGGGCCGTCAATCGCCGTCGAGAAAGACGTGACATTACTCAGTTAACCCATTTTGGGCTGAGGTCGATTAAAAAAAAAAGGCTTCTAAATCCTAATTTTTTTCTGAAAAACCCATGTTTCTATGTCAAATAGAGCTTGTAGATCTGCTATTGTTGGACATTGTTATATAGGGAAACTGTTGGACGTTGTTATATAGGGAAAAACATAAGTAGGCTACAACAGTAAAAAAAGAAATTACTTTCGTAATTTCCAGTACTTTTACTTCACTTTCACTACATCTCAGGGGCAAATATTGTACTTTTGCTCCACTACATTATTTTGAAAACTCGTTACTGTATGTTAGTTTGTACATTTAGAGCAGTGGTTTTCAACCCTCTTCATATCAAGGCCCAGTATTTATTTATTGGGCATTTGAGCCACGGAACCACCATTTGATGACATTTAGCCTCTCAGACCCAAAACTAAAGAATATTTTCATGTCGTTGGATAAGATTTTGCTGTATTGATGTTGGTACCATTAGGAGAGATAACAGGCAGACGTTGATCAAAACAACAATTCTTCTACATTCTTTTTTGTGTGGACTTCTGGTAAATTAAGTAATGCAGATGTTTAACAATAATTTAACTAACTGAGATATTTTACACTCAAGAGTTAAAGATCTAATAAGGGTCTATTTGGTTACCAACTTTCCATCATTTAGCTGGGGACCACCTGGAAGCCCCTCAAGGACCACTGGAGGTCCCCGGACCACTGGTTGAGACCCACAGTTTTAGATCATACAAAACACACATCAACCACATTAAGCCCTATATACACTTCAGCCATTTGAAAATTGCTGATCTACAAGCATGTGATGTGACACATTGGGAGTTTGTAGATCTGCCATTTTCAAAAATATTTGTATACAATTTATACATTTGATAACTTGTGTGAAATGGGACATTCTACATAGTAATTGCAACCGTACGTAGATTACTATGAAAACCTGCAAAACCCGTGGCTCCGTCACCATATACGGGCGTATCAGTCCATCATGCCTTGTGACACAAGAAATGAGGACAGAGCGACAGGGAGGCTGCCATGACACTCCATATATATAGGCATTGCATTGGGACTGGATTATCCAGAAGCCCTGAGAATTAAGCCATTTTAGACCAGAGGACGATTCTACGAATGCCTTCTAAATCCTGACAGATTTATGAAAAACATATGTTTCTATGTCAGTGGTGTTCAACCTTTTTCACTTCAAGGACCCCCAGAATTATCTGCATTTGGCCGTGGACCCCCATCTGAAAATATGTTGTTCCAGGGATCCCCTCCCCCAGAAGCAAAGATTTGAGTTAAAAACGTTCGCCCGGAAAGAATATATATTCCAAATTTGCACCACATATTCAAGATCTTTCAAAAATAGCAGATATACAAGCTGTATATAGGAGTGGTTGCGACACTCAAAAATATCACGGCAAAGACTTTGACAGAAAGTAGCTCATAATTTTTTTACGGTGGATTTTTAGGAAACAAAAGCTTGGTAGATTGAAAGAGGACAATTCAAGTTTGCCCTGCTACAGCTGCAATGGTGGTGAGTTTAACGTTGTTCAATACAAGCAGATCATGAATGCAATCTGGATCAATGGGATGTCAATGGAGGGTATTGCAACTCTACATTCATCGCATTGTTAAGTGTTGCAAATTGTGGCTAAATGACTCTTAATCATGAAGGAATTTCCAAACTGATTCCACTATATTTCAAAGGCCCAATTAAATCAGACCCGTCTGAAGCGAGTGTTGCTGTACTGTACTGTACTGTACTGTACTGTACTGTACTGTACTGTACTGTACTGTACTGTACTGTACTGTACTGTACTGTACTGTACTGTACAAGCCCTCCTCCCTGGCCCGTCTGTTAGGCTGTGCAACAGTGACACCTGGTGGTGAACAAACCCAATATATTTCCGTGCTCGGACACAGGGACACGCATGCATGGCTGTCTATAGGAGTGGTTGCACCATTCAAAAAGACAATTCGCCATATTACAAATATGAACATTAACACCCCCCCCCCCTCTACAGAGCTTTGGCACCTTCCTAATCAACAGGATTACCAACACTGCAGATGACAGGCCGGTGACTCACACATAATTTAGCTTCCGCACAGTGTCAACAAATGAACACATTTAAAAAACTTTTACTTCTCTTGTGTGTGTCGTTACTTAAACATGGTCTATATATTGTATTGTACACCAGGACACATGATGCAACACAACACGACTGCACAGTCACTTCCAATCCAGCTGGTGATGTCAATTAGTCATTTGACACTGCGCAAAAAGCATGGAATACGGATGTGTATATTACAGGAAACTCCTGTTAAACTTTCAGACAAACTCCGGTAAGCTGATTGCGATACACTTGTATTAAACGACGTTGAACTCACCAACATTGCAGCCGTAGGCCAAGCTTGAATTATCCTCTTTCAATCTGCCAAAGCGTTTGTTTCATAAAAATCCACCGTAGACATGTTATGAGCTACATTCAAGAAATTCTCTGCAGGTGATTAGTGTTGGAAGCTCTCGTTTTTGAGTGGTGCAACCACTCCTACATCCAGCAATATCCACCTGTATCATGTATCATGTATCAGTCATCATGAGCACGAGTGGTGTGCGCATGCGTGAAACCAGCAATGGCCAGCAATGTCCGTGTACCTGTATCATGTAGAGTGGTGTGCGCATGCGTGAAATTTGCGCGTGTGTGTACAATGCGCGTGCCTGAACAATGAGTGCCTAGCACGTACCAACACAATGCTGCGTCGTAGCAACACACGTCAATGCTGCATGCGCTGCGTGCGTGCGGTATCACACGTGTGTGTGTGTGTGTGTGTAGCAACGTAGCAAAACAATGCTGCGTCGAGCATCCAAAGTATGAGAGAATGCAATGTGAAATATGTCCTGTAAGTAGACTTAGCAATAAAACTAGTGTTGACTAATCATTACACGCAGCTCTTATTTTGAAGAGAAAGTTATTGCACAGGAAGGCTGTTTCAGTTGTAAACAAGCTACTATGACAAAAGTCCCAAAGTGTCGTTCTCCTCTCATAGTGGTATGTGGACTGTGGTAGTCGTCGCTAAACCACGGGACAATCATTATTATGCATCTTGAACAACACTGGGATTATTGATGGACCTGCAGCAGTAGGTGAGTAATTTAGTTAGAAGTGGGGTTTCCAGTTTGAACTAATATAAGTACTCTGTGAATGGGGACAGGTGTTGCATACAGCATACAGTACGTACTGTGTTTCGGTACCCATAAGCACAGTTGTTTGGTCCACAAAAATAATCATGCATGGGGAAATGGAATGTATACATTAAAGGGGTAATTTACATGAACATTAACATTCTGGACACCATCCATAATCATGTTCAAAGTCTGAGTCTCATACGTTGCATTTTCATACCGCATCCAATATGCCCTGAAACTAATGGACTGCTGCGAGCATTACGGAACTCACCCAGACCGCAAACCCTGGCGGTAAACTAGATCTCAGCTATCATGTTATGTTTTCTATAAAGATTATTATTATAGTACAAGCCTTACAGGCTGTTGGGTGTCTCGTAGTCTATTATTAATGTGATGTGGCTTTTCTATACACGGTACCAACTCATAGATGGAGCGGACGGTACGGCCTGCTCTCTCTTGAACATTAGCAGAATGTTAATGTGCAGGTAAACCAGGAGGGAAATGCACACGAGCGCATGTCGAGACGTTTAATTAATCTCTCTCTCTCTCTCTCTCTCTCTCTTTTTGAAGGCATTGAAAAATCTTTAAATTGTTGAATAAAGATTTTTGAGTGGTGCAACCACTCCAAGGAACAGCAATGTCCGTGTTAACCCACCTATGTGACTATGAGGGGATTTGCACCACTGAGTTCATACAGGTGTGATTTTTTATTAACAGGTCGTGCTGCTGCCTCCTGTATTATGTGCAAATGCGAAACAGGTGGTACGCAGGGCCGTTCAGTGACTTCAACGAGTGATTCCAAATAATCACCTGCAGAGAATGTCTTGACAGAAAGTTGCTCATAGTCATAACATGTTCTATGGTGGATTTTTGAGTTGTGCAACCACTCCAAGGAACAGCAATGTCCATGGTCACCTATGTGACGTTAATGAGCCAGTATAATGAGTACCAGTAGGGGCGCTGTTGCCAGAAACAGAGAGAGGGATAGTGCTGCACTGTTGCCTGCTTGCTAGCTAGCTAGCGAGCGATAGAGCCACTCCAAGGAACAGCAATGTCCGTGTTCACCCACCCATGTGTGGTTCACCTATGTGTGGTTAACCTACGGTATGTGACGTTAATGAGCCAGTATAATGAGTACCAGTAGGGGCGCTGTTGCCAGAAACAGAGAGAGAGAGATAGTATTAGTGCTGCATGCACTGTTGCCTGCTAAGTAATGAGAGAGAGAGACAGAGGGGGAGGGGGGGGAGGGAGAGATTTTTTCATTGTAGCTCAAAAGGCCCAAAAAACCCCAAAGAAAACTTCAGACCACAGAAAATCCACTGAATGTTCAAAGTTCAGGTTTTTTGGGTGTAATTGAGGTCATAAAACCTAAAACCTAAAAGAAAAAGAAATGAAAATGAATGTCATAAAACCTTTAACAAAATCAATGGCCAATGAAGGGCCCCAGGAGCCCTTTTCAGGGTGTCAAACCTAGTACCTTACGGTCCAATTTCCCTGAAGGGCCCCTGATGGGTTTATTTCCACCATATGTTTCACTAAGGACTATAACGACAAGGACTGTATAAATTTAGTTATTATAAATAGCTTCGACAGCAGAGCTGAGAGCTGAGAGAGCTCCGGAACACCGGAACTCTCCAAATACTTTTAGGAGTAATCGAATTACAATATATACTTAACTTTAGCTTTTACCAGGATACTTTAAGTAAATAGCCAATATAAACAATGTTACTTTAGGAGAATTACCTTATAAATACCGAAATGTTACCCGAGTCCACCACAGAGGAGATCCATTCAGAGGGTTTTAGTCATATTTTATATTGATTTAGAGAGACAGAACGAGATTCACATACAGCATAATGATAATTTACAATCAAATCAGACCGACCCCGCAGGGGCGGTCCAACGTGGTCTCCCAATGCCGTTTCAAAATGGCATGGAGTATTTATACTTCTTCAATACAAAATGGAGAATGATACAAAGTAGACGTGGCAATACAGGGGAGCATCTTAACAATGCATTGGGATATGTAGTTTTGGGAATGACCTGTAGTTCATAATTCAATCACTGGCCAACCAACAGACCCTAAACCGGAAGAGCACAGAGGTTGGCACCCGGCTTTTAAGGATAAATTGTCATGCAGTCTCGGCTATGGCGAGCGGATAAGGGAGCGGCTGGCCTTCAAGGTCAGTTACATGCAGGGTTCTAGACGCTGAGACAGCGTGAAGTAATAATGTCTACATATGAGTGGAGCACAGGGCAACCAGATTAAAAGGTCAAAGGAATCACTGATCATTCACCCACAAAATACCACAAAAATACCTATCAGCCCCTGAGAGCCAAGGGCCCCTGGGCCATGGCCCCACTGGCCCAATGGCTAATTTATCCCTGGGGGGGAGAGAGGGGAGTTGCACCACTCAGTTCACACGGGTGTGATTTTTATTAAACAAACGCTCGGCAGATTGAAAGAGGATAATTCAAGCTTTCCCTACAGCTGCAATGTTGGTGAGTTTAACGTTGTTTAATACAATTCATCCCATTATTTAAAAAGTCTAGAGCTGCGGTGTGTGTGTGTAAGTGTGTCCAACACTATAACTCAGTGGTTCCCAAAGTGGGGTCCGGGGACCCCCAGGGGTCCTTGAGAGTTCCAGGGGGTCCCCAGCTAAATGATAGTTTGTAACCAAATGGACCCTAATGGGTCTGTAACTCTGAGAGTGTACAAATGGAACCAAATGGACTCCTACCGTCCTACGGAACCATTTGGTTCCATTTATACACTCAGAATTAAATAAACATTGATTTTACACTATGAATTGGGGTCTCACGCTCAGAGATAGAAATTCCATTAAATGGGGGTCCGTAGACTAATGCATGTCAAACTGAGGGTCCTTTGAATTAAACGGGTTGAAAATCACTGCTAGAGATCGAGCCGTCAAAATATTCTTATGGGGGTCCCTGGCATATCTTTTCAATTGGGGGTCCGCTGGCTAATTACTAATTAGTGTAAATTTGGGGGTCGTTGGTATGAAAAAGTTTGGGAACCACTGATCCAATTAACTATTTGATGCTACATCAAAGTGAAATTACACGCAATTCCATCAACTAATTTAATGGTAAGCAGCTAATTAGCTAAAGCCAGTCCACCAGTGGTCCTTGTGCAGGTTCCAGGTGGTTCCCATGCAGCTATGGCGTTTAACCAAATGTACCCTTATTAGATCTTTAACTCGAGATAGAATGAAACCAAATGGACCCGTCAAGAGTAAAACGTTAAATACCTGCATTAGGAGTCTTGTACAATTAGATGTAAAATAATTGTCATTTTGATCAACGTTTGCCTGTTATCTCTAATGGTACCAAAACAAAATCAATACAGCATGGAAGTAAGCGTGGACAAACAAACTCTTATCCAACGACAACATTTAAATAATGGACCCTGATGTGAAAAGGGTTGAAAAGCACTGAGCTATAAAGCTAACAGTAACACCTGCACTCACCTGAGTTTGATCAGCTGATGGGCATAAAGGCCTACTTCTGTTTCCACAGCTTCTTAGTTGTTGGTTTTTCACCAGCCTCGTAAAAACACTGACGACTCTCATTAACTCCATGTAGGCCTACATGTCAATAAAAGTTACATTTAAAACAAACGGATTGTTGTAACAAACACTGTCTCTAGAGCAGTGTGCTTGTTGGGCGTGTGTGGTCATGGTGGTGTGACCAAAAGGTGGCGTGCACGAGCTGATGACTTAAATACATGCACGTGCGTTATTATGGATCCCACTTCAGCTCAAGCAACCCCCGCTCAGAACCCCCACTGCAAAGATGCGCGCGCGCGCACACACACACACACACACACACACACACACACAAGCTAGTCTATTTATTTTATTTTATTATTATTATTTTCATGACAGTATGACTGACTAACATTATCTGGCTGCATTGAAGTGTATGATTCAACTTTTAACGTTTATATTCATTGTTTTAAAATGTTAGTAGCCTATAGTAAAACGTTTTTTAAATTTAATGTATTTATTTTAGGACTGGGACTCGATTAAATAAATAATTAGTTTGAAGCATTGTAATTAACTAATCGCAGAACCTTTCTTAGCTAACTTTGGCGTGCTACTGCCTACTAGTCAAACCTATTTAGGTTCATCTTACGGTGTTTGCCTGAAAATGAATCTTTGAAATGTTTCATAGTTTTAGAAATATAGTGCTTTCAAATTTGAGATTTGGCACTACAAAAACCCACTTTCACCTAGAAACTCCATTCGCACTTTTTATAATTCAGCTTACATGCTGGAACTTTTCACTTTGAAATGTTTTGTAGTTATTTAACTTAAAGGCCCAATGCATTCTCAATGGCAATAGTACAATCATATTTATTCACAGCTAAGAAATCTGCTATGGTCATCATAGCTTTTACTACTGCTTAATCATAATGCTACTATATGTATTTATGTTTTACTGACGTAGAGCAGTTGTAATATATGCTTACAAATATGCTTGCTCGGGTGGGACAATGTCAGGTCTGTCTGCAGACACTCTGATAAATAAAAGTTGAATTGAATTTGTTCACAAATATCCCAAATGTAGCAATCAATTAAGTACACTATACTATTTGCAGATTTATTGTAAACTAACCACTAATTTCTGAATGTGGTTTTGAAATTATACAATACAAATTATAAAAATAATGGACCTTCCTGTGCTTGGAGCATTAAAGAAAAAAAACCCAGCCTCCATTGTTTAATGGCCATTCTCCATTTTATATTTGACACTGTACTTTTGCCAAAGCAAAATAGAAATATTAATTACAAATGTACTTATATAGAAAGGCACATTGTCAAAATACAATTTGGCATGCATTTAAGTTCTTAAAAAATTGCAGTAAACATTCAAAAGATTTGACCCATCTTGCCTGCCATTGAATCAACAGGTCTCCATCACAGTACGAGCTGGGGTGGGGAGTGGTCAATGGACTTTCTATTTTATCAAATATAAGCTTAACCACTTAAACCATATATATTGTTGATCCAGGGTTTTCTCCTCTACACCAAATCTGTATGCCAAAAAATCTACAAGCTTGTGAGCCTGCTAATTTCACAGAATGTTCGCCCATTAAGACACGCTCAGAATAGGGATGCTATGGTTAATGTGGTTAAAGTACACTACAAACTACTCTACTAAAAAACAAAAAAAACAAACATGTTTTGCGTGCTTGAAGGGAATTTTGTTGCAATACACTTAATTCACTCCTGATTGCCAATAATTCAAAGTGAATTGCACTAATATTGTAGCCTGAAACTCTGGCTGCATTTTCATTTTGTTTCACTTCATATTCTTTTTAATGGGCGTGTTTAGCGATTCAGGGGCTGGAACCAGGCTACCCTGCAAGCACCAAAAACGGGGAAAAAAACAAACAAACACAATTTTCACAACACAATTTCCATAGGTCTCTGTACATAAATATACACATTAAATATACATTCACAGGAGTGGGGAGGAAATAACATGCCTGTACAGTTTGATCAAACTTTACAGTCTGGGCAGGAAACTAACTCTACCCACACCTCCACCCCCAGTGGCTGGTAAATCCCAAAATTCTGGTCACTTTCACCATCATACAACATTAAGAACAAGAACAGGACTTCCAAAATTATGGCTAGTTTCCTAAGAAAGTGGCTGACAGTGTAGAGCCATAGTCAAACTTTGACTACCAGCCATAGTCAAACTTTGCCATCAGTTGGGCTGATGGCTGGTGTTAAACCTTCTCGAGTGGGGTTGGGGAACCCCACTTACAGTAGTCAGCTCAAAAAAAAAAATTGACCCAGACCCGTCCTCCTGACAGATAGACATTAACATTTGACAATGCCCTGATTCCAATGTAATAACCACTTTAACAAAAGAAATAGAATCTAAAAGTAACAACAGTATTATGAAAATCTTACTTGCATTTGCACTGTTGGTACAGTCTTAAAACCATACTGTGTACCTTTTTCAATTAAACTAAATGAAAACTAAATTATATGTGATGTAGTCTCTCTGATACATTTCCCACAATTAGCATTCTACATAAATGTTTTTTGACAGCTTCTCTAAAAACTATTAAATACAATTTTTACCGCAAACATAGTATTTAGCATGAATAAATAGTTTGATTACATGTTGCAGCATTCCTTTTTCACAATCAACAAACACTGTAATGACACAGAGCTACCAGAAGGTGTCACAAAAATAAAACTACTGAAAATAATGTTACACAGTATGGCTTTAAGTAGTTATAGAATGCATGTGTAATACACATTTTATTCTGTTAAAACACAGGTTTACACACTGGAGTGCGACCACTGTAAAGTGTAAGGGACTTACTTCACGTTTTCCCTAAAGACCATGCAAAAACAGACAGAGTTTGGGTTTTGGCACATATATGTCTTTACATCTCCCATTCTCCTTAGCTCAGGCACTCAACTGACAATTCTCCTTTAAGAAGTTTATTGGAGTGATCTAGACTCTAGAGGTCTTTACACATCCACCTGAACCCGAAATCCATCACGGACCACATCAGCTTCTTAACATTAAATGATTAAACTTAAAATTAGACATTTAATCTAGAACTATACTGGTAATTTGTGTTGGAAATATGGTATATTCTTAAAAAAAAAAGAAATTGCGGTGCAGAGTGATGAAAATATAATCGTTTCTCTTTTCTTAACTTTGAAATAAATGGAATTGAAGGGGAGAAGCAATCCACAAAAAAGGCACATTTATGAGGGAGTTAATGTCCAGTAATTGAACAGTGGGATGAGCATTGTTTTACAAAGCCTTGCAGGAAAAAATAAAAGATATATTATTTCTATGAACAAAATGTGCACTGAAACATATCAAACTGGAGACCAGGGAAAAACAGATAAACAATGTTTTAGATGGCTGCCCCCTCCGGGACCACGGCATAAAAATGATATCTGTTACGGGTAACAAACTACAGGTCCAACTTTATGGATCGGTGAAGACCTCTAGTGTGATCTCTACAACCTTACTGTACATGGCTTTGTCTCTTGACACATTATTTTGTAAAAGAATGAATACACAAAGCAAATAAAATATTCCAGTTAAAAAAAAAAAAAAAGAATAAACACATTAGAAAAGGAGACATGTGGAACCAAATCACCTTATTGTACCCTGTAAATCCACAGGAGGTGCAGTTCATCTTCTTATACAGTAGATATGCCAAAACAATAGGCAAACCACAGGCGATTAACCCTGCAGCCCTGGTCTTACGACTTAAAAAGAACTATCTGGTCTCAAATACTAAACAAATAGGCTGCTTTATGCTGGGTTTTGTTTCCGATACAAGCCTTGCGAGTTGGTCAAGAAATGAAATACTTTAAAAACACTTTTACGCTGTTCATTTAGAGAGTTTACTGATGACACGAATGAGTGCAGCATTCTCATCTTTTAGCCTCTGGTTGTCTGCTTTGAGGTCCACCACAACCTGAATAAACAAAATGACACACCATAACACAAAATAACATACATTCGTTTCAATCAACAGTGCCTGCCTCAAATGTTAGTAATATAGGAATTCAAGCTTAGCCAATTGCAGCAGTCAGTACAGCTATTCTATTATGCCTACCTTCAGTTCATCCTCCAATTCCACTGCTTTCCTCTGGAGTGCCAACTTCTCCTATGGAAGAAGTATATCATATTCCAATTATAATTTTAGTAGAGGCAAAGAAAGTGCTTGCAGCAACTGTTTGACACTTGCACTTTTTGCTATGTTTGTGATACTCTAGTAAAGAATATTAATTAAGTACTATATTACGGTAAATTAAGTACATTTACGAGTAATTTACAAAAAAAAAAAAAAAATGGATAGGAGGGTTCTGCCTGACAGCAACGATAAGTTGCCGACAGGACCAAACACACACAGACCACACACTTACAAATCGTTCCAGTTCCAGAAGGGCTGGCCTCTCAGTGTTCCTCTCTTGTCTCTGTCAGTGGGAGAGGAAGGGGAGAAGAGAGATTGATATCCAGTCCAACACATTTATGACAAAATGACTCACTAAACCTCCTGGGATTCACATCTTAAATGACAAGGACTTCGACCTTGTAATTCAACCCTGAGGGCGAGAAGCGACCTTGACCCGACCAAGGTCGCGTGTACGCATCCGCCTGGGTGACGGCAGACTGCTGGTCGAGTGTTGGCTCTTTGGGATGGGGGGGGGGGGGGGGGTCAGATCAACATATAGAATGAATTCTGTACTGGCCATATATGGAGCGTGTCTTGACTCTTGAGTGTACAAGGTTTGATGAGGTCAAATCAACATATGGAATGTAAGAACAGGTCAGCTGGAGATGTAAGGGTGGCAGCGGGGGTGTCTGGAGTGTAGAGGGTTTGTGGGGGCCCACGTAGGGTCGGGCCTTAGTTTTCGGGCCTGTTGAGAACTCTACTATAAACTTTGGGGTGGGCCCGTCTAGAGTTTGAATGGTCAAAAGGGAGACATCGAAGGACGGGTGGGGATGGATCAACATTATGGAAGGTCAGAACAGGTCAGCTCCATATATGGAGATCTAAGGGTTTGAGGTCAGATGTTGCTGGCCGGCCTCATATATGCAGATCCAGGTGATGATCCAGTCTTCTCCATGTATGGCTATCCAGGGTTTGATGAGGTCAGTGTCGTGATCTTCATATATGTTGACTGCTATATATGGTGGCGTGACATGAGGTGTAACACGAGTGACGGGAAATGAGGTTTAGTTTTCATAGAAAACTGCGACCGTGACCTACGGTCGCAATCACTGTGTGGATATTAGTCTCATCCCTCTCAGTGTTAGATGATTTTTCTGCAATGTCCCACCCCATATTTGCATACTAGGCCCTGGTTGGTTATAGCCTGGTTCCAGACGAAACTGGTTAGTCGTCACCATTTAGTCTGTGAAATTCCACAGTTGAGAGGGGCCAGACTTAATCTGCCTGGGGCAATACGCATTGAAAAGGCTGGCTACGCAAGGCTAGGGAGGCCAAGGGGTCCTTGAGGGGGTTCCAGGGGGTCCCCAGAAGAAAAAAAATTAAAGCATAAAAATCAGTTTAACCATATACATCGGCCATTTAAAAATATATGGCCAATCTCACAACGCATCGCAATGTGTGAACTTTCAGATTTGTTTTGTCTTTAATTTATTTAGATTTTTTTTAAATATTTGATACATTTTAAATAAATAAAAAGATCTTGTATATGGGTCCCTGGAAAAAAATATTTTCAGATGTGGTCAATTTATTTGGAGGTCCTTGACATAATTTATTTTAGAACCGCTGGTTTAACATAATTATACAACTCATGTAATGCTGTTATTTAATTAAATGGATAGATCATAAATATGCCACAGGGCCAAAACTGCAAACAGAAAACCTCCCCAACCTGTCGCAGTCTCTCCAGCTCAACTTTGTTCTGGCTGAGCAGCAACTCGGTCTCTTGCAGTTTGTCTTTGAGTGCGTTGTTCTCCTGCAGTACTGCTAGGTATAACTAGAGGGACACAATCAAGCAATTACTACAATTAAGAAGAACAACCTACTGTAGATGAATACTAGTAGAGGCTCCAGGAGGGTTCCACGAGCACCCCCCTTAACACTCCGATTGCCTGGGGTTATTTAATCCATTCAATCATAGCCCCCAGCGATTTATAGCAGCGGAGCACTTTTACCGATCCCGGATGTCATCCCGGATGTCATCCCGGATGTGGATGTAGCAGCTAAATGTAGCCAAAACACTCTAGAGCCGATCAACAGGAGGTATGATTAAATTACACATTTGTACTGTATGTATAAAACTGCATGGTTCTTGCCCCAAACTGCATGAGATTGGCATACATTTGGCATGTCTGTACAGGGGAGGCTTGTAGGCATCCATGTAACCCATTTCCAGTCACATATATTGAAGTGACAGCAAAAGGGACCTTTTGGGAAATAGCTATGGCTGTTTTTCCCCCCTCGCCAAAATGTAGTCAAACTTTGAATCAATTAGGTATTTACTCCCCTTCCTGACAAGGTTGCATGACAAGGTTGGTACCATTATAAACCTGAGGATGCCTGGAATCAATTGGTATCTCTAGCTTTGGTCTATCTCTAAATTTGAGAATGCCACAGTCTCCGAAAGATAGTCTCGCTGGTGTTCCAGCCAGCAATTCCACAGGTCTCATCATAGGGGTAATAAAACATTGGAGAAAAAAAAAGAAACTTTAGACCATTTTTTTTCTTGGCATCATCATCCTATGGATGCCAAAAAAAAACTAGAAAAATAAAATAGGGGGGTGCGCGTGGAACCCTCCTGGAGCCTCTACTATACCTAATTATTATGCTGTAGTGCAACTAACAGGTATATATTACATTTTGTGTTTAGAGCTTGTTTGACAACATTCTTCTTTAAAAGAGCAATAAAGGCATTATCCTGCTGCCACGTATATGCCTTAGGACTGTTTTCGAGAATGTGTGGACTTTGTTATGAGAGCGTCTGAACAGGTCTGACACATACCATTTTGTAGTCTTGTGATAAACCTCTGGTTTGAGTCTCACTGCAAAGTCACACAAAAAATGAAGGAAAAGTATAAATATGACACTGATTAACAATCAAAATAAACATGCTTTATTTTGGAATGTGGTTGACACTCACTTGGAAGTGCTGTTAGTGAGTGTGTCATCTGCAGATGTCTCATTCGTGGGATCCTCATCTTCATTCTATAACAACATTTAAATTAAAAGATAGGTAATTAAAAGTATGGCCATCACAATCATGTTACTTGATGATTAATTGTCATATAAATAATAGCGATTAATGATTTAACTGAAGCAAGAAAAGAAAAATCTGGTTAATTTCTGTTTGCCAGTTTCACAGGGCAGATATTACTTTGTTATTTTTGTAAAATGTATGAACATCTTTCAACATGGAAACAGTTATGACGATTATGCAACAGCATTTTGCTGTATCACTCTTCCTATGTATCTCTGGTTGCTGCAACATATTGCTGCTACAGAGGATAGCATGCATTTCAGATTAGCAAGGATCTGTTATCAGTGGTGGAAAGTAACTAACTTAAGTTCTATACTTAGTATAGAACAATGTTGAGGTATTTAGACTTTACTTGAGTATTTCCAATTTCCAATACTTTTACACTACATTTCAGGTCCAAAATTTGTATTTCTACTTAGTTACTACCCGGTAGTTACTTTATAGATTTGTATTATTACAAAACATGCATTAACCACTTCAACCCTATTTCGACCACTTGAAAATAGCCGATCTACAAGCTAGATCTGATATTTTCTAAATAGTTTTATCCATCCATCTTCAACCGCTTATCCGTAGTCAGGTCACGGGGGCAACAGCTCCACCAGAGTGCACCAGACTTCCATCTCCAGAGCAACATTTGTGACTTCCTTTGAAATCTCTAAATCGGACATTCTGTACAGGAGTACTTTCCACTTTTGCTACTTAAGTACATTTTGATGCCAATACTTTTGTACTTTTACTGTACATGTACATTTTGAATTCCGGACTTTTAGATTGCAGTATTGATACTTTTACTTAAGTAAAACAATTGAGTACTTTTCCACCACTGTCTGTTATACACAAACATGTAAGTTTAGCATATTTGATATCAAGGTACATCTACTTGGGCTGCCACTATTAGTTCACGATTAATTGTCACACAAATAATTGCGATTAACGATTTCATGTGTTTTTGGCATTGGAACATTATGAATAAAGAATACATTTGTGTTGATAAATACCTGAAATATACAAAGAAATTACTGACATTCATTACTTATATACTTTTTGTAACAAATTGTGACAGGCCTAATGTACTTAACACAGGACCATGTTATTCATCAATTACTTTGGATCTTATTGTCTTACCTCTCCAGACAGTTGTGCTATCCCAGTGGAGCGTCTCTCTTTCCTTCCCCTCCGTCTGTCCTTCACTGCTAGCCTCGTCTCTCCCTCCGGCTCGTTCGGTTTTACTGGGTCTGTATCTGGAACACAGGGGGACAGAAGAATGTCATCCCTGCAAAGGTTTACCAATAAAATATACATTTCTATGGAATTTTCATTTTTACAGTGAGGGTCCCTCCCCCCATTTACATCAAATGTATTTACCAAAGATTGTTGATCTACAAGCTCACAACGGATTGCAATGCGTGTTGTGAGCTTGTACAGGTATGTTATTTTTGGCGAATGTTCACCCCAAAATAAGGCGGCTGGGGTTAAAGTGGTTAAGGAATGAGAACCAAACAAACTAAATGTTATCTCAAAATCCGCTGACAGCAGTGTTTCTACTGCGGTAAAGCTGTGTTTCCTCAAGACTACTCTGGGAAACACTCCACCCAAAATGCTTTCATTGCCTATATTCACATGGCCACCATTTTGCACTTACTTCATGCGCTTGTAGAAATTAGCACTACTGTATGTGAAACTCCGATGCACGGAATTCAAGATTCAACAGGTCTCTGCTAGACAGTTTGGCTGGTAAAACAGTGCATAATCAGTGGTATAAAGTAACTAAGTACATTTACTTAAGTACTGTACTTAAGTACAATTTTGAGTTATTTGTACTTTCTTTTAGCTTGTAGATCTGCTATTTTCAAAAGATTTATACTTTTGAAAAGTTGAAATGGGACATTCTGCATAGTTAGTACTTTCTACTTTTGTTACTTTAAGTACATTTTCATACCAATACTTGTGTACTTTTACTCAAGACATTTTTGAATTATGGACATGCTTTAACAGTGTTTTTCTAGATTGCAGTATTTATACTTTTACTTAAGTAAAATAGTTGTTTTTTCCACCACTGTGCATAATATCCATTGAACTGTAGAATTCACCCAGTGGCAGCTATGCAAAAGTTAAAAAAAAAAAGAAAGAAAAACGTTTTCCTGCAGAGCAACACATTTTCTCGCTCACCTCTCTCAGCGGGGGTGATCGTGACCATGGGGCTGACAGGCTGGATGGCAGCTTTAACCACACACTTCTCTGCCTCTTTCAGGTCTGTCAGAGTCACACCCTGTGAAAGGAAGCGACAACAACATGCTGTAACCCACAAGCCTTATTTCTAGCAGGTGCTAGTTTGGGTCAGCATACACTTGCAGCAGTGTTGATTTGGTCCCGCTAACACTATGGCGAAAAATGTTCGCTGTGACGCACTGTGAGCTTGTAAATCGTCTATTTCCAGCATGCAACCAAGTGTAAAATCAGCCATTACGACACCATCAAGGCCTGCCAAAATACATTTGTCGACAAAATCAACTGTACATTTAGTCGGCTAAAATCTTATGATATTTAGTCAACTAAAACTAGACTAAAATGTTTGAGATGACTAAAATGTAACTAAAACTACATGGAATTTTGTTCATATGACTAAATTAAATCAAAATGTTCTGTCAAAAGCAACACTGGCTTGCAGATAGTGGGCAACACACTACCATTTGTTAAGTTCTCTGAAACACACCTACTCTCACATATCTTTGTAGCTTCCCCTTTAACGGTGTACTTTGGTTTCATATCGGCAGTGTTTCGTTAGTGGGGGCAGGTGTGTCCATGTGTTTGTGGATATATTTGGTTATGTCTTCCTTTTTTATATACTTTTATATATACTATATAAACAGTGAAAACGAATGAAATGAAACAAAATATTAACTGTGTAGTTGCTATGCATTCTCATAGTCTATTATCCATCTAACAAATCGTACTGTTCTTTTATGAATCTTAATTGCAGTATTTTACCACAAATTAATTTACACATGTGCTGTAAGTATACGATACACTAAAGTATCATCATTACCTGCGTAGAGCGACGAGACTGACGCATTAGGCGAGAGCGAGCTTTCCTCTGAGACTCTGACTCCTCGTCTCTGACAGGAGCTTGGAACCTGAAAGAGTAAATGCCCCTTCAATAAACACAAACCACGAACACCCAACCACAATTCTTAAACGGATGCCTTAACAGGTACACTTCAGCTGGTAACAACTAACTTTATATTTGTTTATATATTTCTTGCTAATTTCAAGTGTTTGATGACAGACTCCTGTGTTGGCAGTGGCACTTGACAGTGCTCATTAGTGTCTTTGCACTTCAGCTTTCCCCAACCACTGCATTAGGTTTGTCAGGCTTTGAGATTGGTTGGACACGTAGCTCCCATTTATTTCTATTGACTTCCCCTGTTCAGTCATTGATAATTATATCATGTCTAATCATCATCCTGAAGGGGATTATTTCTAAACAATGACAGCCTTGCTGTCAATTATCCCCCTTATTACACGGCTAGTGGTACTTAATAAATACATTCATAAATTGACCCAAAAGTAGCAACAAAATAAAGTATTTCCTTGCTCACGGTAATGAAAGTATTCCATTACGTCAGTCCTGTGCAACACGGTCGCCCGCCTCAGAAAACAGGAAGTGTTGATAAACTAGAAGAGTTTATCTTACTGAATTGGCTATTTCTCGCTTCAAATGTTTTCAAAAACATTCTTGAGAGCAATGTTTAGCTGTAAATGAGATTATGTGTTTGTTTACATCATGTTGGATACTGCACAAAATCAAGCAAGGCAGCAGGTGCACTGAGCCTTTGATTAGATGGCAGATTGAGTTAATCGGTCCTTATACAGAAATAACACACCGCTGAATGCAGTGATTGACTTCAGAATGAGGCATTCAACCAAGCCGTGTAATAAATACTAATCACAGTGATGTGTCTTACTTGCGTCTGTCCGTGTTGGGGTTGTTGGGGCTCTCGACCGTGGGATCCCTCCTCTGAGGAGTGGGCTGGACTCGGGCTGTGGGAGTGTTTCTGTCCTGCTCCTTCTCCTCCTCCTCCTCCTCTTCCTCCTCCTCCTCCTCTTCTTTCTCTGCAGGGGGCTAAAAGGGAAAGGCATGTGGGGTGGGGGGTTATTGGCAAAGTATACCTGGCATTTGACCTCTGCACTTAACTCTTGATAACTATTATGAGCAGTGGTCAGGCACTTGGGGACAAGTTCAGGGTTCCAACTCTTTTGACACGATGCCGGTTATTCCCAAATAGTGGCTCTACCTCCCGACCATAGAACCCATGAGAGAAAACAGTCCCCAGTATTCTGGGGGGGATTCGTTTCGAGTTTGTCAGTTCTTTTTAAGAATCAGTTGCAAGTGGTTAAATTTGAATTGAATCAAATTATTTTCTGTTCTGCTCTGTTCCTTTGTGAATTATGAGGTATATTTATGTAGTAACTGTTCAATGAAGAGATGTGTGCACATCTTAAACTTGAATCTTGTATTTAGGACAGATGCTGGATAAAAATGCAGAAATGAAAGAGCGGTAAAATATCCACACACTGAGTTATAGCTCCCCAAAAAAATGTACTACCAGGGGAATAGGTCTTCCTTCGTTCATCAGTCAAGTTATATGTAAGAAGCCCCACATTACCATCTGCATTTTCACTGTGATGAAGAAACAATGAAGATACGATTGTTTTGGGGGTATAGGTTGATCGAAAAAGATCCAACTCGAGATTACTGTTACACAAAGTAGTAGTACTAAGAAATGAATGGGTTCCTACTTCCTACACAAACCTAAGTCGGGTGTGATGTGTAAAGTTTTACCTTATTAAGAGGACTGACAGCGTCTGCGCCTGTGGAGATGCTTTCGCTATCTGGACTGGACACAGCTGAATTTTCTGGGAACATGAAAAAGCATCCTTTCATATTAAAAACTATGAACTGAAATTAACCCATTTAGACCCGAGGCCAATTCAAAAAATGCCTTCTAAAATCTAACCTAAGGTTTCTGAAAACCTTCAAATTCTTCTTCTTATTTTTGTAATAATGATGTTGCTACATATATAGCCCCAACTAATGATACACAGAGCTAGCTCCCGGATTCAAAAGTATAACAACGTAGAGGTTGCACCAGGTCTAAATCAGTTAAGGATAATGTAAGATCAATTATGGTCAGCAGGGGCCCAGGCCGTAGCGTAACGGTCTGGGCACCGGACTGGTGATCCAGTCGCGGTGTGCCGCGGGTTCGACTCCCGGACCCGACACGGCCTTTACCGCATGTCATCCCCCCATCTCTCTCCCGTTTCCTGTCAGCCTACTTTCTATCCCTTAAAAAATCAATCAAGGCGTAAGCCGCAAAAAAATATCTTAAAAAAAAAAATTATGGTCAGCAGGGCTGTATGATATGGAGAAAATATGCAATGTCTTGTTGGATGTTGCGATGGCGTTATGAAATGCCATAACACTAAGATTTGTGTACGATTTCAGTGCTGATGGATATCGCAGGACTTTGTTTTGGAAAATCATATCACAAAGAAGATGAAAACATGATGTTCTAGTGGTCAGACATAATGACAATGTCTGGTTTACCAGGGCTGCTCTCTCGCTCCTCGTTTAGCTCCAGACCTCCTGAAACGCCCCTCTCTTTAGATTGGTCTTGCACGGTCATCTTGTCCTTGCTACTCATCCTACACACTGAGCTCCTGGAACGTAAGGACAGAAAGTAAGGACAGTTCTTGTGTATTATCAAATGACTCAATCACATTATGCATCAATAGTTGCCTCACAACCAATAAACCAATCACAGCATGGCTATTCTTCTCTGAAATTGAGACTACTGTAACAGACAAACTCAACAGAGAATTGTGTAATTGATGCTTTGCATTCAGGACCGAGGACGTAGTATAGACACTGACCTCCGCCGTTTATTTTGTGCATTTGCAGCATTAGAGCCTGGGGGAGCTTGTCTATCAATGATGGACTGCTCTTTTCGCCACTGTAGAGAAACACACAGATGACCATTATAAAAGACAGAGCAGAAGCTGACTAACAGAAGGCATATGGCAGTAGCAGTATTATGACATCAGAGCAAAATGGCCACCATGAGAGGATGGCAAAAAATAATCTTACGCTGGCTTGTTTTTGTGACAGCTCCTCCAGCAGTGTCTCAACACTTTCATCAGCCACGTCGAATGGCGTCTGACCCTGCAAAAGGCAGGTAAAAGTTAACAAGATTAAGGTTTAAATAAAAAAAACACTTAAAAAACATTTGATTGATCAGTACATTTTACAAAGTGAGGCATGCATATACATTGTGTGTATCACAACATAGGATCTCTGCATCTTGCTCACCGCATTACTGCGGGCTTCCATGTTGCAGAGTTGTTCAGCCAGTATACAACAGGCCTCCCCTTGGCCCCAGTGCGCAGCAGCATGGAGAGGCGTCCAACCATCGCAGTCTATGGCGGAAGCATCCAGCCCACACTGGCACAACAATCTGCAAAGCGCCGCACCAGAATGACAACAACAAGAGG
Organism: Protomyctophum parallelum; assembly: GCF_964188405.1. Lineage (NCBI taxonomy): Eukaryota > Metazoa > Chordata > Actinopteri > Myctophiformes > Myctophidae > Protomyctophum > Protomyctophum parallelum. Next base: position 20,777,522 of record NC_139702.1, on the reverse strand, counting down.
ATCAGGAACTGCATCAAATAAAGTACAGTAATAGCATGTACACTAGGGACGTTGACTCACCACTCTAATAATAATAAAGAAATTGTCAGGCCCAGGCCGTAGCGTAACGGTCTGGGCACCGGACTGGTGATCCAGTCGCGGTGTGCCGCGGGTTCGACTCCCGAACCCGACACGGCCTTTACCGCATGTCATCCCCCCATCTCTCTCCCGTTTCCTGTCAGCCTACTATCTGTCCCTTAAAAAATCAATAAAAGGCGTAAGCCGCAAAGAAATATCTTAAAAAAAAAAAAAAAAAAAAGAAATTGTCACTCCTTTCCAATAACTCATTGACCGCCACCCAGTGGCGTTATGCTCATTGCACGGGGTACTACGGCGTGGTACCAAAAAAAATTACGTACATGCGGTGCACACATGTGCACGCTAGAACGTGCCCCCCTAAATTCAAGATAAGACCAAAGACACACAAAGTACCCAGTCGTTACTTGCATAACAGGTTTACTGGCGGTGAGCACGCTCCCCTAGATTCACGACATGTCAGCCAGGTACCCAAATCAAATGGCTATTACTTTGCATAACAACAGGTTTAACTGTTCACCTGAACGTTCTCATACACACTGTATAAAAGCAACACAGCAGTAGCCTAATATGGCTCCAGTAGCTACTGCTTCTGTGGTATTCTGCATGCAACAAAAACGCCTCCGCCTCCTCCTCCTCCATCTAAGAAGAGATCCGTCCAAAGCAAACATTTAAGTTTCGCTACTGCAGCACAGTAAAGAAGTTGTCAGATTATTTTAAGTCTACCTTTGTGTTTGTGGGTCTAAAACTCTCATACACAAACACTACTAGGCTATCATCTGTTCTGTGCGCAAGCACACATGTAGGCACGCATTTGACATGCGGGTGCGTGACGTCATAAAAATGCCGTAACACCAACTCCGGTGCTGCAACTTTCTTGTCTTTTATTTTGAAGACCCCCAAATTAACCAAAAGCAATTGCCTAAAGCTAATGGCCCGGTTTCCCAAAGGACACCTCTTACACCATGGTGTAAGAGGTATGGTGTTGCACATGCCCAGTTGCCCTCTACATGAAGCCTGTGTGCGGCCTGTGTGCGGCCAATCAAACACTATGTACTTTTTTGGGAAACACTGTCAAACACAACAACATAGAAATACACAACCTAGACTAGAGCACAGCCATACCTGTCCTCATTGCACACGTAAGGCCTCCTGCATGAATACACAAACCCGTTTCCCTAAAGCCTCTTTAGCCTACACACACCTGTCGACATGTGGCAGTATTAAAACCATTCGCAGAGAAATGTGTGGTGCGAGTGGTGACTTTCTTCATCTCATTTAAATATAAAAAAATTAAAAAAATTAAAGGCCTACATCAAATAAATTAAATGTGAAGAGAGCCTACTGTCAACTGTCCAAATATTATTAAATTAAATTTCAGAATGGTAGACCTGCGGCCTACCATACCAGGCCTCAGGCCTACCATACCAGGCCTCAGGCCTACCATACCAGGCCTCAGGCCTGAGGCCTACCATACCAGGCCTGAGGCCTAACATTGCGTGGTACATCTATGCACGGAATGTCTATGTTCACAGGTTTCATGTGCGGCCTAGAGGGCAACTGAGCATTTGCAACACCATACCTCTTATACCATGGTGTAAGAAGTGTCCTTTGGGGCCCAGGCCGTAGCGTAACGGTCTGGGCACCGGACTGGTGATCCAGTCGCGGTGTGCCGCGGGTTCGACTCCCGGACCCGACACGGCCTTTACCGCATGTCATCCCCCCATCTCTCTCCCGTTTCCTGTCAGCCTACTTTCTATCCCTTAAAAAATCAATAAAGGCGTAAGCCACAAAAAAATATCTTAAAAAAAAAAAAAAAGAAGTGTCCTTTGGGAAACCGGGCCAATGTAATTTTAAAAGTCAACAGAAGCGTTATTATTGTTACCGCGAGGTAGCAACTATTCTGTAATGAGCCCTTAACATCGATGTTCTGTTGAAACGCCTCAATCTGAGCCTCAAGTCAGAGAAAAAGGGGGTTTTAAGATCACGCTTGTAATGGCAGCGGACAGTGGCGAGCCGAGCATTGCCTAGCGACGGGGAAGCTGCAAGACGTTCGGTGGATATCAGAGAGACCATTCTGAATTAATATAATCACTCTCATGTGAAGTGAGGGGCGCTCTTATTACGTATCATACATCATCATACGTCACATTCCGTGCTCAGCCAATCAGCTGAGCACATCCGTGTTCTTATACAGACAAGACACACAAAGCTGTGCAAAGGAGGGGCTAAACCCTAAAAAGACGCCAAAGATGTCAACGGCAGCAAGCGCCATTGGGAAAAAATCAGCAGTACATGAAATAATATATAGTGTAAAGAAAATTGTCCCACAAAAAACATATCTTCCCTCCACTATGAAGAGACTCAGAGATACTCACTTGATGGCCTCCAGGTAGCCCTTGGCTGCAGCCACATGCAGTGGGGTGGCCCCTGTTTTGGGGTGCCTTAACTCCTTAGGTAGGCCCTCTGTCAGCCAGGACCGTGCATCTCTCATGATTTGTTCCTCTTCCAATCGCTTTGCTGCCTCCAAATCCACACCTTTACACAAACAAAAAAGGTTGAAAGATGTTCAGCCCTTTCCTTTAAGTAGTTGGTTCTTGCTCAAATGTAAGTCGCTCTGGATTAAGAGCGTCTGCTAAATGCCTAAATTGTAAATTGTAAATTGGTTAAGCAGGATATTTCTCATGTTCTTTAACGTGATTAATACAATATTGGAAAGTTTAGAACCAATTAGTAAAATCTTGCATGAATGATGTAACCGAGTATCGCCCTTCCCTTTCTCAGTTCCTCAGTGTCTTTTGAGGAACTTAGTGTGTAGAGAGGCCTTCTGGAAATTGGAAGGTAGCTGGTTTCACCCTCGGCTTGCCTAGTGTTGAAGCGTCGCTAAATGAGCACACTCTTCATTTCTCCTCTTTCAGCCTAGCTCTACTTGTAAAGTGCCATCCAGGACACAGGCAGGGCCCTACCAAACGGATCTGTATGGGTTAGGGTTGAAAAGGGCTAGTCTACCCCTAGTAGCTGCTATAATAAATATATAGAGTGTGTGTGTGTGTGTGTGTGTGTGTGTGTGTGTGTGTGTGTGTGTGTGTGTGTGTGTGTGTGTGTGTGTGTGTGCGTGTAATGGAACACATAACGTGTTCTTTTACCAGTGCCTTTTAACAGTTAAAGAAGGTGAAATCACAACATGATTATCACAATTGTTTTTGCAAGCCAATACAAGTTAGTCTGAATTGTAGCCTGGTTTGTTCTGGAGTCTATTAATGCCCGTCACTGTAATATTTATTATGCTATAAACATTACAGTGACAAATTTGACCAAATTTGAAAGACAGAAGACAGATGGAATAATAAACTACCAATAACCACATTGGATATTTCAGTATCTCCACTGTTTTACAATTTCCACTGGTTTACAATGGTGTGCTTAATTACATACATTAATTTGCATCTACATGTCTGTACCATTCTGTACACGTCTGCATCTGTGACTAGATGCACCCTACCACTCAATACCAACAATATTTACCATTTATGTAACCACTTCAAAATAATTACATGCCCAAAATAACGATGGCAGGTTGAAAGGGGTTAAAAGTCGGGACGCATTGGCTTGCATAATTCCAGATACCAAAACCGATATCGGTGTGGCTCTGTGCCTAGATCTGTCACTCAGGAGTCAGAATCCTATTATACACGCAACAAAAACGGCAGCACTGTTACAAGAATCCAGACCAGGTGGCTCTATCTTCATTTCTACTCTGTGACATTTCATCATTTGAACCAGTTTGTTTAGCACGGATGTGTCCGTTCCTGCATCTGTGTGTCTAGGTTGAGGCACCAAACATTGTATTTAAACACTACACATTTCCAAATGTTATGTCAACACAATATCTATATTAACAAGAGAGAAGTTGTCACGTGGCAAAAGATGTGCGCTTTGCGAACTAGCCAATGAAAAGATGTGCGCATGAAAACTGTTCGCAACCCCCCACCCCCCCCTCCTCTTTGGCTGCTGTAATATGATCTCCCCTATGGATCTCCCTCCGTCTCCGCACTAAGCGAATGTCTTAGTAACTTGGTTTGTTCCTAACTACTACGATTAGACAGATCGCGTTTGTTATTTCGCTACTGCCAGTACTCCTGATTGCACGCACGCGCACACACACACACACACACACACACTACCCCGTGTCCCACATACACACAACACTGCCGCGCGGATTTAAGCTGTCAAAACATACAGCATTGTCATATTTAAAAGGCGCTTTATAGCTTCTCTCAGCTCAAAGCGTGTATGAATAAGGAGATAAATGAACAGCTGACGTCGGTGGGAGAAGACGTCAGCTGTGTGTGTGTGTGTGTGTGTGCGCGGGTGTGAGAGGGACGATAAACAGTCAGCAACACGTTAAATTTCTACTTCTACTAAAGAAAGAGGCAGCGATGGAGCCATAAGTCCATATCCATAAATTTGGGGACATAAATTGCGCAAAATACTGTTAAACATGACGGCATCAGCCTGCTGCATCCTCCTAGCTGTTGTGTGCTAAGCTAAATCACATCATACAGAACCACAACAGTCAACACGGCTCTGACCAGGGTTGCCACATTGACTGAGAGGGAAACAAGCAACCAGGTCTAGGAAAATGTTAACAGGCCAGATCAAGTCATAAACTGTCAAACATCATTGTCCAATGTTGTTTTAGAGCAGTGGTTCTCAAACATTTTCATGTCATGGACCACTAATATTCTATATATATATATATATATATATATATATATATATATATATATATATATATTATATATATATTATATATAATATATATATGTACTATATATATTTACTATATATACACACACACCGGTATATATACAGTGTACACAAACCGTATATCTAGGTGTGCCCCCAGATTTTTAGGCTATGAAAAGTGTGCCCTGGGACAAAAAAGGTTGAGTTAAGCGGTGCCCAAAAGGTAGATCACGATCTCGGCCAGCGCCAAAAATGCTCCCCGACAGCATAATCGGAGCAAATACCGGGCAGTGTGTATGAGCCATAACGTGTTGACTACACTACACTACACTAATAAGGACACATAATAATAACTAATAACCCATCCGTTACTACATGTGGAGTCAACTCCCGCAATTTCCTTCTTCCCATAGTGCGTGGCAAAGTAACTCTGGGATGAGCGGCCGCGAAATTCTAGTATTAACATATTTATAAAAGAAAAAAGCACACATTAATCTGGGAACCCATCGTCAAAAGATTCATAAATAAAATAAATTAATTTAGTGCTGCGCAATTAAATCGAAAAAAGATTGCGAGCTAGATTCAGAAAACTATGCAATCTCATTTTTTGGGGCTTTTGCCTTTTATTGATAGATTTACAGTAGTTTGACATGAAAGGGGGAGAGAGATGGGTGGGAAGACACGCAGCAAAGGTCGTCGGTCTCGGGACTCGAACCCGTGACATGCTGCCAGGCTGGATTACCAGCCTTGGTGCGAGAACCGCTTGGCCGGCCCAGGCTGCAATGTAATTTCTAAATTTGAACAAGAATCATGCAGCATTGTTTGGCAGGCTGTCCAATTAATTTGAGTTAATCTTATGTTTTTGCTACAAGACAGAGACTTTAAGAGAGGTTTAAGTCAAGCACTTTGATGTTGTCTGTTTAAAGCCACAGTAGTTGGCTCCAGGTGCTACATTTTTTATGTAGTAACGTTCAACAACTACAGACCATAAATATTTTCATGGAGAAAACAAAAATCAAGATTCACATTTGAGCAAGAATCATGCAACACTAATTAAATTCCATTGAATTTGCTGCCGAGCTCTTAATCAGTCTTGAGAGATTACCCAAAAGTAGACACATAGAAGAGCTAAAATGACATATCCGTTCAAAGATTGGGTTTGGTTGTCATAGTACAGTAGCCTAGCCTCGGTCCGAGGCTTACCCATCTGCATAGGCGGAAATGTTGGGACGGAACATCCGTCAGATGTATTTCACCCGGATACAATATTTTTTGACCAATCACAACACTTGTTTAATTCACGGAGAATGTAAACAGATTTGTAAAGTGTCAACGTCATTTCCTTGAGCGGTACTTCCGCTGAAATCCCACTACTTAAACCAAATTTCAGCTATGCACTCTACAGCGTATATTGTGCCCAGCGTGGTACAGTACAGTACCCACCCTGTCTAAGTGTATAGTCCTGAAGGAGGGATTGGTTGTCACAGTACAGTACAGTACTCACCCTGTCTAAGTGTATAGTCCTGAAGGAGAGATTCGGTGGCCTCGTCCTCAGCTATATCGAGGGGGACGTCACCATCACAGTTCACAGCAGAGAGAGATGCACCCTGCAGCAAAAGGAAACTGACACACCCAAGGTTGGTCGATTTTAAGGACCCTGTCCACAACAATGCTTGCAGAGAATAGTTGATATTCTACATATTCTACATACATATCTACATTCTACTACAGCTAGCATATGGTCGTTATGGTGATCTTTGAAAACCGGGAAAGCATCTGTGTCAATTTAGATTGAGCTAAAAGTTTTTTTTAAAAGCATTATTTTATACTTTGTCTATTTAATATAGCAGATATACAAGTGCACTTTGAACATTTTAAACTCCAATCTTTGCTTCTGGGGTCCCATGGAACAAAATATTTTGAGATTTGTGTGTGTGTGTGTGTGTGTGTGTGGGGGGGGGGGGGCAAATACAGGCTTTTCAGAAAACTGTTAAGATTTAGAAGACATTGGTAGACCCAGCCTCAGGTCTTCATGGGTTAAATTTGAAGCTGAGATGTGGCAAACTACTTTGATTATCCAGAGATGTTGAACAAAAAAACAGTATAATAAAAGGTGCATACATTGCAACAGCTTTTTCATCCGTGTGTGACTGTGTGTGGTAATACGTTTCATGTGGTCTTGGGACACCGCATGCATGGGACAACAATGTTATTATTGTGGAGTGTAGAAAACATTGCCACCCACGCTGCATAATCATGTCATCACAGCGATGATTGTCACATGACAACTGTGCTAATGAAGAGTACTATGGCTATTGTGTGTGTTCGAGGAACTGCAGCTAAGCTACATACTCTGTAATGTCCAGGTTTCCGCAGGAGGCTGCAACGTGCAGCGGCGTCCATCCCTCACTGTCCACCTGGTTAACGTTGGCACCTTGCCCCAAAAGAAACGACACCATCTCCATACTGCCATCTATACAAGCCTACGAATAGTGGAGGATGAGGGGAAACAAATGAATCGGCATAGCTACTTAAACCTAACCTACTAGTAGTATAATGCATTTCACCGTGTATACAATAACACACGGACACTATGGACATTCAAGACCAGCCTTACCTGATGGAGAGCAGTGATTCCATCAGCATTGGCACAGTTGATGATCTCGATAGCACCCTCGCCAGTGTTGTTCTTCTTGGTCTCTCTGGCTTCTTTCAGCATCTCCTGGGCCTCCTCCGTGTCACCACTGGCACAGGCTGCCAGGAACTCGGCAGCTCTGTCGAACCTCACTTTTCTCCTTAAACAAAATCAGATGCAGCACACCTCATTTAGTAGCATAATCTAATATACCGTAAGCGAAAAGCTGCTGCTACACAGTAAAACCCTCAGTGTTGATGTGTATCCATTTCCAACTCCGAGAGTGTACAAAAGACAAAACCTAACCAAAAGCACCCGTACGGGTCCATCACATGTGTACGCTCTCTGAGTGAGATGTAAAATTATTATTAATTGTGATTAATACCGTCTCTTGGAGAGATGCCCACTTGGCCCAGTGGCGTCTCCGTCTCCAGCGGCGGACTGGTCCCCGGGCTGCTGGTCGCTGTTTACGGCCTCCGTCTCATCATCGCCCCGCCATCTCCGCTTGGGCACCGCCGGCGCTTTGTCGGTGCACGAGCCGACCCAGCGTTTCAGCTGTTCCCGCCGCTTGGCCTTCGCAGAGTCCCCCATTTGTTGTTCCCGAGGGAGGACCGCTTTTATATCAAAATAGAAGATAATAATATATCGCAAGGAAAAGACACACCCTCCATGTGTACACTTCCACTTCCTTGTTCTCTTGCACTCACTCAGTTCGGTTGGGAAGCCAAATGTCTCGGGTTGCGTTCGAGGTCGTCCTGAACGCGCAGGGCTGCGCAGTGTTTTGTCTGACGTCAGACCCCCCCCCCCCCCTTTATTTTAGCTAATCATAAGCATAACCAATCCAGGAATTGTGTTTGTTTTAGCGACCATTTCTGTCCTTTTATTATAGGCCTATTTCGATTTTGGATTCTGCAGTGATGAGCATCGCATTATCGAATTACATTTAATTGTTACGTGACGTGACATGTTATAACCTGTCCAATTATGTAACCTTATTATTTCCAGTTCTCTTGCGGTAATGTTATCTACGTATATTTTTCAGTTAATAAAAAAGTCCCCCGCCGCCGCCACACACACACACACACACACACACACACACACACACACACACACACACACATACATACAACGCACACACACTGAGCCTGCCTGGCTGGGTGACAAACAAAAGCCATGTGGTCAATCAATGTTTAGGTCAAATTCCACATTTTCACAACAGTTCAGTTGCTCAGTGCTTTGATTCATTACACCTCATTCACAACAACGGACACGTTTATCTTGATTTGCTTAACTTTATTTTGGTGCACTACAAAAAGTGAGTAGCTTTTGGTCATATTTAGACCTAATCATAATGTGCCATATGCTGATAGGCCTATAATGAGATATCTCTGAATCTGTGTTAAAAACACAAAAACAATGTGTGTTGCAACTTCAGCAACAGACTCTGGGCTTCAACATATTGGGTCAATCAATATGTTTTGTACTTTTTTAATATGTTCATACATGGGGAAATAGCTTAAATTATGTGGCTTCACTGGCTAGAATAGTCTACTGCAATATATTTTTCAGCCATGGGCAAACTTCATCTACACAATTGTAAAAACCTTTAGACACTTATGTCAAAAGAAATATTGGACAATGAGGGTTTGCTTTTGGTGATATTGGCTCTATTACTGCACCCCAGAGAACTGCAGCATAGGCCTATAGTTATTTTCTGCCGTTCGAACGGTAGAAAATAAATGGATCCATGTTGTTGTTGTTGCTTATGTGCATGTGGTGCTTCATTCATTCTTTTCATTCTTCCTGTTAGCCATTTTCTTCTCTCTCAGAACACCATGCAGGCAGGCTCATCAATTGTTATGTTGCGTTCATACGGGCAGACGCAAATTAATCGATGCAATCTAGTTCGGTAACCATTCATTGTCAATTTTGGAGCAGTTATGCATCATTGTGTCTTTGCATCGTCATTGGCTTCCATTGACAATGAATGGTAGACTTTTACATTTGCCCGTGTGAACACACCATTATAGAGAGTGCGTGTGACATCATCAAACCCAGTTTGATGATGGAGGAACGCCGAGTGCCAAAAAACTACTTTCTGGCCTTGACAGCCTTTACATCCAAACAGAAAAGTCTGCTCTAACTGCATTAAATTACATTAAACAATTGTAAATTATCATCACCTGATCCGAGATATATTATATTTTTTTCCAACTCAAGATGACTCAAGCCAAACCTGAAGCAATGCACGCAATCCCACCCCTGACCCTGAGCCGACTGGCACAGAAGTGGCTGATGGAGGATACACCAAACTTTGACCCGGCAGGTGTTTGTGTGGGATCCCAGGAAGTTGAGGCTACGTTGTTCTGTAAATCACCATACAGTGTGCTGGCAGGAAGTCCCTTCTTCACGGCGGTCTTCTCTGAGGTCGGCTGTGTAGTGGAATGGATGTACCAAGACGGATCTGAGTTAGGTGGGCATTGAAAGGTTATACTGTAGGCTGTACACTTTTTCAGCCCAAAAAACCCTTAGCTGAGAGAGAGATGAAGCAATCTAAAGTCTCCCTTAGAGATAGGGTGAGAAGTTCAGTCACCTGAGAGAGACTCAGAGTAGAACCGCTGCTCCTTCGCCTGGAAAGGAGCCAGCTGAGGTGGTTCGGGCATTTGGTTAGGATGCCTCTCGGGCGCCTCCCTAGGGAGGTCTTCGACGCACGTCCCACTGGGAGGAGACCCCGGGGCAGACCAAGGCGCAGTTGGAGGAAACACATCGACTCACTGGCTCTGGTGGAGCTGTTGCTCCCGCGACCCGACTACGGATAAGCGGTTGAAGATGGATGGATAATCTAAAGTAAAACAGTATGGTTTAGCTTCCCCAGCCTTTGTCCTCCGTGAGGAGGAAGCCCAACAAACCTCGGTGAGGCCTTTAGGAGGGCCATTATAATCCACCACTCCTGAATGAAGTGCCTGGTGCTGGTAGTCTGGTCCAGGACCTGTGCGTTGCGCACAGGTCCTGGGCCTGGTGAGAGCAGGAGTGGACCTGGTGAGACGTATACGGAGGGGCCCGGACAGGAGTCAACCCACAGAGCCTAGTCCTTCCACACGCCAGAATATGGTTCTCCCAGTCCCGGCAGAGTAGTTCCGGAGCAACGGATTGTGTGGCCTTGCTCATTCCCTGATGGACTGATCGAGGGTAGCTACTAGCTACTGGGACGTAAATCGGATTTGATCAACCCCGGCCTGAGTGAGGGGTATGATGTTGGTAGACTCGAAACCCTGTTGACCTTAGGATACAACACTGAGGATACATCCCAGGTGCATCCATGCAATGTATTTTTAGTTATATTAATATGTGTACCTCACAAGATGTAGGATTAATTCCATCTCATGCAGCAGTTTGGCCATGACAGTCTCATGTATAAAGCATCATACTTTGTTGCTTGCCGAACATATTTTATGTGTATACATAATACATTAAGCTTTACCTTTCCTACCACCAGGTCCAGATGCTATCATGCCCACTGCTACAGTCAGAGGCCCAGCACACTGTGTCCTCCTGGGTGAGAGGCCAGCCCTCAACTGCCTGGCCCGGGCTTCAGGTATAGCTACTCGCTGCTCTCGACTCCAGAAGGTGGCCACGGCAGCAGGATGGCATGGAGAGGTGGCTGGTACACGCAAGACCACCCCAGGCTTCCGTCTGGTAGAGAAGTATGCCATGCTGGTTGGTGGTGTGTCCATGCACAGGCAGGATCTGAGCGGAATGGTGATGCTGAAGGATAACCATGTCTGGGCATCAGGAAGTATTACAAAGGTGTCTCAAGTGTTGTATGATGGTGTCATGTAAAAATAGCTCAAATACCCGGGCGGTTAGCTCAACCGTCTGGGCACCTAGGCTGCCAAGCCAGCCGGACGGCGTGCCGGGGGTTCGACTCCCGAGCCTGATGGCCTTTGCCACGTGTCACTCCCCATCTCTCTTCCCCTTTCTTGTCTAGTTACTGTACTGGGAGCATACCTATGTTCCCCAGGTTCTATGTTCCCCACTTACCCCCGCAAAAAAGGTTCTATGTTCCCCGCTTACCCAAAAAAGGTTATATGTTCCCAGGGTTCTATGTTCCCCACTCAACTCAAAGGTTCTATGTTCCCCATGTTCCTCTAAAAAAGGTTCTATGTTCCCCACTCACCCAAAAATGCAGGAAATATTCATTTTGAATTTCAAATTATTAATATCATCTCTAAACACACATAACGGAACATAATGGGGAGAAATTACTATCAGAAACCTGCCCTTTGGGCGACCTAAGGGCACCCTGGTGGCCATCTTTGTGGTATAGACTGAGCAGTGGTTTTCAACACTGAGTCCATTATTGTCTCCACCAGACATTCCCATGTATGGGGATTAAGCTATGCATGTTTGGAATTGTAACAGCTGAAATCAATAAAAGGAGGAGACTTTTACATTTTTACAGAAAAAAAAACGTTTCTGCTTACCTAATCATTAAGGGAACACTCCTGCCTACCAGTGACATCATTGTTAGGCTCCACCCCTTTTTTCCCATAATACCATGTTAATTAACTTCTGAACTGTCCACAGCCTCCATGGTTGAGTGGGGAACATAAAACCTTTTATAGAACCTTTTCTTAGTTATGTGGGGTACATAGAACCTTTTTTGGGGGGCCGGGTGAGTGGGGAACATAGAACCTGGGGAACATAGAACCTGGGGAACATAGGGATGACCCCACTGTACCCTATCAATAAAGGCAAAACACCAATTTGCAAATTCTTGAATTTTTATTTTTTTATTTAGAATATTAATATATATATTTGACTTTTCAAAAGCGTGCTACAAATTATTTTGCAAACAATTCAAGTCTGTACTGGGACACTAAAAGTGGATTTCATGTACTATCAAAGTTCACAATCACGATTCACGTGTGACATATTTCGCAACAGCTAGCTCCTAAGGAAGTAGGCCTACATTTTCTCTGAATGTTGCAATGAGATGTTTTTGCAGACCTTTTGCACAGTAGAAATCCTCAGCGTTATTTTAAACCTGAGAAAGTGTGCTCTGTGTTGTGTCGGCTGCATGACCTTTGAGATTAAGATTACATTGACAAGAGTGTGTTCATCCACTAGGCTGTGAAGGCTGTCCGTTCAGTGTGTGGCTTCAGCAGTAAGATTGAAGTGGAGTGCTGCTCCTGGGAGGAAGGCAGTGAGGCGGCAAAGGCAGGAGCAGACATTGTTATGCTGGATAACTTTAAACCTCAGGTAAAAATGGATGCCAGCAGCAAGACTCTCTTTCGATAATGATTAATTGTAATTATCGCTCATTTTTATTATTTGAACTTTTCTTCCCTTCATCCTCCCCACCTCATTTCAACCCCTCTCACATTTTCAGGAGCTCCACACTGCAGCCAGTGTGTTGAAAGGGGAGTTCCCAACTTTGTTAATAGAGGCAAGTGGAGGAGTGACTCCTGAGAACCTATCTGACTATTTCTCCCCCCATGTGGACATCATTTCCATGGGCTGCATAACACAAGGTTGCCCCATCGTGGACTTCTCTCTTAAGGTCCGAAAGCCAGTCAAGTCTAAATGACTGTCTTGAGGTCAAAAGAGAAGGGAAAGTAGCCTCTGCGTAACTATGTTTTGAGTAAAAGCCGGTAATAGCAAACAGTCCTGCATCAAACACCAAAGTGATTGAGTTTGGTTGACTAGGTTTCTCCTGTGCAGCTCTGCTGTTTGTGTTACTGTTCTGTTTAATGTGTCTGTAAATGTGTAAAGAATCATGTATACACTTTTTGTAAATTGATCAGCATCAACATATATGATTTTGGAGCAGAGGCCAGATAAAAAAGACCAGGTCGAGTTCGGGCAGAGAACACAATGTGAGTCTATTTTGAACATTGACAGAAAGAAAACAAAAGTTATATTCTGATTAAATACTTAATACTGGGGCATGTAAAAGAGGGTGACATTTATTTATATAAATATCGTCCATGTAAATGCAGTTAATGGCAAACTCTATCCGCTAAACATACACTCTCCACATGCCTTCGGCCTGGTGGAGACAATAATGGACTCAGTGTTGAAAACCACTGCTCTAGTCTAGTCTATACCACCAAGATGGCCACCAGGGTGCCCTTAGGTCGCCCAAAGGGCAGGTTTCTGATAGTAATTTCTCCCCATTATGTTCCGTTGTGTGTAGAGATGATATTAATAATTTGAAATTCAAAATGAATATTTCCTGCATTTTTGGGTGAGCGGGGAACATAGAACCTTTTTTTAGAGGAAAAAGGGGAACATAGAACCTTCATAGCTAAATGGGGAACATAGAACCTTTTTTAGTTGAGTGGGGAACATAGAACCCTTGGAACATAGAACCTTTTTTGGGTAACCTGGGGAACATAGAACCTGGGGAACATAGGTACGCTCCCTGCTGTGCTAGTGGACTCCTAATATGCCATATAGTACATAGTGTCATAGTAAATCCTGGACTGTTCCACCCCTGGCTCAGTCTGTCCAACCCATTCTGGCGGGAAACCGTTTTGATGTTTTAAGCATTATGTTCTACTTTAGCTATTGAAAAATAGCAGATCTACAAGCTTGTAGGTCTGCTATTTTTTTTAAATCGTGAAAATGTGTCGCAAATTTGGAATATATATTCTTTATTTCTTTCAGAGCGAACATTTTTAACTCAAATCTTTGCTTCTCAGGGGTCCCTGGAGCAACATATTTTCAGATTGGGGTCGGAGGCCAAATACATATAATTTTTGGGGTCCTTGAAATGAAATAGTTTGAGCACCACTGACATAGAAACATGGGTTTTTCAGAAAACTGTCATGATTTAGAAGACATTTTGTAGAATCGTCCTCAGTTGGGTTAAGCAGAAACCAAGAGCTGGTCACAGCTTATGACAGATAATTATGTGTTTATTATTAGATTTCACATTTGTTTATATTTTTTCCATTCATGAAAACATTACAAAATGTAATAATTAAGTCACTGATGCCACTAAAATGTGAAACGCCCTAGCAACAGCAGTTAAGAAATGTGAATCCCTAGACAAAAAGGTAAAAGTCCTCCTCCCCCTCTTCATTTCTATACTGTAAGTTACGTTCTCCCTTTTTTCTAACCGTGTATACTATGATGATTTCCTTTTTTACATAGAAGTGTATATTTGTATGTCTTTAAATGTTTTGATGAATTGAAAATGGAGGACCTGTATGTCCTAGTGCTTTTTCTGGTCTTATCCTCTTAGCAGATTTTGTATTGACCTGTACTTTCCTTGAACTGTACCCATTCTGCAAATTGTTAATACAATTTCCAATCAATCAATCAATGTTGGCTGTGATGCTAGCTACTGTATTATGAGAACATGTTTTATCTCAAACAGGAAAAGTAGATACATTCTAATGTTTTCCAGGGTTCCAATAAAAATGTTTGGAACTGTTTTTCTTTTATTTATGTTTTACTTAAAGTGGGCAGAGGTAATTGATTACATTCACTCAAGTACTGTACTTAAAGCAGCGCTGAGTAACTTTTTAAAAATGAAATCTGTACACACGGTCGCCAACCTTAACGCATGTTCTCCAACCTTAATCTGGTCGTTTTGCGCATGTCGGTCCAATGGTATGTCGGAAAAGCGTGCACAACTGCGCACCCCACTCAAGTGGGGTGGCTGTATTTTGTCCCCCTGCTCTTCTACTGAGACATTTAGGTCATGTCAAAGGTCATATCTCACCTAGACACAGGATCTGACACAAATGTAAACCTCAAGGTCAAGATTTAATTAATTAAGTTCTAGTATCTCAAATGTAAAAAGGCCAGCACCGGGTTCAAATCTGTTTGGGGTAGAAGAGGAAAGTTACATTACAAGTAGACTACAGTCTTTCACTTGGGCTAAGCTAAACGGATAATGCAAAAAGGAATTGGACTTGTTTCCATTGAGGTCCTATGTATTCAATTCATCAACATCAAAATAACACTGAAATACAATATCATCAACAAATATAAAACACTATACAGTAACAGTACAGAGTAGAAGAAGAGGGTAAGGGGGGGAGGGTGAAGGCAGTTTATGCCATCACCTCGAGATGTGAGATTGACCTCCCCCTTTGGCCTCCTGATTGTTTTGAAGGAAGACAGCGATCCACACCTTTTTTAGGGATATGGTGTCAGGGTATTCCACACTTTGGTGGCAGTACTGTAGAAAGAAAATGTATGTTTGTTCTTTAGGTGGTTGTTACCAGATCGTTGTTGTCGCTCCCTCTAGTATTGTGCTGTGGGTGTCGCTCACTTTTGTGAGGTATACAGATATGAAGGTATTGGGGGCAAAGCCCCACAATGACTATTTTAAAAGCCAATCCAATTGATAATAATTGTTTAACCCTGTATTCCACGCTGAACCATCCTAGGCTAGCAACATGTTTTAGAAAAAGGTGGGTAATGGGCCCCAGGTCGAGAAGTAGTCGAATCAGTTTGTTTTGCGAGGTCTGAAGCTTGGTCTTTAGTCATATACAAGTAAAAGAGGAACCATATGTTTTGTCACTATTGAGAATAGTTTGTTACAGATACTACGTGTTCTAACCGGAAGCAAAAAAGTAGAGGAAACACTGCGCCCTCGTATAAGAAGCGCACAGGAAGCACGGCATTGGCAGTGCATCTTCAGAATGTGGATTGTAAACTGACACATTGTTTATTTTCCTCAGTGATGGCTCGGCAGGGGCACATTTCCTTGCTCACCTTCGTGGTAGCTCTGGGTAAGCTCCTAGATATATTCCATTTTAAGATTGACTTTGGGATCCACAATAATCTAAAATGAAAATGAAAATGAAAAAATAAATATAATATTTAGCATTGTACAGTATTACAGAAAAAAGGGTTAGGGTGTGCCTGGGGATTGGCCTATACAGTATGTCTTCAGGAAATGTTTCTGATGTTGGCCCATCTTTGAAACAAAGATTATGAAAATTGTGAAATTATGTGTTTAAGAGAGCCTATTGAAAAGCTGTTTAGAGTTAATATCCTAATTTTTAGTTTCCTGAAAATGGTTGTGTGCATAAGAGATTCATCATAGCCACAAAGACACTTGAGGTTTGGTTTGAAGAGTGGTTTGGTGGAGGAAACCATAGCATGAAGTAGACAGTAGCCTAAATAATGGAAGTAAAAACCACATATTTTGCAATACTCGCTGCTCCTTATTGCATTTTTGTTTAGATATTTGTATGTGCATGATTTGTAACTGCATGGATTAAAGTGATGGCAAAGTATTGGATGGGATGATAATGATTGATGAAATTAACATTTAATAAAATATCTCAGCTCATTTATCCCTCCCCCACAACCCTTCTCTCTTATTTTGTAAAATAGCAGTCATCTATGTTTCCTTGGCTTTCAACATTGATACAGCTAACCCAAAACCAATCCCCAACATCGATGTTGAAGAGGGAAATGATTTCTTTGGATACAAAGTTCTTCAGTATATCTCTGGCAAAAACACAGGGTAAGTATCAAATCCTATTTTAATACCACACATGGCCGTGCTTAGTGATTAGGAGGCCCTTCCTAGGCAAACCCCATAAGGCCCCTGTGTCGGGAGCCATATGGTATGTGGGTTGCAGACCAATTATAAAGGGTTGCGAGTAAACACCCCTTTATTTTTTGTTACCTGCCTTTTAATTTAAATTATTTCAAAAATATTAAAAAAGAATGAAAAAAAGAAAGAAAGAAAATAAATGAGTTTAAAACAAACTCAAATGTTTTTCAAAAGCATTCCATAAAATAAAAATAAGTAGGCTAATGAAAATAGAGGAAAAGGAAGGATACAGAAGGATAGTTTCTGTGGTATTACCACATAAAGTCAACTGGTATTATTGTTGAGATTTTCAATTGATATGGCATGAGTATTGACTTTCTGCATTGACTTTTTGCTTCAATAGCAATTACCACAATATAATCACAATATGATATCAAGGAATTTGGTCAAAACTATTGTTATATTTGATATTCTGGGACGAACTTTTCAGCCTTTTCAGTTGCAGCCTCCTCTCAATGTAACTCACTCCCAGCTCACAACATTCATATTGCAAGCATTATAAAGTTCGAATCAAAAAAGAGAAAGACAATGGTTTGTTACTTTTGTCATGGCTGACAATACAGACAATGCTGACAAAGTCATCTTAATCTGGGCAATTTACTGTGGAGTAAACAATGGAGTTAAATTCCAATGAGTGACACAATCTATCACAATGATTAAGTATAAATCATGCTTAATATTTAAAACTTGTCTTCCTGATCTACAGGGTAATGGTTGGAGCACCCTTCAAGAAAAATGGAACTGGAGCAGTTTGTAGTTGGATTCATGGCGAAACACACTGCTATAGTCCAGAAGGTAGATATAGGTCTACATATTGGATTCTCATAGCATATGAATGTCACTCTGATCATGCTACTGCCATTATCTATTTCCTTCCCAGCAGAAACAACTGGTTCAGTAAAGCTCTTTGGATTGTCTATCGCTGAAGCAGCCTCTCACTCCAAGTTTACTGTAAGAAAATCCATAACCTGTTACATACAAATCACATGCATTGTTTTCATGGAATAGAAAATATGTAGGCCTACAGTCCGTTTCCGTTTCGTCAACTCCTCTATGTGTCTCCGTCCTGTCTATAGACCGATTCACAGAGGGGTGCCCTGGGCGCGGCCATTACTGAGGTGTAATCCATGGAGCAGGTGCTCCGTAGGCCAGGTGTAGCTAATCAGTGCTGCTGCACTCAATGGTACACCTCAGTAATGGCCCAGGAAACCCTCTGTGAATCGGTCTATAGATCTGCTTTCCAAAACATAGTGGTGGACAGTAACAAAGAACATTTAAGTACTTAAGTAGTCAACATGTTTTAATATCAATTTATTAAGAATTTCTGACTTTCATAGACAAATATTGTACTTTTGACCCCACACAATTTCTAGGAAGGGAAAAAGTTCATTATTAATTAACCACTTAAGGCCTGTTTCAAATATAGTGAAAATTGTAGATCTACGCAACAGTTTTTTGAGGGCTATATCCAGCTTTAATGTATGTTTGCAAACTTTGTCCGACCTACACAAACATTAAATTCCCATTGACAATGAATGGATCCTTTACGTCATAGTGTCTGAGCAAATAGACATAGGGCTCTATTCATGTCCATGCTAAACCCCTTATCCCTAAACTACTTTGCCTTTTTTTGCTATTTTGAAAATCTTTTTTGAATACCGGTAGTTCAACTATCCGATCTACATCGACACGTTGTGAGCTTGTAGATTGGACGAAAATAGAGCCCATAGTGTCTATTTTACGTCATGATGATGTACGGTGATAAGAGTGCCACCCTCATTTCACACAGGTGTGATTCTTTTAATCAGATTTGTTTCAGCAATGCATTGAAAAAGAAAAGGAAATGTACTTTCTAGTTTGTACTTTTGCACTTTTTACACTTTTGAACAAGCATGTAGGCAAACTTTTGAATACCAGTACGTATGGCTACTTTAACTCAAGTTTGACAGAGCAGATGTCACTTGTAGTTGAGTAATATTTTCCCATAACTATGTGCGTATATATAACACACTAAAAATGAACAGCATTTGCTGTGTACTATGCCTCTGTTTTACAAATTCATTGTGATCAACAACCTACTTCCCTTTAAAACATTAAAGGTAGGGTAAGTATTTTTTGGGTCTAAACAAAAAGTATTTGTTAAAAGGGTAAAGGTAAAGTCCTATATTCTGATTTAATTTTCATATTCATTGCTCTAGACTAGTGTTTGTTCAGTAACAGGGTCTGTCAGAAAATACATTTTCAGGTGCGGGTTGCACATTTTATACCAATCATGATAGAGTACCCATTTATCAGCTTCAATTATAGTGTTCCAGTTCCAATTTTGTCTGCTCATTTCTGTGCGTCATCACTTCCAAACAATGTCACTTGTTTATCCTGTATCCTGTATGAGTTCTCTCTCCTGATTGGATAAAATTTGTATCCCAACCTGAATGCATTTTCAGTTTATTAAAGAGCTGGAGAGACAGGGAGACTCTAAAACACTTACCCTAGCTTTAAAATATTTCTTCTTATGTAGGCCTGCAGCCCAAGTCTAGCCCATGAATGTCATAAGAACTCCCACCTCAATGGTATCTGCTACCAGTTCAGCAGCCCCTTTCAGGACAGTAAGAACCTCACACCCACTTTCCAAGGTAAACAAAAGAATGATTTTTAACGATTTTCCCAATCCTTTTGTCATGTTGTTAGAAATGAACTTGTTCAGATGTTGTGCATTTATTTATGTCATAGCTAAAGCTAAACATATTAACATACTAAACTTACTTTCCATATTTTGTCTAGCATGTACAAAGCAACCAGTGGACCTTGTTTTTTTATTCGATGGATCAAAGAGCATGAACGAGTTGGATTTTGAAAAAAACAAGGATTTTATACTGGGCATAATGACAAAACTTAAAGAAAACAATGCATCATCTATCAAGGTTATTATTGTACTATAACATTCACGAAGCTGCAGATGTTGAACATACAATATTGTTTATCTATGTAATATTAATTGTATGCTACTGTTTCATTTCTCTCTAGTTTGCTGCAGTTCAGTTCTCCTCCAAATTTTCAACAGTTTTTAACTTCAATGAATATCAAAATGGGAGCGCTTCTGAATATCTTAAAAAAGAAAAACAAATGAAAAGTATCACCCAGACATATAACGCTCTAAACTATGTGTTGTGAGTGAAGAAATACTATTACATATTTGTTTGTTCAAAAGCTCCACCTACACTTTCCCTCTGATGATCAATGCGTCCAAGTTTGAGCATTTTATTTGATTTATAAAATCTGAACAGGTCGTGTTGTACTTGTACATTTGTTTCAGAAAAAACATATTCGAAAACCAAAATTCAGGCTTCACCCCTAACGCAACTAAAGTTGTGATAATAATCACGGATGGCAATCCAACGGACGAAAGACAGGACGAGAGACTCAAGATTATCGCCAAGTATAAAAGCAAAAACATAACTCGATTTGTCATCGCGGTAAGTTGGTTGGTGTTTAAACATACAGTACTTTACATTTTTAATTTTGGACTGCAGTAAACGCTAAACACTGTCATTACAATTACTTGCAATCTATTTGATCACCGTCATCAATGACTATGATTATTATCAAAGTTTCAATTTCAATAGTTTCTCTATGGATGATGTGTAACTTCTACCTTGATAACAATCATTACACTTCATCCAAGTTGTATTCTGTTGAAAGGTCAGCCTAGCTGTTACTCTGGAAAAACTTCAGGCTATTGCCTCAGAACCAAAAGAAAAGAACACATTCAAAATCGATGACTACAATGGACTTACAGGAATACTGAAAGACTTTGAAAAAAAGATCTATAATATTGAGGGTAATTTAATATTTTTTCCCCATCTCTTTGAACACCATAGAGGTCGACAATCGTCACAATATTTTTATTCGACAATACTTCTGAAGTATTGACAAGTGTACTATTTCATTTAGGCTCTAAAACAACATGGGCTGAAGACATGAAAGATGCAATGTCACAGAGTGGATTCAGTGCCATCTACCATAAGGTGAGTGAATGCACTGTAACCAACTGAAGACAGTTAACATACTCATTTCTGTCGGGTGGAAACCTTGTATGTCCAAAACTGTTCCTTTTTTATGATTATTTTTAAAGCATTTTAAAATAGTGAACAGATCACGATGCGTTGTGAGCTTGTAGATCTGCTATTTTCACTACTTTTGTATGACACCCTTATATGAGGAAATACTCATTTACAAAAAAAGAGGTTTACCTGTACATGTTTTATGCTACAAGTTACCAATGGATCTGATATGGCTACCTTAACGAAATTGTTAGCTCGTTGTGTTGTTCTTTCTTAAGTTAACTTAACTTGGTCTTGGCATCTCAAGACACACTCAGGCCAGGATATCACTGTCTTGCACTTCTTATGATTAAATACAGTTACGTGCAACATCTATGATTTAGCTTGTTACAATTAGATCTAGTAAAGCCATCTCTTGTTCTAATAATTATTAATGTAGGATGAGTAGAAACATGGCTTGGGTGTTAAGAGGATGCTGCTTAATTTCAGTATTATATCAATATGATATCAATATATCAACTGCATTTTCACCACACTGGTACAACAAATACACTGACAGACCACAAACATTGCGCTGTGCTTTTAACAGGATATCTTAGTTCTCGGTTCAGTGGGGACAAATACCTGGCAGGGTTCCATCAATGAGATTGACGGCTTGAAGGAAAAGAAAATCCAGGATGACAAAATGACAGAAGACTCTTATATGGGTATGAAAAAAATACAAAATCAGTCAAATACCTTTTTCTCTATTTGAGCCATTTTCTGTTTACTTAAACTTACAGGGATTTGTTCTATGCATAAACACATTTTGTGCATAATAATATACTGTATTGATCTATACCATTATACAGAATGCCATAGTGCTTCATGCACAGCTTGTTAATATGTGGAAACACAATGTTTGCATTCCGAAATCCGAAGACATCACCATACTGCATTTTGTTTCATTAAGCTGTCGTATTTTTTGTTACCACCTCTGCAATTTACAATGACTATGATTCCATAATTATTATGCAGGATACTCTGTTGCTGTTGGTGAGAAGAACAATGTTCCTCTTTATTTCACTGGTGCACCACGATATGAACACAAAGGACAAGTTGTGCTTTTCCAAAAAGCGGGCAACAGTTGGACAGTAGCAAGAAGAGTAGATGGGGAACAGGTTGGTAACTGTCTTGAGGAAATATGTTATTGGAGGAATGTTTCCCTTTATGAAAGACGTGAAGGAATTCATGTGTAAAAGTTACGTCTTTTTTTATTTGCTTTCATAAAGGTGTTTCATTGATTTTGTTTTAGGTACACAATGTAGACATACATTGGTATACACTATATAGGTATAGGTAACCGTATCAATATGAATATTTCAATTCTTATCTGTATCCAACAGATTGGTTCATACTTTGGTGCAGAGCTGTGCACAACAGATATCGACTCGGATGGCAACACTGATTTCGTCCTGGTGGGTGCACCATTGTTTTACCAAGCTCAGGAAAAGAGAGAAGGTCAGATCTACGTGTACGCCCTGACTCAAGAGGTGGGCTTTGATATGAATTAAGACCAACAAATCCAGCATGGCAATATTAGCATGATCTTCTCAGACATTTTTGAAAAGATGATTGAAAGTGTTTAAAATAAATAAATGAAATTATTTAATCGTAATCACCTATTTTTTCACAGCTGCAACTGGAGAATGGGTTGAAATTGTCTGTGCCGTCTCGGGGGAGATTTGGAACGACTATTTCCTCTGTCAAAGATCTGAATGGAGACAGTCTCAGAGATGTGGCTGTTGGTGCTCCACTTGAAGATAACAACAAGGGGGCAGTATATATTTACCTAGGTGACAAACACAGTGGAATACAAAACACTTTCAGCCAGGTGAGATGGTCATGTAAAATCCACAAAGTTCATGTAAATCTGAGTGGAAATTTGTAGTTTATTTTCCCAGAGAGAACAGCAGGACACCCTTGATGTAAGTTCTCAGGGTCAGTCTAGAATCTAGATCATGTATCATGAGACAGAATTTTGCTTCACCACTGTTGCATCATAACCTTCCTTTGGAGTAGGGCAGGTGAAAGGTTGATTCAACAATATTAGTAGCAGTGAAAACACCATGGCCTTCTTTTCCAGAGAATCACAGCAGAGACAATGAACCCTCAACTGCAATTCTTTGGACTGGCACTTGATGGGAAAATGGACCTTAATGAGGATGGACTGACTGACATTGTTGTCGGATCACGTGGAAGTGTCAACATCTTCAGGTATTAATAAATAAGTGTAAATAATAAGTCAGTATGGGAGGGAGAAAAATCACTCCCTTTCCACAAAATGTCATCTTTGTGAGATTTGTGTAATACAGCCCAATAGCAAATGTACAACATTTAATAATCAGCCAATTATGTCGTCAAGATCCAAGCCAGTCTTAAGCATCTCCGCGCATCTGCACTTTGATCCAGAAGAGATAAGCATTGAGGATATAGCCTGTGTGGGTCATCTACAAGCAGATCCTCTACATATGGGTACCGTACGAGCATGCTTTCATATGACAGAATCAACCCAGAGCAAAACGGGTAAGAACCATGTCCAATGATTGGAATGACATTTTTAGGTTTTGGTATAATCATAATGTATATAAAAAAATCACCTGTTGGTGGCACTATAACAGGCCAATGTGAAAAGGGTGGGATATATTCCTCAGCCTAGTAGGAAAGTGCGTGAAAGATTTCAAGTAAATTGCACACTGCGTTCATGATTTGAGGCTATTTGTTTAAAATCCTACAAACTTTGAAAGCCAATGTTAGCCAATTAGGAATATGAAATATCGGACAGATCCGTCTTGAACACATGACTATAGAGATAGTGTGTAACGATTTTCAGGATCTTTGGCCAGAATCTGGAGGAGTAATATAAAAAAAAATGTTTTTCAAAAGGCAGAGGTTCATCGTTGGCATCCAGGGAGTGTGTGTGCAAAATGTGGCATTGACCGGGTTAACGGTGCCCGGAGATTAGCTGTACACAGACGGACGAACACACACACACACACACAGACGCACACGCGCACACACACACACACACACACACACATACACACACTCACGGACGGACACACACGGACGGACACACACACACACACACACACACACACACGGACGGACTGGTGGAGACAAAAATAACTGGACGTAAATGTCCATAGAACACCACAAATACTTCAATATAATGTGTCTAGCTGTTAATACTGTCTACCAGACAGTAAGGGCTCAAATTCAGACATTGTATAATTGTGTACCTTTCTAGGGGCAGTGCCAACTGGACTGAACATCTCCTACACACTGGGTGTGGATCCAGAGAGACACATAGCCAGAGGTTTCTTCGACGAAACAGACAAAGCATCCTGGAATCATTCTGATGTGGTGTTGAAGAGTGAAAAATCCTGCTTCAATCACTCCGTCTATATGCCAGTATGGTGATACAATAGCTTTACATTATATGCACTGATGAGGTGTTTTATAAGGCCTGTCAAATCAGCACCCAGGCAAATCTGAACATGCAGGGTGACATTTTGCGTTATTTCACGTTATCAACCTATTACATTCTAAACTACCGTATGTCAGACGGTACACAGAACCTCTAGCATTAGGCTATTGCCACATTAACCCTCCCTGTTTTTTAATTGGGAATGTTAAGCATGTTTTTTCTCCTTGCAGAAATGTGTGGAAGACACGCTATCTCCCATCAAGATCAGATTAAACTTTTCTCAACCTGAAAGCCATAAAGAGACTGCCACCCTGAATGTGGCCAGCCTAAGAAAGGTCGATGTTTCGGTATGTACAGCAGCAAAGACAGTGATTCCTACATACTGTATTTATATGCCGATATGTTTATTAATAATTTAAAATCATCAGATAATAAAAGAAAATGTTCGTCTTATAGGTACCCTTTCAAAGGAACTGTAGGCAAAATGATACTTGTATAGCAGATCTTGAGGTGGACTTCAATTTCAGGTATGTTTATGACAACTACTGTCTCAACATCTTCTGGCCGTGACCCCCCAAAATAATCATATTTGAAATAGAGACCCCCCCCCCACCGTGACAAGCACTTCATTTGAGGTATTAAAAAGGTCTTAAATTCACACTTTACAGGTTGAGAACCAATCGTGTTCAAATTGTGATTATGGATTACTAGCCTGTTGAGAGAGACTGACTATATATATATATATATATATATTTTTTTTTTAGCACCCCAACAACACTGGTAGTAGTACATATGGACAGATTGAATGTGACCGTGGAACTGTCCAATCAAGGTGATGACTCCTACAACACCTACCTCAGCCTACATTACCCACCAGGACTCTCATTCTCCAAGATGGATCTTGTGACGGTGATATACGATATATCTTCATATGATATTTCAGCACAATTCAGATGTCGCTTTCTTTTCTGAGATAGCAAGAATACCGAGTTGGAGAGAGAGTATAGGGTTAGGTGTACTAAGAGGTGAATGTACTAGCAGGATTTAATTCAAGGCAGAAGGCATGAACATCCTGTAAGGAAATTATTTTAGATAATACTGTAGCTTTTAATTATGACTTGTTCGCTGGTTGTCTAAATACTTCCCTAAAAGCACAGGCAATTTCAACTGAGCATGACAGTACTGCACAGTATCTCCTATGTTTGAATCTATTTGGCTTATTGTGGTGTGTTTCAACTGGTTTCAACAGTCAACAAGGCCAACTTTGCATAGCTGCAAGGAACTTGAAGGTGTGATGAACAGAACCACATGTGGTGTCAGCCTTCCTGTTTATCGCAGTAGATCTGCAGTAAGTCGCTGCTTCATAACTAAAATGTTAAGAGTGAAACTTGTTGCTTTGTGAGGGAGTATGATGAATGTAACTTTAGGTTGAAGTGACATCACCACTTTGACATTTCTCTGCAGACTTTCATGAAATCTAATCTAGTGTTAATGTCATTGCCGATTTTTCTTTCAAGACAACATTTAAGGCTCTTTTCCGCATCCTCGGTGACTATGCATGGGATGACACAATGTCAATGACCATTACTGGAAAAAGGTAGGAGCCTCGTTACAGTAAATAATTCAGACATATACTGTACAGTACTGTCAATTATATCCCCTGCATTAATAAAATCAATTAATGAATCAAAATGAATTGTTTGTAAATCCCTTTTCATTCTCTTTGTTGAAGTGATAATGACAACTCGACTAGAGGCTCCAAGACCAAAACCATTCCTGTACAATATGAAATTAACGTAATGGCTGTAAGAGTGTAAGTATAACATTAGTGAATTGGTCTCATATTTCTATGATAAATATGTATCAATATTGTGGTTTTACACATCCTTAACCTTTCAATTTGATCAATTTCTTAGAAAATCTGTCAGTAGTTATTATACAGTAATTTATCTATTTTTACACAGGAATGAGGAAACGATGACCTTTCTCAACTTTACTCCAGAGCATAGCGCACCTAAGTGGCTAGTGAATGTCTATGAGGTATAGTAGTAGAAAGAAGGTGAAAACTGAAAAGTAGGCTCATTTCAAGGAAACAGCGCTTTAAGGTTTAAACGTTCATTAAATGAGTAGTTTTCTATCAAATGTTTTTGTTTTTGTCGCATTCCTAAGCCGATAATTTGATGACCGGCAGAGTGGAATAATAGAAGCAAAGAACAATGGGATCCGAGAAATGGAAGAAAAATTCACCCAGTTGGAGAAAAAGAAAAAAGTTGAGATAGAAATAGAATTAGAAGCCCTTAAGGATGACACAGACTTTGAGGAAGCACGCAAGGACACAGAACTACTTATCCGCTATAACCGGATAAAAAACCTCCAGAAAAAAATGGAAGAAAACGAACACTCGTCAAAGTTGAAGCAAAGTCAGCTCACTGATGAGCTCACAAAAAGAGGTGAAAATGCCGAAGAGAAATCAGGAGGGCCTGAACAACATGATTTGAACCAAGAAACAGCAAATCCTGAAAGCCGTCTGTGTATATCAAGTTTAGAACCTCCACTCCAAACAACCCCGGCGCCAGATCCCCCCAGCATGGGACAGCCACAAAACAGACACATTGCTATCCTCAATAGGACTCAAATGGGAAATACGTGGATTGGAAAAAACTCTTCCCAAATCACATGTTCAACACATCAAGTGCCAGGACAACAAACGTGCCATGGAGCTACTGACTGAAGATGAACTGGGGTTCCCCAGCCACATAATAATTCACACAGGCACACACAGTCTGAAACCGCACAGAAGAGAACACAAACTTTTTGAGTCTATCAAAGAAGTGATAGAACCAGCCAGCTCGACTTTTCCCAACTCAAAAGTAGTCATATCTGCAATGCTACCCAGAGGGGATATCAAAGATGATGACATCAACACCAATGCACAGATCTCCAGAATCTGTGACACGAAGCACAAAGTCTACTTTGCAAAACACCCAGACCTGGACGGCAGCAGCCTGTGGGACAAAGTACACATCAGCAAAGCAGCAATATCAACCTTTGCAAAGAGCCTGAAAGACACCGCATTCGACCGCACCCTGCACATATCCTACAGAAGCAACTGGCCGATGAACAACTCGCCTATAAACTACTCTACACCCAGAAGACACCAAGCAGCATCCAGAGGACACCACCCTACAAACAGGACCCCGCCTGCATCCAGAGGACACCACCCTACAACCAGGACCCCGCCTGCATCCAGAGGACACCACCCTACAGCCAAGGCCCCCCCTGCCCCACCCGGAGGTCATGCCAGCACACCACAGGCAGGCCCACCCCCCCTCATGCCCACCACATACTACACATACCCACCACCATCCACGCACATGCAAGCACCACCAACCACACCCCAATAAACTTATGCCCAAGCTCTGAAAACAACCACTCCCAGCCCCACACATGGAAGAATCACACCCTATGAGCACAACATGCATAATGAGTTCATCAACATGCTCAATGAGCTTTACACCAACTGGTTCCAGTCCAAAACTACTAGTGGAATA
Organism: Protomyctophum parallelum; assembly: GCF_964188405.1. Classification (NCBI taxonomy): domain Eukaryota; kingdom Metazoa; phylum Chordata; class Actinopteri; order Myctophiformes; family Myctophidae; genus Protomyctophum; species Protomyctophum parallelum. Next base: position 20,749,393 of record NC_139702.1, on the reverse strand, counting down.
TAATTCCAAAATGGATTACAAACCTTATAGACTCAGCGAGCACAGTCTTACGATTGAGAAATTCCCCCATAGACAGACCTGGCTCCCACAAGAAGACAGACTATATGCACCCACTGCACACAAAACGAGGTAGAGACTGAGCTACCGTCTGCCGACTGTACCAAGACATCAGAGACATGTACTTCCCACGGATTACAATCACCAAAGGAGAGTTTGAAAACCACCACATGTTTATAACATGTTTAAAACATTGAAATACTGCTGTCAACTTTCAAAAGAAAATGCACAATCTTTTATAGTCTCACAAGATAGTATTAATCAAAGTGTTAATATAACACAGCTCTGTTTACATGTTTATCTTGAAATGACCCAGTCATCAAATTATTGGCTTAGTAATGCGACAAACTGTGTGAACTACTCCTTTAACAACCGTGAGCAGACGAGACGAGTTTCCTGAAGAAAATGTAACACAGTAAAAACTTTGACCTAAATGTACCCATACAGTCCAATCTGTAGACATTTCACAGTGTACGGTAAAGGTGGATACTGAGAGGTTCAATGTGTCACGCTGCCCATAGGTGAGGAACTTGGGATTCAAGGCTTTGCCTGTTAGTGTGACCATCCATATACCAACTAAACTGGAGCATGACTTTGAAGTGAAGAACTATCATGTCTCGGTGCAAGAGGTAACATGTTTGCCATTATACATATCTGTACTGCCATGATCTACCGGTATTACAATTTATAATTATTAAGTCTTGTTTCTTTTTAAGAATAAAACTCAATGCACAGACCACCAGCCCATCGCCAGCAAAACAAAAACATCTGGTGTAAGTAAAACCTGTTTTATTTAATATGGAGACATTCTAGCATGAATAACCTATACAAAATAACTTAAATAAATCATGAAATAATTTTGCTCTGTTGCAGTACTGCTCTTCAAACAAATCTTGCAGATCCATAATGTGTGAAAACTTTGTTCTGGACAAATCAAATTCAGTTCGCTTTAATCTATCAATGGAAGTAGAATTTAAAAACCTCAAGCAATATACAAAGGTCTGTATCTTAAATAACTATTTGAAGCACAAGTCCAGATTGATCGTTTACTGGCTGGCACCAAAACCTCATTCATATGCTCTCACTTCACAGAGTATTCCTTTACCCAAACACTTTACTGGAACTGGAGAAGTGGTTCAGTTTAAAAGCTTCATAGAATTGACCTATGATAACAAACGTTATGTCCAGGCTTCCGGTAAACATGGGGTGGGTTATTTTATTTTGATCTCCAAGCAATACCACACTCCACACTACGAATTTGTCATCATGTCTAATTCCTCCGGTTTGTATTTCTTACAGATTAACGACGATTCTATAAGATTTCCCCAAATACAGGTAATTCATTTAAATTAATTTGTTTGGAAGAAAGTACTTAACCACTTTCAACTTTGAATCCCTAGTTTGGGCATGTCATAAAGGTAAACATTTCCATACCGAATCAATTTCACGACGCTTTGCATCAAGACGTCACGTTCTGTGAGCTTGTAGATCATCTAATTTTGTTTATTTTTTTGCAATAGGGCTCAACTAGTGAGCAATGCAATGGTTACTATTCAATCTACACTCACATGACCTTTGGAGCAATTTATTCTGTAACATAAGACATATTACAGAGTTTAATATTCACAAATTGACAACCTATTCCCCCTCCAACAGACTGATGTTCGTATTGAGCTCATTGTCCCCCCAAATAAAGAGCTGATCATTGGAGCAGGAGCTGGAGGTGGCATCTTGCTTCTACTGATCATCACACTGGTGATGTTTAAGGTGACTGCACACATCATCCAAGGGTCTCAATTAAAACATGATAGTACATTAAAAACTCTGTCCCTGTCCCTGTCCCCCCCCCACCACACACACACACACACACACATTTGTAAGGGCTAGACACACAAGTTATTTTTTGACAGTAAAAAAAAAAAACTCTTAACGTAATGACTTTGTGCGTCTCCTAAGATGGGTTGCTTTAAGAGGAAAACACGTGAGGATTTCCAAGAAGCGGTAGATAATGCCAACAACTATGATCAGCCTCCTGTGACCACTGCTTCAAAGGACCAACCAAACACTGATGGACCTGCAGAAGCAAACCCACTTCTAGCTGATGGTGAGAAGGGAAATGGCAGCACCCCAACTAGCAATGCAGTGTAGTGATCTGGTAAAACATAAGGCATTGCTACTGTTACAGCACAGCAAAAGACCATCATGCTGGGATCTGAATCCTTTATAATCACCCTGTATAAGTAAATCCAATTTAAATGTTTTATTTATTTTAGAAAGATCTAATCTTTCACTCAATAGGGACATCACCCATTGCATGGTCGTGATGACGGTTGATTTTGCATATTCTATGCGGGTGAATGGGGTGTTTTGGAGTTCTTGTTGCCATGTACAGTATAACAATTTTTATTATATTTTCTTATAGCTTTTGAATAAATATTTGAAGTTTTTCAGAAGAGTTAGAAGGCGTTTTTAGAATCTGCAGTCCTAAATGTGTTAATTTATGATTATCAGTAGACATCTTCACCCCAGTGTGTACTATGACTAACTAGTCAAAATAAAACTTGTACTTTTTTTGTACGTTGTGTCTGTACAAATACTGAACAATGTGTCTGGCACCATGCCATTGTGTCATTTTCAAATTAAATTTGAACTTTGTCTGGATGTTGCTGTAGGGCAGAAACTTCTCTCTCTCCATATTCTTCTTTTTTTGTAAATTAATGCCCTACTTAATTATACTACAGCATCACACAAGTATCGAAAGTAGCAGATCTTGCAAGCTCAAAACGTGATGCATTTTAAACTCATCAATCTGCTACTTTTGCCATTTTTTATTTGAATCCTGAAAAGTAACAGTTTGACGCATGTCAATAAGTGTTAAGATACATACATGAATAAATCTGTTTCTCTTTTTAATATTGGGTTGCTGTACAAAAAAAGCTTTATTCACCGTTTGCATTTTCATTATGGTTAGCATTAAACATGTGGATGTGTGCATATAATAGGAAGAGACATTAAAGGGGGTGTTTTTGTTAACTTAGTTAAAAGAAAACACTACACTAAAAAAATAAAACAATAAGTTCTATGCCAATAGTAATCAGCTATTGCCATTTATACAGGTTTTTTGTAAACACAAAATAAATGTTCAGGTTGGGATAACAAATGTATCCAATGATAGAGAACCCCACAAAGATTGAAATCTAAGGGCCGATTCATACTCCTATTTTACAGCTGTTTCGGCGCTGTAGTACCGAAATGATTTCGGCTCGTCAGAATTTTTCAGTAGCACCGAAGAGCCGACTTTAGGACGGTACCCACCCCCCGAACCTCAAATGACGTCAAATTGTAGGCTTTACAGCGCCGAACCGACTTTTATTCGGCTCTAAAATAGGAGTATGAATCGGCCCTAAGTGTTCTGTATGCATTCTCTCTCCTAAATTGGTATCCTGACCTAAAGAGATGGAAAAACCATACCATACACTCTATAGCAATAATTGCAATGGGAATATAGAGCTTGCAATGAGAGTTCACTCATGCTGTTTAAATATAAATTTTCCACTCTATTTTATTCCAAAGGCCTATAGCAGGGGTGCCCAAAGGTATACACACACACACACACACTTAAACACCAATTTCCCATTCCAAGTGGGTTTGTCGTCTATTCTATGTAACACCAGTGCCGCTATTCCAAAGCCCCCGCAGGACGCACACAGATACATTTTAAACTATTTTCAGCCAATGGGTAATAACTTTTTTGGTAGGTAGATCTTGTTGAGCTGGTCATTTTGAAAGTAGCTTTCAAGTCAAGAAAGTGTGGTCACCCCTGGCCTAGAGTAATGCAATCAGTATTTATGAACAGTGCTTTCTCCCTATTCTATACTTTGACGTCCAAATGAGCACCATATTATAGCAATGCCATTAGCACTTTCCCAGTTAGCTTACATTTCTACTCGGAAGCTGTAAATTAATAGTAATTTTGGTGGACAACTATTATGCCTCATTAACAGACTGCATCATACATCTATCTTGGTAGATTGGAGGTGGAGAGGATGGCAAAACATGTACCAAACTACTCTGATAATAGATTCATAGCTAATGATATATTGTACTGTAGGGTAAAGGCATGGTTATCTTGAATTGTGACACAAAAAAGGGAAGAAAAAAAGATCAAAATGTCTATACTAAGACAGTAAAGCAATGGTATAAAGCAAGCAAAATCAAATTAACTTCAAATATCTAACCAGTGGCATATTGTTCAAATGTTTAAAACGTTGATATTATTCCAGGGTTACTGTCCAAAAGGAGAGGCAGTAGGGTCTAATGTCTTAAAAAGGTTTTTAATGGTGCTGAATGGTGTATCGTCTCCATTCCCATTTGCAGACTTGCGTTGTTGACAGCTTTGCTTCATTGCTAGTTGGGTGTGAGGTTGTGTTACTGGCTGGATTGGTAGGCTGTGGGTACTAGTGGTGCTCACCTGGTTCTCAGTAGGATATGCCGCCCTGGAAGCAGACCCAGTTGTTGTCCTCTGTAGAGCAATGGAGTGAAAAAAGGGACCATGCTTTGTTGGAATCGTTTTCTCAGTAGACGGGGCCCGTGGAACTAAAGACTGGTTGTTGAGGGAGAGGAGAAGAGGCAATAGGGGTGTCAAATGTACGTAGATAACACTTTTTCAATACCACATGTTGAAAAGTACTGAATAAAAATCAGACTACAATCAGATTTTCAATCCAAGGCTGCACACATTAAATAACTGACTGTTACTTAGCTTATGTGTAAAACTCCACAGACCTGTCACTGTACAGTTCTGGGTCCATCCATGATCCATTACATTGTATATTGCTTCAATTAAATGTATTCATGCTGTACATTAGTGCTCAACAGTCAACATAACAATTAGACATTTTAATATATTTTTTGCATCAGTTTATACATTTATAAAGATGCAATTTAAGAATTATAAACCATCTAAAAGAAATCCCCATTGTAGAAAAATAAGACATAAGATAAAAGATTACTTTATCTACCACTTGAACATCTCACAAAATAGCAGATCTACATTTACAACCTCACAACGCATTGCAAGTCTCGCAAAGTGAGCTTGTAGATCTGCTATTTCTGGTGAAAAGATTTGGTGTAGATGGAAACAAGATCAGACCAAGTACAGGGCCAGCTCAGGTTAGTAAAGTGAGGTTTACAATATCAACCTGGCATTGCTGAGGAGGTTCACTCATTGACAGGCATGGTGAAGATTCTACTGGAAACCTCACAGGCTCATCTTGCATCGTCTTCTCCATCAGCTCATCTGCTTTCTTTTCCTCCACTTCTCCTTCCTGCTGTTGTCCTATTAAGGTGGACCTGTCCTCATTTTCACATTCTGAAAGGCAACCAAAAACGTATAATTAATAACATAATTTTCCCCTAAAGGACCACAACGGAAACAAGCCTGCCGGCTTTCTTTCCGGTCTGTATCCCTTAGAATTAGATTCTAAGGGATTTTCAAGTGTTCAAATCAATCAATAATGATTAGGCCACGTCATCAGTGCCGATACCCAAGGCGGGGTTGGCGAAAGGGCCTTTCTGTGTGGAGTTCTGTGTCCCCTAGGGTAGGTACCCTCACAAAAAACATGCAGTAATCCTGGTCTCTAAACTACCTCCACCTGATGGAGGGGAAAAGAACTGGTCGGAATAATGTGTTCCTTCCACTCGCTACGTCCGGCCGGGGAAACTCTCCCCTGTCAGGTGAAAAGAAGCAGCTTGGACATGCATAGAAGCGAGCATGAGGCATCCCCAGGTTGGCAGAGGAAGTGTACCGCACAGGATTACATTAGATAATTGACGCTGGGTGAAAAAGAATCGGTTGCAAAATCGTCGGATAGAAATTGAAAGAAATGAATAAATACATAATGATTAGGGGTGAATGCTGAATGCTCATTAGCCACAAATTATACCTAAAGAGAGATTGTTCTGGATGTAGCTCTGTGGTTCCATGTCTTCGTGGTATGGACTCAAGTGGATGAAGAGGGTACTCAGAACTGAATTCGTAGTAGCTGCCATTGGTGATACTGAAATTAAAAATATATATATAGAAATAACATAGCAGCAGAAGTGTGTAAATAATAGTATTAGTCTCTTAAAACAGTGTAAATCCGGATTCTTACCTATGTGTGATAAAGCTTTAGGTGGATGCTGGTCAGTCAGGGTTCTGGGGCAACTGGATTCAGTGGTGTAAACTGGAATGGTGGACTTCTCATTGGGGGTCTCTGATGAAAGTCTACAGGCTCGGCTCTCTGACTGCTTTAGAGTTTGATTTATATTCGGATTATACTCAGTTGCACTTGTGCATTTTACTTTTTTACTTTTACTTCTAGGAGGGGACTGAGAGGACTGTGGTGCTGCTGGAATATCGGTGTCACTATCGCTGGTGCTATCTGCGAACAGTCTCTTTATACCTAAATGAGATCCATTTTGCTTACAGCCTCCTGAAATTGATGTACAATGAATTGGCTCGAGTGGTTTAGTCTGCTCAGGTGGTAGTGGCACAGAAGGCTCACATGGAAGGCTGAAAAAAAGGCTGAGGAAGGGTCTTTCAGTGGCCTCACCAGATTCAACCACAGGTCTCATAGGAGTAACTTTCTCCTTGCAGTCTGTAGAATTTGGAGCAGCATAAGACGACTGACTAGAATCTTGAGGAAAAGAGAGCGTCGTCAGGGAATCTGGTGTTGTCTGTACGGAAGGTAAGATCTCACCAAGTGGCCTTGCAAAAAGGCTGTGAAAGGGTTTAGTTATAGGCTTAATACTATCAACCGCAGATTTGACATCTTGGGTCATCGTTATCTTGCAGTCTGCGTCATTAAACTTGACCTGAGCTTGGTCAGGTGATTGTGTGTTGTCTGTCAGGCACAATGTGTCTGAAAATTTACATTTTGTCTTTTTGTTTTGTTTCAAAACACATTTCTGTGTGACAGGGTTTGTAGAAGAATTCTGACATGTGATATGTGCAGCAGGAACAACAAGTGCACTTTTACGGTATGCAACAATCAAAGAAGGATCCAGTGACTGCATTGGTTCTCCTTGGTCAGATGGTGCACAGGGACGATGAGATTTTAGCTGCACAGAACATTTGGGCGCAGAGCTCTGACTAGCTAGGTTTAAGAAAAAGCTGTGAAAAGCTGTTTTATTCTTACTCTGTGCAACTACAGGTGCAAGAGGGAGAACACCTTTAATTGTCAAGCCATCAGAGCAAACTGCAGAATTATTGGCTTGTAGGGATTCTATAGGCTCCGTAATATCCGTTGTTAGATGTGCAATTCTTTTTATGAAGTTTTTGGGCATAGAATTCTGAACAACAGGAACATGGCTATCCTCTTTGGTGATGGGAGGCTTTTGGAACGTTGAAATGTTCCCAACTAGCTCTTTAGAGCCGACAGAGGTATGGGGAAGGTTGGGCTTTGTAGTTGAAAACTGTCTGAGGGGGCCATGGCTGGCTGTCTGGCCCATGGCCCGTCTTTCTAGGGGTATGGGTAGGTTTGATTCACTCCCAGAATTGTCAGAGTAAAATACGTTTTCCTTGCAGGTTGCAGAGTATCCTGGAGGGTCAGGGATTTCTCTGGTTGATGGTGCCGTTTTTGAAGACAGAGGAATATATAAAGTTCTACTGCTTGAGCCAAAAGAAAGGCTACACTTAGAGGTTTCTTCTGATTTATAGGACTCAAGAACAGCATTTACAGAGTAGGGAACTGCACTTTGGTTTGCAGAGTTTGAAGGACAATTAATAGATGATGTCGATGGAAAAGAAGGGACAGTGGATTGCTGGCATTCAGGGGCACCAGGGAGACTGGGGACGTTTTTGATGATTTGAGATCCAAGCACTGCTTCAACTGAATAAGGTACTATTTCATCATCACTAGGGTGGCTTGAGGCAAGACTGTTGGATAGGGCAGGATCTGTGTCATACTGCGGAACACCATCCTTTTCTGTATCAGCTGACACACCAGCATGACCCAAGGTAACCTTCTCGTCATGTGCCTCTGATGAGCATTTGCTGTTGTAGAAATTAGGCCTGGAAAATCAAAGGGTGGAAAGAAAACTTATTGTGGTAGGTAGAACATGATGAACCCAAAAGAGCATTGTATCACATACATATAAATCACTATACTATATTTGCACTGATTGGTCAGTTGGTGTACCAGCCCTAGGGTTTATGCGTCAGCTGACCATTCAGTATAAGCTTATCACTCCTCTTCCCAAGCACAAATACAGGCTGGGGATGTGATCAAAAATATTTGCCTGTACAAAAGTACAAGAATTATAGGCCACAATGTGAAGCGGCCTGTTATAGCACCACCAAGATGCCAATTTGAGGCAACATTTGTACCCAAATGCAAAGTTTCATGTTGATCAGTCCAGCGGCGACAGAGATTAGCTGCTGACAGACACATAGACAAACGAATGGACAGGAGCAATCTTTTTTTTAATAAAATAAAAATCTACAGCCTTCAACCTGGCAGACTATCAGAATATGCCAGTACCTGATTGGATCCAGCCGTATCTCAAGCTTTGGGTTATCAACAGCAATGTTCTCTGCAGCAAGTGGCTCCTCTGTCTTTGACTGACCAGGTTCATCTAGTTGGGTTTTCTTCTGAATTTCAGCATAATCCAATTCCCTTTGTAATGCCTGCAGAGAATAGACACTTAACTTAATTGCTTTCAGCACAGTTGTCATATAATATATATATTATATATAATTTTATACACACCCCATCCAGCAATCTTTGTGTGAGGTCAGTAAGGGGCTCATGGGAAAATCTGCATTCTGCTCCATTAAAACACTTTCCACGGGCATGGAAATGCTTACAGGGAAAGGAATGTAGCTCATTGGTTAAGGAAATTATTTCAAATTTCATTTATCAGTTAATAATATAACATTCTTCACTTCACTTACGTAGGCCAACTTTACCACAGGATTACTTATAGATATTTTATATTTTTAAAGGATATTGTGCATGAACGGGCAGTTCTCTCCATTTTGGCACCATCCTTGGATATAAAATTTGCATGCTTCTTTAAGCATGTTGTTGGTCATATTCTGAACATGCGGCAATTGACATTCATCTTTCTGTAAACAATGAAGAAGAAACACACTGGTTAAGATACTGGTGAATATGAGCATAGGTAAATGCTAAATAAACAAAAATTAAACAAAAAGCACTGCTGGCTTTGTACTAGTAGCACCTTTGAATTGACAAATCTAAAGCCATTTACAACTGAACATAACCTGCCTTCAGGCATCTTCCACGAAGAAAATGGCTACAGATCCACTGTCCCTCCCACTCCACAGCATTCTGGTCCTTGAACTCCTGAGTCATGTGCTACAAGTAAAGCATTCAAAATCATTTATTACAGTAAATTATATATCAGAGACTGGCATAGTCTGATATCGATACCAGCATTTTAGGCAGTATTGGAATTATAACAACTCTAGCGTGCGCGCATGCACGCGCACACACACACACACACTTTAACATATATTATATTATGTGGGTGTTACCAACCTTCTTGCCACCTGTATTGGTGCCTATGCGAGAAAAGTCCTTTCTGTTACAATAAGTCTGTTGCTGCCCATGTCTGGTGAAATGACGCCCTCTATTGTTTGGACGATGCCGATTGTACTCCTCTTTATGTATCCATGTCCTGCTCCTCTGTTCCTGCTGCTGTTGTGGGTTCTCATGCTTGTTATGTTTTGTTCTGAAATCTACCTCTGGTCCACTATTGGTCTTGTTCAGACCAGTATCTCTGCTGTGGATGTAGTTCTGTAACTGTTGGGTGAAACCAAGGCTTGGTTGCTTATTATAGTTGCCCATACGATTGTCTTTATGGCTAAATGATTTCCTGGTTTTGTGACCCTGCCTCTGTAGAACAGAAATAGAAGACATTTAGCAGAATGCACACAGCGACCATGAGTGAAAGTCAAATGTCTGAAGTAAATAGGAAATTATGGCAATCATTTTGAGACCCAAAACAGTTAAAAGGAAAAGTGATTTTCTAAGAAGAAAGATACACCCGCACACTGAGTATCTACTCGGTTTTGAGTTTTACTTTTAAGGCAACGTTTCGGTCCCTCCGGACCTTCTTCAGGCATGCCTGAAGAATATTGTAACGTTTAGCACCTTGAGCTGGAGTCGAACCCCGATCTCCAACTCAGTAGACAAGGCAAGCAACAAGCCGTGCCAAGAGAGCTAGCTCCCTTGGAGGAGCAAGTTACGGCCAGGTCTTTTGCAGGGTCGTTACACTACCCCCTCCTTTCTGAAGGAGCCGCGGCTTGTTGCTTGCCTTGTTACAATAACAACGTTACAATATGGTATTGCAACTCTAGATTAATCCCATTATTTAAAACATCTAGTGTTGCAAATCGCGACTATATTTATACAATCACTACAAAGCCTGTATAGCCGTTATAGTCATTATGGGCATTATGGCATAAACATAAAGAAGTTGAAGGGTACATCTGATGATATAATGTTGTGTTGCTCAAATGTATTATTACCTAGGACCATTTTCCTATGTATTATTATTGTTAGTATTATTTGTACATCTTGTTAAAATAATCAACAAGAAAACATGAGGCTAGTACCTGTGGCTAGACCTTAATAATAACACACACAGTGTGTGTGTGTGTGTGTGTGTGTGTGTGTGTATATATATATTTTTTTTTTAACAGTACAGTACCCTTTAAGGTAGTAGTGCAGTAGTCTGAATGAACTGAATTGCTGTTGTACTGTATGTGTACGTGTACCTCATTATGGTGTCCTCTTATCTTCTCATTGGAGGCGTTCAGCTCCCTGCCACCACGATGCCGTTGTTGTCGGACATGGACAAAGCTTCCGTCATGATCCTTTTCTTGGCTATTATAAGGCACATGCTTGCTCGGTTTCCTATGGAAATGACATACACATGAAATGAAGCAAATAATGACAATACCATAGTACTGAAATAGGCTTGATTCTAATTTCTAAATCTACCTACCTCTGTGGGTGGCCGCGGTGGCGTGATTCATGGGGTGCTGTCGCTGTGTCATCTGTAGCAGCCGTTGTAGGCAGACCCTTGAAAAGGTTTGCGAATGCCATTATTGTTTTTCTTGACGCGTTATTACTGCAGCCATAGCAGTGGTCGCAGCATTAAATATAAGATAACTTAAAGTCGGCAAAACATAACTTGCATAACTAATTACATACAATAGCAAGTATTCAGGTGTCAGACATAAGTACACGCGCGTGAAACGCACACGAAATTGGTGCTTGCTTGTTTTGGTCAATAAATGGTCAAAAAAGTGAAAAATACAAAATGTGATTTTGAGAAAGAGGTATCGAATATCTCCAATATGTTACAGTAACGTAACAGCGTGCATGGCTTGTTGTTTACCCCTACTTCCGTGTACGTCAGGTCAGTCAACACCCCTAAAAGACGTCCAACAATGGATTGAAATGCCGAATAGCGCCCACTACTGGTCATTGGAACACAACCACCGTAAAGACTAATCATTGTGTATATGCCTGCAGCCCTGCACTATACCTGCATCGAGTGATCTTGGTACATAGAAGTTGATCTATTGAAGAATCTGACAAAGTACATAATTTTTGTTTTTGTTTTGATTGCTGTATTGTTGTACTGTTCTTTCTGCTTTGGCAATGTAAACGTATGTTTTCTCATGCCAATAAAGCCCTTTGAATTGAATTGAATTGAAATTGTATCACCATTCAGCAACAGTCATTAAGACATGTGAATCCCTTGACTCCTTCAAAACCGCTCTCAAAGGGCACCCACGGACGGCTGCAATTTGAAACTGGCCCCCGTAAAATCTGAATCCCCCCACCGCCCCCCCCCCCCCTTTTCCCCTCGCTATATGTTTCTTTTCCCTTTTTGCTTCCTTTATGATGAATTCCTGTTCTGTTCTTTGACTATATAGAAGTGTCTATTTGTACGTCTCTAAATGTTTTGATGAATTGAACATGCATGGTGGACCCTCTTGTAAACAAGTGTAATGCTTAATTGGGTCGTCCACTCACAGTTGCAGTCTTTGCATTGAGTTTGTGCTTGAAATGTACTGTCATTCTGAACTGTTAATAAATATTTCAATCAATCAATCAAACCTTTCAGCAGAGCAGCCATTGTCCTGAAATTACTATAATAATGAAGTTGGAATTACTGCATAACAGTGTTAGTGTTGCAACAATGTTGTAACAAGTACGCTACATTTGTCCAAAAATCTCTATACAAATGGATTTGATCACACGCACCCTGGTTTCGATCAAGCTTTATTTTGTTGAGTTCACATTGGAAGGACACAGCTATTATCTAATGTCCATAATGCTTTACAGCCAGCGATCAAGGATCAGAGGAGGGGTACAGTGTGTATCTCAGTAATAACTGTTTGCATTATAGGCCTATATGTTTACAAGAACACTGGAATAATGGAGGAAACAGGGAAGGGTTAGTAGCCTACTCTTCTTAGGAGACATTAGATTCAAATTAAATTAAATCCCTTTATAGGCCTACGCCTACCTAAAGCTCATTAATCATGTGGCAGTATGAAATAGATAGGCCTAAGAAGTAACATCTTGATAGAGGAGGGACTTTGCTCCGCCACAGTGGAGGCCATCCCTCTGTTTAGATCAAAGTCCATGTCATGGTGGTTTTCAATAGTTTCAGTATTCCCTGCATGTGTCTGTGTTTCCATCAGTCCCCTGACTTAAACTCACAGAGTAACTTGCTGTCCACAGTGCTCTGCCGGCAGCATGACACAACGACTGGGCCTTTCTCTCCTGTTCCTTCTGGGCCTTTCCATCCAAGTGGCCCTGAGTCAAGATGCTGAGGCCCCAGCACCAGAAGCCCCAGCACCAGAAGCCAGCCAGACTCCAGAACCTGCACAGGCAGAGGAGGACGACGACACCATCTGGGGAGTGAACTCTCTCAGGGGAAGTTTTGAGGCAGTCAACAGTTACTTTGACTCAATGCTTGAACTAATGGGTGGACGTGATGGGGTGTGCCAGTACCGCTGTCGATATGGTAAGTTATAATTATTCCAAGGTGAATAAGTTATGCTTTGACGATTTTTTTTTTGCAAAACGCAAAGTGTTAAACAACACTGTTGGTATCCTACTAAAATAAGTGTACTTTTGTATACCTTTTTAATTGTGCAGTGATATTACGACAGCACATAGAGATAATGAAAAGAAAACAATGTGGCTGGTTTTAGTTATTCTAGTACAGATTGCTCAAACCGATATTGAACAACGTACTAAGATATCTGTATGTGTTATGCCTGGCCCTTTTGTCATTCTTTAATCCAGACACTAACCAACCGAACTCACCCGTTGTTGAGGTGGCTATTGCTGCTATAGTAATTATTTGATGCTTTTTCTCATCTTAGCTTAATTATTGTTGCGTTTATGTTGCATAGTATTGCGGACCTTACCACACCTTTTGCTGGTTATATCATTAAGATTACTCAAAAATAAACCTCCTTGAAAGTCGATATAGAAAAATTAGGTTGCAACAATGTGGACAAATAAAAGACCTAAAGACTGTTAGCATGTAGGCCTATTTAAATGTGTAACATTTTACATATATTATATATACAATATTATATATTCTATTTTATCCCTCCATCACGTAAATAATTATTGCTTTCCTCTGTGATTTATCATTATCAACATCATGACATCATGAGTAATGGACTATGAACCAGTCCTAATGGAGATAGCAGACATATTGATGTCTCTCTGTGTGTGTGTGTGTGTGTGTGTAAATCTTTCACATCTCTCTCAGGTAAAGCTGCTGTTCCACGTCCTGACTTCCAGATGCCCGAGCCAGATGGATGCAACTCCTATTTTCTTGGCCTTCCCACACCAGAGGGCGTATGTACCTTTTAATCACACTTTAATTATGCTGACACCCACCCAGATACATTTTAACATTACATGCCACTAGACTTCATTAATCTGATTAAGAAAATGACTTTATAATCCTATAGATTAACTATTGTACATTAGTATTCCACACCCAGCGGACTGATCACCTTTGTCCTAAACCAGATGGAGATACCCGCCATGACAAAGTGCTGTAATCAGCTGGATGTGTGTTACGACACCTGTGGCTCCAACAAGTACCGCTGTGATTCCAAGTTCCGATGGTGCCTCCACAGTATCTGTTCTGATCTCAAGAAGAGCCTGGGTTTCGTCTCAAAAGTTGAAGGTGGGTGAGCCATTAGGCTATGTTCAGACTGCAGAGTTCATAGACATAGATCTATCTCCTGACCACCCCTCACACCGACTGTTGAGTTGTAGTGAACCATATGATCGATTGGCCAATGGATACATCATCATATTGGCTATTGACATTTGCATCTAATAAATAAAAAACAAAACAGATTTATGGCCTATTCAGATTGGAATGCTAGTTTTAAATCTGAGCTCACGCACGCACGCACGCACAAACACACACACACACACACACACACACACACACACACACACACACACACACACACACACACACACACACACTTTTGCTTATCAGATTTTGAACCACATTCCTAGGTGGTTTGAAATAAAGCTGTGCCTGTCTGGACTCTCGGACACTGAAGCCAGATTTATACTTTGTTTATGATGGTGTTGCTTGACGGAAATAGGCGATCTACAATGATGTTATTCGGCTATATTCCACGAGTGTCACCATCATACAACGGCGTATAAGTTAAGCATGAATCACACCTATGCCATTACGTCGTTACCACAGATAACAGTGTGGACAGTCAGTCCTAAAGATTGTAGTCCTAATCAGATTAGCAGACAGTCTGAAAAAAAGCCTCACAGTATCAAGTGTCATGAGATTTACAGTGCCTTTCTTAGTCTCAAGAGATCCAGATTTCAGACCACAGTTTCAAAGAAACATTTGCATTATTCTGTAGTTCAGAAACATAAAAACACATTCTTATATAATATCCGTGTTTATATATGTGTATTTGAAATATGAATATAAAATGACAACATTCACTCTTAAGCATAATGTAGTGTACATGGCTGATCTTGTTCCATCTCTCCCTTTTTCCTCAGCATGTGAAACATTAGCAGACACCTTGTTCAACACAGTATGGACCTTAGGCTGTCGGCCCTACATGAACAGCCAGAGGGCATCCTGCCTTTGTGAAGGGGAGGACAGGGATGAGCTTTGAAAAGCCTCCAAATATACCACACCCACCTATTAAAGGGTACAAGAGCACCATGTGAAATATGTTGTTTTGGTGCTGGGTGTTACAAGAGACTGCTTTTACCTCTGTAATTTATTTCTTGGTTATTTTGTTTTTGTTCATCAGAAATACTGTATTACTCTTTACAAAAAATGCCTTCAGATGGTTCAGGGTCAGGTTGATCTTACCGCACAAATTAACATTTTCTTAGTTATTTTAAGCTGTTGTATGAAAATGTTAAATGCTAAATGGTTTATTACAGTAGTTTATCTTTCATACTAGTATCAATCAACCATCTCTCAACACAATTTCATGTTTACATAAAATTGTTTTATATTTGACTTCACACAACAGTCAGAAACTGAATCTTTGAAGTATATGTCTGAAACATTGCTCACCTATTCTCAAGCACTGGTTAACAATTTATGGGAGATAGTTTCCATGATAGTAGTTTCTTATTGTTGTTCACTGCTCACTTTATTTTTATTTTTTTGTAATTCTACAGTGACAATAGAATTGGTCACATACATCTATGGAATAAAGATTTTGAACACAATAAAAGGTATTTCAACAACACTTAAAAATATTTATTTAGTCAATTGTATATAGTACAAAGTAAAAAAGGATCAATAGAAAAAGAACTGCATACAAATTGTAGTGAAATATTCATAAATGGTTGGTAATTAAAAGCATCTTCAATGTACACCATTACATTTGTGATGATAGTACACTTTTAACAAATAACCGATCCACAAGCTTACAGCACAACGCAACATGTTGTGAGCTTGAAGATCAGCTAATTTCGCCCATTATGACATGTCCAGAATAGGGGCAGTAGGATTAAAGATAATATGCCAGTGCGGACGTAGAATACGCACATCGACAGGCTGGGTGCTGGGCTAAAGAAACTTCAGCAGATGATAGACACCACAGGTACAAAGAGACTTTCTTTATAATAAAGAAAGACCAGGGATCTAATCTGATCTGAGGCTCTTACTATATCTCATCTATCCAATTAAAGCAGAAATTAACTGAAATACGACATGATAGTGTTGTAACACCGGACAGGCATTTCTGTTGGCTCTTCTATGCAAGCCAATGAGGTCCTCATGAGCTGCATGGGTTTGCAGCAAGCAATGGAGCTCTCTGTACAGTAGGTCTAAAGCAAAATAGAAGAGTCAAATGAGTGACCATCTCTTATTTCATTGAGAAGACGCCAGTGTGATAAATAACGAAAGTTGCATTTGACTTTCCTAGTTTGTAAAATACTGGCGAATACATCAAAACTATGAACTAACACATGCAATTATGTGTAGCAATCAAAAATTTACAAACAAATCGAAATACACAGTATATATATAAATTCTTAAAAATAACCTATATGTGCCTTCATAACAGCCTTGCACCACCAAGGCAAATGGTTGCTGTTTGAAGTGGAATATATATTTGTATTTGTTCAACACTTAACCCACCCAGTGGTTCTCAATCTCAACCTTTTCAGGCCGTGATCCCCCTCCCCAAAATAACCATATTTGAATATATTTTAACTTGCGATCCCCCACCATGACAAGCAGTTGAGGCATGAAATTTAGTTTGACTCGGTTCCACAGAAACATAGTTATATTTCTTATATAATTTTTTATGGGGACTGCCCATTAGTCCGAGATCTGTTACTCCAACTACGTCACTTTACAGTCACCTGGGGACCCCCCCAAAATCAGGTTGACCTACAGGTTGAGAACCACTGGTTTAACTTACGTAAATTCAACAGTTTAACTTACATTCACCAGTCATTTACATTAGGCTGAGTTTCTGTTGGTTTGGGGACTTGGTGCTTCATCTTCTCATTGAACGCTGCAAGCTAAACATGATGACAAAAAAAGAAAGATAAGAAATTAATGTCCTGAAATTGCCCTTTGGATACATACGGATATGGCTATGCTTGGAAGCTAGAAGAAAACCTGCACAGTGCACACTCATCTGCTCCAATGTAATTTAACTCAATTGAGGAGCAGTTGAGTGTGCAGGATTATTCTTATACTTCATGAAACTTCAAGCACTTCAAACAAGTGATGTGAGTATTCTATTACCGGTACTTTTTGTATGCTTGAAGCTAAACATTGATGACAAAAACTCAATGAATGTCCTGAAAATTTCCTTGCCAAAAAGAATCCTTCAAATATATACTGTATACACTAGAGACAGCATTCAAGTGCAAACCTTTTTAAATGAGGGAAAACTGTATGCTAGTGTGCTCACCTTTTTCTTCAGGTTTGCCTTGATTTCATCTTCTGTTGGCAATGCTTTTTCCAACTGCTGTACTTCTGTGCTGGCCTCTACAGGTGGCTCTGGATGAATAGTATTCTTTGTGATCACAGAGGATAACATATCATGATACAAGTGGTCTTCCTGTTGGGCATTGCTGCCTGACGCACCTCCAACCGAGGATAAATCAGTACTAGTCATAGTGATCCCAGAGGATAAATTACTTGTCTGACTTTGACATAGATTGAGTACATTGTTTGCAGAGCTACAGTCTGCTCGAGCTTGCATCTGTGCAACCTTCTGTTCGACCTGCCTTTTTGCATGCCTCTTTACTCGTGCGTTTGCTCTCGAGTTACCGGATTCCCATGTCCCATTGGTGAGTTTCAATAGACAGCGGTCCTTGTCCTTAGCCTTCTCAGTATTAATGACTTGGAGGTAACGAGGGCCTGACTCCTGTCCAGTTTGGCCCTCACTCTGTGACAGGTCTGAGTTAAAAAAGTAAGGGTCATTGACGGGACCAGCGGGCAGATGTGGATATTGGTAAACCTGGCCAGGCAAGGCTCCTGTGTAAGCAGGGGGACATAAAGGATTCACGGAATAATAAACATGACCAGGGGGATACGAATATGAAGAATGTGGAATGGCATTGGTCCCATAGCTCCCAGCTGTGGAAGCACCGTTACTATAGTAACTGTGGTAGGCAGTGTAGTGCTGGACTGAAGTGTATGTTGCAAGAGCATCAGAATTGTATGTTGGAATTGCAGACGCAGTATCAGGATAGGGACCGTGATATTCCGGGTTCCCTGGAGACGGACGATGATAACTTGAGCGATCACTAGAATCAATCCTATTGTTGTCTCTATCACAGTCTCCCTCCCGCTCTCTCACTCTTTCTTTGCTTGTCTTTCTAGAGTGTCTGTATCTAGAACTTCGTGTTTGTTCTCTGCTTCTCTTTCTAGAGTGTCTCTGCTGTGTTTGCTCTCTGCTATCCCTGGGGGTTTTGCTGGAAGAATGCTGGTGGCGGGAGGGACTAGAACAAGGGCTGTGAGACATTGAAGTGGATGAAGAGGAATGACTGTGATGACGTTTTAAGTGTTGCCGACGTCTCTCGCTCACCACTGTGCTGGAATCATCCTTTTGGCCATAGTGTCTCTTCTGTGCACATTCTGCTAGTTTGCGCAGGTCATTCACCTCCAGGCTCAAACCAATTGTATTCAGAATGTTTTGCAGCTGTCCCTGATGCTGCTCCAGTTTGGGTTTCTTCTCATTAACAGAGGGAGACCTGGATCTTTGACAAGAGCCAAAATGGCGGCCGCCTCCATCATTATTGCGGGTGAATTTCACCTCAGGCTGGACATTTCTTGTACTTCCCACATGAGATATTTCTTGATTCTGTAGCTCAGTCTTCCGCTGTTCACTGCAAGACTGACGGTCCCTCTGCCCAGCTCTAATTTGTAATTGTTGGCTGTCACCCTTGCACACTTCTGCCTTTTGCTCCGAAACAGGGGTTTGACTATGCAGAAGCTCCTGACCAGTAGGGGGAAGCTCATTGTCATCATTGACTATTTTAGTCAGCATGTCAATGTCCACCCCTTTGTTAAGTAAACTGATAAAACGCTGTAATCCTTTGACAACCAAGTCATTTTCACCAACTGTAGCACTAGGGCTCTGGCTGGGAGGGACAACAGGGCTCTGGCTGGGAGGATGTGGTTTGACAACAGGGCTCTGGCTGGGAGGGTGTGGTTTGACAACAGGGACCTACCAAAGAGCAGAGGTCAAAGGTCACTATCGTACTGTCAGTACTCACAAGATTTGTTAGACATTAAAGAAATACAAATAAAAGCACTAAACAAAGGGTATTTATTGTGTATGTATATATATATATATATATATATATATAATGATATAAATGTGTTTGTAAATCTCAGCCAAAAAAGAATGGCTGATTCAGAAAAGCGCATCCACTGCCATGCCCTGTATATGTATATATGCACGCACGCGCGCGCGCGCGCGCGCGCACACACACACACACACACACACACACACACACACACACACACACACACACACACACACACACACACACACACACACACACGCACGCACGCACGCACGCACGCACGCACGCACACACACACACACACACACACACACACACACACACACACACACACACACACACACACACACACACACACACACACACACACACACACACACACACACACACACACACACACACACACACACACACACACACACACACAGAATTACCAGTAATTCTTTCAGAAATATCATCTGATTCATGCATTTCTGAAATACAGTATGATACATTTCTTTCTGACAGAAATAGAAGTCTGGTAACTGCCTTTCTGACAGAATTACCAGTCTAGTAACTGCTTAACTGACAGAAATACCATCTGATTAATAGCGACTTATGTCGGACATTACTAAAACTAACCCTACCCCTAGCCTCGGTACCAGGCTTTCATTTTTGTTGGTGCAAAAATTTAAAGCCTGGAGGAACGCATTGGCCGCTCTGGGAGTCTGGGAGTCAACCCTTCCGGGTGGGCGTCGCTCCAAATGATGTGACGTAGCGCTGCACTAGGGGGAGAGGAGGGGCCGGGGGTGACGGACAGATCGATGAGATCCAATCAGGGCGTGCGCAAATCTGAGCTGCGACCCGCCCCTCTAGACCAGAAACCTAACACGTTAGCTCAGGCTACCCTATCCCTAACCTCACAGGGAAGCTACGGTTGAGTATGTCGGACTTCGTTGCGGTCTAAAACTTTACTTTATCAGCAAAAAAAAGTAGTTTGCAGTTGTCACAAAAATAGTGGCGTAAGTAGGATTCGAACCCACGAGGTGTGGATTACACGTCTATTAGCCTGGGGTCCACCTATGCTTTCTATGGCATAGGCAGCTCCCGGCAGGATCCGCCAGGAGAATCTAGACGTAGCGGCGCAACATGAGACTAATTAATTAGAGCGACAGAGAGGAGTGTGTGTTTGTGCACGTGTGTGTGTGCGTCAATTTAACAAAGGTGCAGACGATCAGAAATCAGCAGAGAGTGATCGACGCTTGCGCTACTCTATGCCGAATTGAAGTGGACTCGGTCCCAGATTTTCTTTTTCTCCCTGGAAATAAAAACGTCTGGGTTTCCGAGGCTACATGTCTAATGACTAACGAGCCATGCTACGAGCTGGCTGCCAGAGTGGGTTTTCAGACTTTCAGTAGATTGAGTAGAATATGACAACACCCAACTCATGTAAAAGGAAAGAAAAGCCCCGTCCAGTAGGGGAGGCTTCCCTCCCCGGCTTTCTGGCAGAAGCCG
This sequence comes from Protomyctophum parallelum, assembly GCF_964188405.1. Taxonomy (NCBI): domain Eukaryota; kingdom Metazoa; phylum Chordata; class Actinopteri; order Myctophiformes; family Myctophidae; genus Protomyctophum; species Protomyctophum parallelum. The sequence goes on along the minus strand of NC_139702.1, from coordinate 20,728,496 downwards.
TTGGCGGCTGATTTGACCCTTCTACTGGGTCTCGACTTGAAAGGTTTGGAAACGACTGAACTAGAGCACTGTCAAGTGTTTTCTCAGAGTCTCTGTGCACTGGTGCTAACGAAACCTCCCATCAGTGCCAAGATTCCTGGCCAAGTATTCTATTGGCAGCCAAAACAGTCACCATATATATGCTGTTCCTGGTGAACCTGACTTGTACAATAGATAAGTGACAGTTTGAGATTGTAAGAGCGGTTGATGAGTTTGAGGTTGTAAGAGTGTTCAACAAAACGACAAACCTCCCCATGTGAATCCAATTCGCCAACATTACGGCGCCTGTTCATCAAAGCTTTCACTCTGAGTTTTAGAGGATGGTCATCTTTGTTCAATGACGAGGTATTTGTCTTCTCCACAGGATTAGGTGATGGAAGGTGGTCAGATGGAGAGGAAAAGGCCTGCAGCATAGAGGACAAATTTGTTCATTACACCATTTTAGGCACAGAATGATACGCGTATATGTTACAGTAAAATCGATAAACCAGCTAAATCTCAAAGGGACCCCGACCCGGTCTCCCACGCTGGAAAAAATGGGTGCCCCCGTTCCCTTTTTCTAGATTTTACTGGTTTCTATACACTTCTATACACACATATACTGTGTAGGCCTATAGGGCGTGTATTAAAGAAATAGCATGCCCTCATGCTCCAATGTTTCAGCAATGAAGCGTTAATTATGCTGATGGTGCGTGATGTCAGCAACTATGAGGACTGAGGAATGTGTGGCTATTTCCTTTATTAGTTAAGTATACGTTATCGAGCAACTCATTAGGCATGCGTCCTTTGTAGGGCCATTCGTCTGTGTAGGGCAAGTACATCATTTTATTTATGGATTGAATATAATTCAGTGTTTTTTCAGAAAGTAAATGACAATATGTAAATATATAAAAACATCTACATCTTTATACCTTTGCAAGAAAACCATCAGGCCACCTGTGCTGCAAAATAACATTCACCCTCTCATTCAGTGGTCCATTGTTGGAGGCTGAAGACAATTTACTGCAGGAGAAACCTACACCCTTATCTAGTGTACTCATAAAGGGCTGAGTATTTTTCACATAACTGTCCACTTTGCTATGTGAGAGATCCTCTTCCCGATCTTCTATAAACATCTGACATGGTGTCTTTGCTTTTAAAAATGTCTCAGTTCTCTTCATAGCAATGGTAGCTTTCTTCAGACTTATCTGCTCCTGAATCTGTTGAAGTTCTCTCCTCTTCCTTGCCAACTCCTTATCTTCCTTACTCAGCTCCACTGGGTCACCATCTGGGTCTGCAGTGGCCTTTTTTGGGCTGAAGTTATTGGAACTCAACCTGCAGATCCTATGGGATGAGGGATTATGATGCTCCATTTCTGCATTAGTACCCTTCATGGTATGTGACCTCATGGAATCAATCCTCTGTCTTGGATCAAGGCTTTTCCATTGTCTCTGGTGAGTGTATTGCCAGTTTGTAGGATTCATTGTTTACTCAGTTCCAGTTAAAATGTTGGTGGGATGAGATCACTGCATAGCAAAAGAAAGGCGAAAGATGAGATGCCAAAAACACCTGCCAAAAGCTTTTCTATTCTACAAATGTAAACATATAGGTCCATATTAAACCACTGATTTAAGTATCAACGGTGTTAAAAGTTAAAACTACACTTGTTGTAAACAAGTGTAATGCTTAATTGGGTCGTCCACTCACAGTTAACAGTCTTTGTATTGAGTTTGTGCTTGAAATGTACTGTAATTCTGCAAACTGTTAATACATATTTCAATCAAAATCAATCAAAAAACAGTCAAATCTGTGTTAATGTATAGCTTACATTTGTAACCTCGTGTGTAGCATAAAAAACGGACCCGTAGTTTGTACCGTACAGTACAGTACAATACAGTACAGTAGTACAGTACAGTACTTCCATAGTTAAATAATAATAACATAACTCACTACCTAGTATACGTTGTTTACCTATAAGACTGGAGCAGATCTTCAGTCCAACGAAATATCAATGTGTGTATTTCAAATCACATGTGGAAAACAGGAACATTTAGCTGTTACAGGCAAATACGGTGTCACGGTGCTTGTAAAAAAACCGGAATTATTGCCAAATAATAACCATACTGACCATGAACACCTGACATCATGAAAGATTAACGTGAAGAATAAAGCTAGTTAGCCAGCCACATCAAACTTATTCTGTGGTGTTCAATAGGACACTGCAAATACGACGCCACCGTCTGGACGGAGTAGGTTTTGTTTAAAAAAAAAAAAAAAAAAAAAACTAAAAACACACACACACACACACACACACAAAATACTGACGTTAGCAATATGACAATGTTACAGCCAGGTAACTTCCAGTAGCCTACCAACCGTAAACGGTAAAAATTACTCATTATGCAGAATGGCCCATTTCACAATCACATTATTTTAGGCCTACTTTTCTTTCACAATGACTTTGCATAGGCTTATGCCCATATTTCTAAAACTATTAACTGATTTATTTGCTGATCATGGTAGCCTATAGTACTTACTTACTGTGCACGATTGGCCAGCCAACTCTCCTGATCTGAATTTGTCTGGTGATTCTCCCAAACATTGGGGTCGTGGACACATTTTTATTGATTTGTTTTTGTTTCTTAGAAAATGTAATTAATTAAAAACTAAATTCAATGATTCTTTCAGTAATTTCATTAAGAAATTAAAGAAAAAAGAAGTAGTGAAAATAGCTGATCAACAAGTCTGCTATTTTCACTAGTTTGAGTCCCGGGAAAAGGTTTGGGAACCAGTGAACCACTGCCACATGAAGGAGACCCCTTTTCCACCGGTTGGTTCACAATGGGAACCGATTCAGTTCTTTTTGGTTCTTAGTCCATGAGCCAGAGCTCCAAAATTGGAACGTCATGAATTGAGTGTGCGAAACTATACATATATTAAATTGTTTATAGGATCAATATAAGTCAATTAATATACGATAACACTTCCACAGTAGTAGATTTTTCATATTTTTAAAATTTGTAATATCATAAATCATTGTCTTCGTGTAATAATCAACTGGGGAATTTTCATGGTGATAACAATCTAATTGACGTTCCAATTTTGAAACTCTGGCTCATCTGGACCAAGAACCAAAAAGAACTGAACCGGTTCCCATTGGGAACCAACCGGTGGAACAGGGGTCATAGAGAATTGGGTTATTGGCAAGAGGAAAATGAGACACCAGACCAGACCCAACAATGTAGACAAGCTGAAGGCCAATATCAAAGTGGCTTCCATAACATCAACATGCTGATTGCCTCCATTCCACACCACATTAATGCAGTGATTTGTTCAAAAGACCAAGTATTGAGTGCATAAATGAACATATTTTATTGCTAAATAAATACTGGATTGTTTATTTTCATGAGCTGTGGGCCTATATGCCGTAATTATCAAGCTTACAACAAAATATGTTGAATACTATACTAGAGTAAGGGAGACTGGTGAGGCGAGGATCAGCATACATTACAAATACGATGCCACACACACACTTTTGATAAGCCTACTGACAATGTTAAAGGGATATTTCACTTTTGGAGTTTTGGTCATTTCATCGTCTGCAAGTCTTATGTGAACACCCAGACAGTTTTTAAGTTGCTCGATTCAGTATTTAGATCATATTATTTGATATTCATTTTAGCTGCCCCGCCCCCTCCCTATACAAATCCATAGTAACTTTAAACCATTTTAACCATGATAGATTCATCAAAAACACCCGTCTTTTTATGGTGACTGATACTGTCAGCAACTAGGGGACACAGAGGCACCGGAAAGCCATAAAGTACAAAATAAGAAAAATTAACAAACACACTCAGACAGACAGGACCTATTACAACACCCTGCCATTTATTGCTGCGGAAAAGTAAATCACCAAAAGATAAAACATATTTTCTTAACAGGGGAACAAGGGGGGAAAGCAAAACAAAAACAATTTGTTTCCTTGTTATTAGCCCTGTCAACATTTACATAATGTTTCTGTCTAGTGTCTACAAAGATTTTGAAATATGAAATAGGAGAGCTACACTGCCAATCAGTCTTAAAATGGGACTAGAGGAAAATTAGTATTCAGGTATAAAACTTGCACATAATTTCTCAATTGCAGAAAAACAATGAAACACAATATGTACATACAGTATAACACTGTATATTATATACAGTATACACCTATAGAGAACAATGCCATTGTCATGGTCATAACAAATGCAAAACCAAACAGAAAATAGACCAGCTTACCTACTGTAAGTGTAAAGTGTCAGATTTCTTCTGTAGTTCCAAAAGCATGTGTGCTTTGGAACCACAGAAGACACCACAAAGTCCTAGGTAGGTAAGCTGGTACAGTATCTTCGCTGTTCATTTTAGTTTATCTGGTTTTGTAACACAATGCACTGAATAACACAATTAACATGTAATAAAACAAGATCATCCCCCTTTCAAAAAAAGAAAAAGAAAAAAAATAATCACACTTGTATGAAGTGAGGGGATAGCGTGCCTCAAAAATCGATATTGAACCCCTGGGCTAATTCATGTAAAATTCAATTAATAATATTAGTCCATACCCGTTCAGGGATATATACCCAATCCCTACCTACCAAACTCCTCCTGCCCCCCACCGGGTGTCCCCTGTGGCACACTCGCTATGCAATGCTCTGCCAATCGCAGCGCAGAATGACACACCTTCCAGCCAATCACAGTGCACAATATCTGAGGACGCATTCCGTCCACACATTTCGTCCTCAATATATCTAGAACTAGAACTGCACTCTGTCGAGTGCCTACTTGCTTGTTAGTGCGCAAGCAGAGCGTGCAAGTACCGTAGACCGCTACAAACGTTCAAATCTCAGCCTCTCTGTGAAAGAATGTTTGCAATATTGAATTATTAGGTTTAGCTATTTGCTACGTACCTTGCTTTAAGCGCTGCTTTGTGTTTTCTCCCATGTTTGTGTTCCGATTTACATCGGGCAACGTTCTTGCAGTCTGCCGCGCACAGGATATGGTAGGAACAAAGTACACAGCAAACACAGACTTTGCCGTAGTTGTTGGGAAACTCCTCGAAATATCTGTCGGTGGTGGTGGCAGCGCCGTCTCCATTGTCCATGATGAAGTCTTCTTTTTGGCTCTCTCCACCGGGGACAGTCAAGTCGTTCTCTCCAGGTGTTGCTGTGTCCTCCTTGTGAGCCGTGGCAGCCGCTGTGTGGCTGTCCGTGTTGTTGGCAGGTGACTCCTGGGGACACGTGGAGCAACATAAAATAATCAAAATATCAATCATCAATCAATTATTAGCACAATGTGTGCAATAATGATGTTTTTGTAGCCATGGAGATTGAGGATTTAACCTTTGCGTTTATGAAATGTGCAACATCATTGGTTCATTTGGAATACTGATACAAAAATATATTTTGGCCAGCTTTTATGACATCGTAATTAGGGCCGGGACTTTAAAGCTAATATAGACACTTTCAGTGTTTGTACACAGAAGTGAGTGTGATGTTTCCAAACAGATTCAAATCTGGCTCCACACCAGGTCACTTCAGGCTATGGGTTGTTGTTGCTGCTAGGAGGGACGCAATGGATTTTTGTGCTTGTATGTCTAAATATGGCATTAAAAAGTTGTGCATTTCTGCCAAATATCTTAGTTACAATGTCATTGAGTTGACGTGTTATTTTTAAGGGTAACTGTAGCATAATCGCAATATCACAGACAGTCACACGACTACCATGGTAGAATCCACGTTTCAACCCGCCAGGCAGGCTGAGGCAGCCATGGTCATCCGGCGGCAGTGTGACGCCACTTCCACCATTTCAACAAATAAGCACAAACAAACTACTTCACATGAACGATATTGATGTAACCAGGAGATTTGGTGGGGGATCCGACGTTCTCTCATCTTGGATGAGTCGGAACCTTCCCCTCCTCCTCTGGCTGGCCACTGCTCAGCGAGCGAGGTCTGAGCAGACCCGAGAAATATACATCCCGTGGGAGGTTAGCCAGTAAGCCACCGTTGTGAGAACTTCTGCTGGATTTCAGACCAGGCGCTACATAGCGATTCTCATAATTTCGATAAATAATCATAAACATACCATTTTATATGAACAATGTTGGTAAAACTACAATATTTTAGGGGAAATATATATTGCGTGGCGTAATTCCCATTTTCATAATATAAAACTGTGCAGCTGGGGACTGGGGTTGAAGACACCGTCACACCCTTGCGCTGTTATTGTCACTCCCCCACTAACCCCCTTCTCCCCCCCACACACCGACGTCCCGGCTGTAAACACCTAGAACTCAAAACACCCCAGAGGCTGACTACAGGAAAACACCCCTGTCTATAGTATTACCTTTAACACACCAACTCTTTCTGTGCCTGGGTTTATAGTGATTTTTCACCTACCTTTGAAAAATCACAGAATATATTGCTTCGCTCCTTTCTGTGCACAAATGCTCTCAAATGCTCTCTCACACCGCGTCTGGATGCACCACGTTGTGGGCTTGTAGATCTCCCTTTTCGGCAACGATAGTCTGAGAAACGCGACACAGGCAAACGATGACGCACCACGCAACCCCCCGTCATGTCCCGGCCCCATATATAGCGAGTGGCCCATGACGTCAGGACCCCAGGAAGACTAGAGGCTCAGTCATGTGTCTCTAATGGGGATCCTTCAATAAACATAAACACGTCAGCCGCTATGGCTGTAACAGGCTCGTCAAGCAAATAGCTTATTGATACTCGGGTCTCGATAAATGCCGAACCGGATGTGTAATGAACCCGATTTTCAGGCTCCATCCCTAAACGGGAGTCGGCTATCGATTACACCAATTCACGTGAAATAATTTATTTACGGGATTGGCAGGCGGCCAGACTAAAGCTGATTTACGGGATCTACGTGAGTGACGCTTAGACTTGGAGAATTAAGATACGCAAAATAGGGCCCTCAATGCTGCCAGCTAAATGTTGTAATGACTACTATACTACGAAAATATATGTGCTTAAAAGAAATGCAAGGATACAGAGTGAATTCATGAAGTGAAAACATTAGATTTAAATTTAAAATCTAGTTTAGTTTAAAATGACAATGAATACAAATCTGCTCACCTTTTCCATCAGGGTTGCATTTATTTCCTCTTCTGTTGGTAATTCTACTTCCTGCCGTCCTTTTCTCTGACTTTCTTTTTCCCCTTCCTTTTGTTCTGCCATTATCTTTTTTGCTTTCTTGATAGTAGAGACGCGTGCTTGCAGTTGCTGTCTAGCTAGGCCTTCATTTAGTTTTGGTTGCACCCCTGACTTGGTCACGGGGCCAGACTTTGCTCGAGCTATAGAATTTGTAACATACTTCAGCTCTTCTGACAGACTAATTTGCGGTATAGGATATTTTTTCACACCAGTGAGTGTTATGAGGTTACTTTGAGGTAATGACCATTCAGGTTTTTTTAGGCCTTCATTTAGTTTTGGTTGCACCCCTGACTTGGTCACGGGGCCAGACTTTGCTCGAGCTATATAATTTGTAACATACTTCAGCTCTTCTGACAGACTAATTTGCGGTATAGGATATTTTTTCACACCAGTGAGTTTTATGGGGTTATTATGAGGTAATGACCATCCAGTTTGGCCCTTAATCACTGAAACATCTGTGTTGAAGTGAGAATGTCCAAGTGCAGTGTTGCAGCCAGCAGGTGGATATGGATGGATATATGGATGAGGGTAATCTTGGCCAAACAAGGCTCCAGTGTCAGGAGGGGGACATAAAGGAGTCATTGCATAATTACAAAAACCAGGTGGATAGGAGGAAGAAGGTGGAATGACATTAGACCCATAGTTCCAAGCTGTTGAGAAAGCGCCGTTACTAGGGTCACTGTGGTAGGTGGTGTACTCTGAGTGCTGGACAGTATTCTTCTTCTTCTTCTTCTTCTTCGTCTTTTGACCTTTACTCAGTGACAGGTCTGAGTTCTGCTCTAGTCTCTTTAAAATGTTGTGTTCTTTTCCTGCTAGCTCTTGTAAAACCTTGAGCTCCTTCTCTGAAATATTTCCAGGGTCACTGTTTACTAGAGCTATAACCTTTCTAACTGTATTCAGTTCTAGCTCCTGTTTCAAGTGCTCTACTGGAATTGCAGAGGCACCATCAGAATTATATGTTGGAATTGCAGATCCAGCATCAGAATGGTACGTTGGAATTGCAGATCCAGCATCAGAATAGTACGTTGGAATTGCAGATCCAGAATGGTACGTTGGAATTACAGATCCAGCATCAGAATGGTACGTTGGAATTACAGATCCAGAATCAGAATGGTACGTTGGAATTACAGATCCAGCATCAGAATGGTACGTTGGAATTACAGATCCAGCATCAGAATGGTACGTTGGAATTGCAGATCCAGAATGGTACGTTGGAATTGCAGATCCAGAATGGTACGTTGGAATTGCAGATGCAGCATCAGGATAAGGAACGAGATATTCTGGAGTCTCTGGATACAGATGGTGACCAGGAGCACCATCTCTTGAAACAATTGTATTATTGTCTTTATCACCATCTCGTTCTCTCTCTTGCGCTCTCCTACTCTCTCTGCTTCTCCGCCTAGAGTGTTGGTATTCAAAACATTGCGTTTGTTCTCTGCTATCCCTGAAGGTTTTACTGGAGGAATGCTGATGGCGGGAGGGACTAGATCTAGGGCTGTCAGGCACTGAGGTGAATGAAGAGGAAGGACTGCGAGGACTTTGTGAATTCTGCTGATGTTTCTCACTCACCCTTGTGCTGGCCAACTCCTGTTTAGTTTCATGTTTTATCCCATAGAGCCTCTCCTGTGTGCGCTCGGCCAGTTTGCACATGTCATCTGCATCCAAACTAAAACCAATGGTCTTCAGAATGTTTTGCAACTCTTCCTGATGCTGCTCCAGTTTGGGTTTCTTCTCCTCCACCACTGGGGGAGACCTGGATATACGACTAGAGCCAAAATGGCTACTGCCTCTATCATCACTGCGGGTGGATATCTCCTCAGGCTGGATGTTTCTTTTACCTTCCCCATTGGACATTTCTTTACTAGATAGCTCAGTCTTCCTCTCTTCACTGCAAGACCAACGGTCCCTCTGCCCAGCTCCACTTCGCAATTGTTTGCTCTCACTCTTGAACACATCTGACTTTTCCTTCACAAGAGGGGGCTGGCTATGCAGAAGCTCCTGACCAGTAGTGGGAAGCTTATTGTCATCATTGACTATTTTAGTAAGCATGTCAATGTCCACCCCTTTGTTTAGTACACTGAGGAAACGCTGGAATCCGCTGACAACCAAGTCATTTTCCGCCACTGTGGTACTAGGGCTCTCACAGGAAGGGGGTGGTTTAACGGGGACCTATCGAAGAGCAGATTAAAAAGAGATCAGTTCGCTAAATAGTCAGCCTCAGTTTAAAAATTATGCGAGTGAGCTTCAAGCTTGGACCAGGCTTTTCAGTGCACGTTTACCCATGCGAGCCCCCCATACACGCACTTAAAATAAGACTGGATCTATAAGTGCGTGTGTGCATATACACGTAAATGCACGCTGAAAAGCCTGGTGTAGCTCGGCCGTCACTCGTTTATTTTACACAAGTCCAACCCGATAATAATGACAAAACTAATAACATATGGGCCACCTGTTTGAGGGTGGTATACTAGTCCAGTGGTTCTCAAATGGGGGCGGCAGTGGCTCAGGGGTAGAGTGGCTGGATGGTAACCGCAAGGTTGCCAGTTCGAACTCGGGCTCCCCCAGAATTAGTGTCGAAGTGTCCTTGAGCAAGACACTGAACCCCTAATTGCTCCTGATGTGCTGGTTGGTGCCTTGCATGGTTTCCGCCACCATCGGTGTAAGAATGTGTGCGTGAATGTAATGCACAATCTATGTAAAGCAATTTACCATTTTACCAGTATGTATACCTCTAGGGGTATGTAGAGGTACTAAAGGGGGAGTGTGAGAGAATGTGGAACATGTAGACTACTTTTAAGTCTATCACTGCTTTTCTTATTTGTAACGTTATATTCTTCAATACATTCTTCAAAAGGGGGGTTATCGTTCATTCTTAGCATCGGGTGGATATGTCAGAGGCCTATGTCCAAAACGGCTACGTTTCAGGATTCAAGGATTCAAAAGTAACAAAACAATTGCAGATCTATATGTTCAAAATGTGTTGCTACTTTTGTATGACACTGTAGTATGGCAGTGGGGCATTCATTTACCATTTAAAATTTTATCTTTTTCTAATTAACATGTAGTCCTGGTACATTGATGCAGAAACCAGGAAAAGGGGGGTACTGAAGCAAAAAAGGTTTGAGAACCACTGTACTAGACTACTCTGTCTATACTGTAAGTATCAAGTGCAGTGTTCCATGCAGGTGCTAATGACATCTCTCATCAGCTTAGGCTATATAATTTCCAATGTTCTATTGTTGAGCCAAAACAGTCACCATAGATATGGTTTTCTTGATGTGGGTGATGCCCACATGAAGAAAACATTCCAATGACAATCAAGTTGAATGAAAACTAAATCTAACTGGCAAACAAATATATATAGACAAATATTTAGATTTCATATCCAAAGTGGCAATCCAAAGTGACAATTCAAATAAATATTGTGCATGGAGGAATTGTACAATAGTTAAGGTTGGGTATGTGATATTTTTGTTAAGTGATAGTTCTATACGGTCTTCTGATACTAATCATTGCTATACATAGTGTGTGAGTATAGTGAGTGCTTTTTCAGTAAAATGTGTATCCCCGTCTTTCCAGCTCTGTAGCAATCTGAGAACCCATTGGCAAAACAACGCCCTCTTTTCCTTTGAAGTTGACATGCTTCAACAGTGTCTCGAGAGACTAGCTCTGATTGCCTGAAATGAATGGCAACCCACTTGAAAATGTATTTTCTGATTATTAAAGGGCTGGAGAGACAGGGAAACCCCTTTGCTGAACACTCAATAGCAGTGATTACTTCATCAGAATATAGTGTGTTGACATTTTCCATACAAACCTCCCCATGTGAATCCAATACACCAGAACTATGGTGCCTGTTCATCAAAGCTTTCACTCTGACTTTTAGAGGATGGTCATCTTTGTTCACGGTATTCGTCTTCATAGGATTAGGTGATGGCAGGTGGTCAGATGGAGTGGAAAAGGCCTGCGGTTAGAAAATTGTTCATTACACCATTTGAGGCACATATACAGCAGGCATATTAAATATAGTTTTTCTTTTAACTTTTTTTAAAATCACCTTTATTTTAATAATCATCCCATTGAGATTAAAACATATTTTTCAAGACCAAAACAGATATATATGGAGGATATATTAATACAATATATTAATAAATTATTATGTTCACAAACCTTCACACACAATAGACCACAAGAATACATGCGTGAAGGGCATGAATAATTTAAGAAATAGCCACATTCCTCAGTCCTCACAGTTGCAGACATTTAATCAAACACCAATATTTTGGCTATAATGAATTGCCCTATTATAGTATTATATAATTATTATTATTATCCAAGTGCTCTAAGCGCTTTACAATGGCTCATTCATTTATACATTGGAAGGTGAAGCGGGGAACAGCAGACGCCAGCGTCCTCACTTCCCACATTCACACCAATGGTGGCAAGCTCACACCGACAGACTCATTGGAGGCAATGCAGGGTTCAGTGTCTTGCCCAAGGACACTTCAACATGTGGACAGGAGGAGCCGGGATTCGAACCACCGATCCAAGGATCATTGGACGACCTGCTCTACCTCCTGAGCCACAGCCGCCCTGTGAAGCCTTAATTAGTTAATTTAGCTACCAATGGTAAACGTGTACGTCGTACGATTAGTTAACATAACTATTGTATTTATAAGGTTCTTATTTCAATAACATGATTCCGTTGTGCCTTCTGTAATCTCTGCACTATTGATAACGAGTCGTGCCCTCTATGTATTTCAGAGAAAATAAAAGGTTGAATGAAGGCTTCCTACCCGAAAAGTTGGTGTGTGATTTAAAGTCACTGTAACTATGAGACCTGAGAATAGATTCCTTACCAATAACTTTCTTCTATGTGTTTGTAAATGTCTAGTAACACACCTGTGACAGCTGCTGACAGTTGGTGTACCATTAATAACCTATATGCAGGCAAAGTTTGCTAAATTTAATTCTGCTTCAAGTAGCATGCGAGGGGTCAAACTACTAACTAGGGTTTTTTTGTTATTCCGAATCCATTGCATATGTATTTGTTTTGCACAAAAAACACGTGGCTAAAAACAGTTAGCCCAAGGAGTGTTTTTTGTGTAAAACAAATGCTTAGTTTTTGACCCCTCACATACTGATGCTGTAGTAAATAAATAACCTACCACATACCTTTGCAAGAAACCCATCAGACCAACGTTGCTGCAAAATAACATTCACCCTCTCTTTCAGTGGTCTATTGTTGTAGGTTGAAGACCAGTTACTACTGGAAAAACCTACACCCCTTTCTCCTGTACTCATAAAGGACTGAGTATTTTTCACCGAACTGTCCACTTTGCTATGCGAGAGATCTTCACGATCTTCTTTAAACATCTGACATGGTGTCTTTGCTTTTAATGGTCCAGTTGTTTTCCTAGCATCCGTAATTCTCTTGTGGAGTATCTGCTTCTCAATCTGTTGAAGTTCTCTCCTCTTCCTTGCCAACTCTTCATCTATCTTACTCAGTTCCTCTGGTTCACTGTCTTGGTCCGACTCTGATGTGACCATTTCTGGGTTAAGAATATTGGAATTCAGCTTGTATGACCTATGCCTATGAGATGAAGGATTGTGATGCTCTAATTCTTTATTAGTAGCAATAGCCATCATGGTATGTGGTTGTTTGTTGTCATTCACTGAATAATAACCACAATGTGGGACATTCTCTGTATTTTCCCTGGAATCAGTCCTCTGTCTTGGATTAAGGCTTCCCCATTGTCTCTGGTTCGTGTACTGCCAGTCTGTAGGATTCATTGTTTACTCCGTTCCAGTTTATATGTTGGTGAGATTACTGCATAGTAAAACAAGGGGGAAAGATTAAAGAAGATTAAAATAAATCAACAATGTCCAACGGAAATAACACATAGGCCTATGCCTCATATGGAACTTCTCCCTCCAATATGAGCGGAGGGAGAGGTTCCATATGGGGCTAACACTGCTACTCAACCCACGGCCTAGCCCTCCAAGCAGAACCCAAATGCTACTGAAGTTTCTGACATTTGACATCCTGTTCCGCGTCGTCCATGCCACCTGATTAAAACATTTACTGGCTCATGTTTACATGTTAAAACGCCTCCCCGCGCTCTTTGACGATATTCTTCAGTATGAGGCTTTCTGAATATGTAAAGTATAAGTACACATACATACCTTTGCGAATATCTCCTGTGGCGCGGAAGCCGTTAAGTATTTTTAATATATGTTTGCCCGATTTGGAAGCTTGGATTCTGCTTGTTTATTGACACCTCATTGTACCGCCTATCTGGCTAGCTAGTGGCGCTATAGCTATGACACAGCAGATCAGAGGCAGGGACGTAGCCTCACAAGCCAACCGCACACCGGGAGGCGGTACAATAAACGGTAAACAAACAAGAAGAAATAAAGCGACCAAATCGGTCAAACAAAGATTAAAAATACTTAACGGCTTCCGCGCCACAGGAGATATTCGCACCGGGATGTATAGCTACTTAAAGTTACCGAATTCAGAATAACTCAAGGAAAATAATGGCGTCACATGCCGCGGGTCCTATTTTAGAGAGAATCTCCATATCCGCATATAGGAATTTCCATACGAAAGTACAGTAGCGAGCAGGGACCCAACGTAAAACTCAACAAAATATCAAAAAAGTTTTACGTAGGGTCCCGAAAGGGGCTACCCACGGCCCATGGGCCGCACGGGCCCCTGCTTAATTGAGTTTTTGTTCATTGAGGTTTGGCTTATTTCCTTAATTTTTTTTAGACTAGTCGTGTAGGCTGTTACAAAATAAATGTGTGGACTTGAACTTGTCTTTTGCAGTGGCCCCTGAGCCTACTTAAATTGAGTAGATTGCCCCTAAAGCGATGTCTATGACACATTTCACCTCCTGCCTGAGGGAAGCGGGGCAAAATTATCGTTTGTTCCAAGAGCTGAATATTAACCACTTACTTCACCTGTGTGTGATTATGTTCTCTTCACATTTTGTGAATGACGCCTAATTTTAATAACAATGTTTTTGTTCATTGAGGTTTGGCCTTATAGATGGAAATGTGGCTTGTTACTCTGTTTACTTAATTTTTAGACTAGTCGTGTAGTCTGTTACAAAATACATTTGTGGATAGGACTTTTGGAATTTTGCTGAGTGGCCCCTGAGCCATCTAAGTTGAGTAGCATGACACATTTCTCTCTAAGACCATAATGACTGTCATTTTAGGTAGACCTGACATTATTAATCACAATGTTTTTGTGGCTTGTTACTCTGTTTACTTAATTTTTAGATACAGTATTTGGTTTAGACATTGTAATTGGTTAGACCAGTCATTAGTCCTACAACTACAACCTATATCTCAAACCCTCACCCTAAACCTATAACCTCCCACGGGGCAGCACACCTAAACCTAACCTTAAACCGCATGTCTAACCAATGACCAAATAGTAAACTCAGCAAGGCAGATGGCTTCTTGGTTAGAGTGGGTGACAATATTATCACACGAAAAGATGAAATTACCTACCTAGGTTCCATCCTGGAGGCCAATCTTTCCGGTGATAAAATGGCCACCAACGTAATCAAAAAAGTCAATCAAAGAACAAGATTCCTTTACAGGATCTCCTCACTGGTCAGCAAAAACACCTTGAAGACCTTAACAGGAGCCCTCGTACAAGGTTTCTTTGACTATGCATCCACCTCTTGGTACCACAGCACCTCAAAGGCCCTTAAAACAAGGCTCCAGACCTCCCAAAACAAACTGGTCAGGCTCCTACTTGGCCTCACCCCCCGAACCCACCTCACCCCTGCCCACTTTGACAGGCTGGGATGGCTTAGGGTCGACGACAGAGTACAGCATCTTGCAATGGGTCTGGTCCACAAGATTCGATACACCACCAAGATACCCATGTACCTGTCTAAATACTTCCTTAATGTAAACGAAGTCCACACCCACAACACCAGAGGGAGTGCAACAAACCATGTACAACCCAGATTCGGCACAAACAAGGGACTAAATTCTTTTCGCTCCTATGCCACCAAAATGTGGAACGCCCTACCAACAGTCATTAAGACATGTGAATCCCTTGACTCCTTCAAAACCGCTCTCAAAGGGCACCTACGGATGGCTGCAATTCGAAACTGGCCTCTGTAAAATCTGAATCCCCCCCCACCCCCCCCCCCCCCCCATTTTCCCTCACTGTATATTGTATCTTTTCCCTTTTTTGCTTCCCATATGATGAATTCCTGTTCTGTACTTTAGCTACATAGAAATGTCTATTTGTATGTCTCTAAATGTCTGTATGTCTTTAAATGTTTTGATGAATTGAACAATGTGGACCCTGTTGTAAACAAGTGTAATGCTTAATTGGGTCGTCCACTCACAGTTGACAGTCTTTGTATTGAGTTTGTGCTTAAAATGTACTGTAAATTCTACAAACTGTTAATAAATATTTCAATCAATCAATCAATCAATGACTAGTCTAAACGAAGTATGCAGTATGCACCCCGTCTGTTACAAAATACATTTGTGGACTTGGACTTTTAGAATTTTGCTGAGTGGCTCCTAGCCATCTTAAGTTGAGTAGCATGACACATTTCTCTCTACGACCATAATGACCGTCTCATTTTAGGTAGACCTGACATTATAAAAACATGCTGCTACAGTCCCTGCACACTGCTGCGTTTTTCGGATTTATAGCAGCGTTTTTCCGCTGATTTTCCGAAAAACGCGACTAGTCTGCAAGGACCTACTGTGTTAATTCAACAAATTGGACAAACGACTTTTACCTATTCAAAATGAAATATAACTATCCAGACGAGCCCATCTTCAGTCGCATCTCCAACGAAACATCAATATGTCCATTTCACATCACAGGTGTAAGCTGTTAAAGTGAGTTGAGTTTAAAGTAGAGTTATATGGGTTGCACACAACTAATATTATTTTTACCATGTCCATGAAAATCTACGTGAGGAAGCTAAAGTTAGCAAACAAGAGCATCCATTCGTCCAACTTGTTTTGTGGTGTTCAAATGATAAAGACTGCAAATATGATGCCACCATCTGGACGGAGTGCGCTTTGCATTTCTGTCTGCGCCAGCTCTGGTCTGCGCTATCTCCACCTTGGAAAGCCTGTTTTTTTTTTAAATTGATTGAAATATTTATTAACAGTTTGTAGAATTTACAGTACATTTTAAGCACAAACTCAATACAAAGACTGTCAACTGTGAGTGGACGACCCAATTAAGCATTACACTTGTTTACAACAGGGTCCACATTGTTCAATTCATCAAAACATTTAAAGACATACAAACATTTAGAGACATACAAATAGACATTTCTATGTAGCTAAAGTACAGAACAGGAATTCATCATATGGGAAGCAAAAAAAGGGAAAAGATACAATATACAGTGAGGGAAAATGGGGGGGGGGGGGGGGGATTCAGATTTTACAGAGGCTTAATGACTGTTGGTAGGGCGTTCCACATTTTGGTGGCATAGGAGCGAAAATAATTTAGTCCCTTGTTTGTGCCGAATCTGGGTTGTACATGGTTTGTTGCACTCCCTCTGGTGTTGTGGGTGTGGACTTCGTTTACATTAAGGAAGTATTTAGACAGGTACATGGGTATCTTGGTGGTGTATTGAATCTTGTGGACCAGACCCATTGCAAGATGCTGTACTCTGTCGTCGACCCTAAGCCATCCCAGCCTGTCAAAGTGGGCAGGGGTGAGGTGGGTTCGGGGGGTGAGGCCAAGTAGGAGCCTGACCAGTTTGTTTTGGGAGGTCTGGAGCCTTGTTTTAAGGGCCTTTGGGGTGCTGTGGTACCAAGAGGTGGATGCATAGTCAAAGAAACCTTGGGCTCCTGTTAAGGTCTTCAAGGTGTTTTTGCTGACCAGTGAGGAGATCCTGTAAAGGAATCTTGTTCTTTGATTTACTTTTTTGATTACGTTGGTGGCCATTTTATCACCGGAAAGATTGGCCTCCAGGATGGAACCTAGGTAGGTAATTTGATCTTTTCGTGTGATAATATTGTCACCCACTCTAACCAAGAAGCCATCTGCCTTGCTGAGTTTACTAGTGAGGCGAGGTTAATCTCCACCAGGTCTGGAAGTCCACACCCATGCACAACACCAGATGACCAGAGGGAGTGCAACAAACCATGTGCAACCCAGATTCGGCACAAACAAGGGACTAAATTATTTTCGCTCCTCTGCCACCGAAATGTGGAACGCCCTACCAACAGTCATTAAGACATGCAAATCCCTTGACTCCTTCAAATCCGCTCTCAAAGGCTGCAATTCAAAACTGGCCCCATAAAATCTGAATTTTCCCCTCACTGTATATGTTTATTTTCTTTTCTTCTTTATCTCCTTTATGAAGAATACCCGTTCTGCTCTTTGGCTTTATAGAAGTTTGTATTTGTACGTCTCTAAGTGTTTTGATGAATTGAACAAGGTGGACCCTCTTGTAAACAAGTATAATGCTTTACTGGGTCGTCCACTCACAGTTAAGTCTTTGTATTGAGTTGTGCTTGAATTGTACTGTAATTCTGCAAACTGTTAATATTTCAATCAATCAATCAATCAAAAGCCCCCTGTCCCACACAAGTGATACTCCTTTCCCTCAAATGAAGTTTGGATCTGGTCACCCAAGTAGTCTATTCAGGAATCGGGATGTTGAAAACCAGTACAGTTAAGTAATAATAGTTTTATAGTAGACAGTAGACTAGCCTACTTGTTGTGCTAAACAGCCCATTTAAAAGTCCTATGGATTGTCATTTGTAATTCATCATGTGTTCGCTTTAATGTTGCAGCTGAGCTGTTAAAAATGGGACTGATTTCAATCAATTCATGTGCTGCTCTGTATAACCTTTAAATATTACATCATTATGTATCTTTTTTTTTATTATTAACAATTTAAAGTAAATATAATATTTGCTTCAGATGTAGTGGAGTAGATATGTGTAGTCTAATGATCATATCTCAAATAATATACTGGTATTTAATATTAATTACAAGTACAATCTACTAACAGATGACATTTGGACTGGTGTTCACTGTTTTTTCACTGTTTCTGACATTTCTGAATTCTGTCAGACAGTCAGTTTGTGTGATGTTGTCGATTTTGCTGACATTGAATGGTTTAGGTTTAAGATACTGTTGATTACTCTGATATAAGCTGAGATGTTTATTTTACTTTTAATTTATGTACAAAAATACACAAATGTGTTATCTCGTCATTAAACTGCAAGGTGAGGAGGTGAGGTTCATGAGTCAAAGTGCAACATACTTGTTTTCTCACTCAAAGTGTATAAAAGGGTATCTGCACATTTCTAATCTAAGGGCAGATTCACAGTAACTAAGGTCCCGGGTGCGCACTCGGGACACACTTGGCAGATGCTGTGGTAGTGTGAATGCTGCGTACCGTTCCCCAGAGGATCACCCAACCATTCCCGGGACGGTATGGAGGTAGTCTCAGGACCGATTGAAGTGTACTCGGATACGGATTGATGCAATGTGAAAGCATTGAACACAGTTGAATGAAGTGTACTCTGTTGTGGAAGAAATTAAGGCCGATGTGAATCATGGACAGCAGGGACCAGGAAATCGCATTCAGGAACATTTTGAATCAGTGTGAATCTCCCTAAAGTGAAAATTGATTAACTTTTAAAACCTTTTTAATACCTTAAAAACATTATAAAAATGGTAAAATATTACCTAAGAAAGAGGAAAATATTGTGAAAATAGACAATCCAGGAGGGCCTATAATTCCAAGTGCTTGTCAGGGTGCAGGGACCAGGGTCCCCAATTAAAATGTGATTCTTGTGGGGTGATGTTGCCTGAAAAATGGGGTCCTGGGGTCCCCCAGGTTTCCTTGAAGAAGATTAATGATGTAAATGATGTATGTATTGAGTACAATGAAACAAGCCTCCTGGGCTTTTTGTGTTATCATTTTAGCATAACCTTTTGACTGTACTACCTTCAATCAATCAATCAATCCATTTGGTGTCCAGTAAAATGAGGAACAGTTTAAATGCTTAGACTTAATTTATTTATTTTTGACTATTCGAAACCATTTCTTTTTTCGAGAAATGTTGACAATTCTAAGCACCCAAATACTGTACATAACAAATACCAAAATACTGTGCATAACAATTAGGGTGCTGCCCATGAAGAAAGAGGCCCAGTAGGAGTCACGGTGATGGGGAGGCTGTGTTCTGGCAGGAGAACAGTTACACTTAGGGTTTGCTTCCTTGCTCCCTTCAAGGGCTAGCCAGCAGCAACAACCTGTAAGCAAGGGGGTTGCAAGCCATGGCAAGTAAGCATAAACCTTGAGTCCAAATGTTTGACAGGCTCTGTATGATATACGGTATATAAAAATGAGTTGGTCTATATCTGGAGTTAGGCTACATCAAGCTCATGCACCTTGGTATGAGCTATATGTTTTAAAAACACAAAAACATTTGACTTGGAATAATTCACTGAATGTGTAGTAGAGCGGTTTAACTTACATTCATCAGTCATTTGCATTAGGCTGAGTTTCTGTTGGTTTTTGGACCTGCTGCTTCATCTTCTGATTAAATGCTGCAAGCTAAACATTGGAATAACAAAATTGTCAATGTCAAATGAACCCCAAGGTGTCATATTTCCCCACTTGGTCAAGGGCCTCAGGCATCACTTTACGACAGCATGCATGAATTGTTGTTGTTTTGTTTACCAGAAAACAAAGAAAATCAATGTGCGGCACCCTATTCCCATGATGCATGCTACAACTGTTAAATTATTCTATATGAGCTCTGTCAAGTGACCATTAACGATGACGTGTTCAATGGTTAAAAGTAGCACAACGTCATACTCTACTATATATTTAAAATCATATTATAAACTTCGGCTCTTATTAATGTCACTAGTGCAACATTATGAACCTTTTTAAAAGGGACAAATCCCTATCGAGTCATTTGTGCAATACTAACTAGCAGATAGCTTGGATGAGATGTAGACACACACCCTGCCTGATGTCAACTTTAAATGCTGAAGGAGGTCAATACTCAGGACTAGAGGACGTCTACAGAGGCTATGTGCATGACATCATCATCATCATACGTTAGGTGAGAACTGACTAACTGAGTGGCAAAAAACTACTTTCTGGCCTTGACAGCCCATACATCCAAACAGAATAGTGCTATCTCATTGCATTAAATTACATTAAACAATGTTAAACTCTCTTTGCCACTCACTTTATGCATGTGCAGACCAAAAAAAACTAAAGTATATTTTGTTGTCCTTGATTAAGATTTTGTCCAGGAGAGATAACAGGCAAACATTGACCAAAATAACAATTATTTTACATTCTCCAATTGTGTAAACTTCTTGTAAATTAACTTAGTAATACAGATGTTTACAAAAATGTAACTCTACTTTCCATAATTTAGCTGGGGACCACCTGGACCACTGATTGAAAACTACTGACATAGTGGAAACATTAAATCAGTTGAAATGATGAAAATGTGTAAATGCTAGTATGAAAGAGACCATATAAAAAGGTTTGCTCACCTTTTTCTTCAGATTTGCCTTTATTTGCTCTTCTGTTGGCAATGCTCGTTCCATCTGCCCTGCCTCCGATTTATCCTCTCCAGGCAGCTCTGGAGAAAGGTTATTTGTAGTGTTCCCAGAAGGTAATTTACTTTTTCCCATTTGAGCTGGATCTTTTTCATCGTTTACAGAGCTGCAGGCTGCTAGAGTCATTTCGTTTTGTTCTGCTATTTTCGCTTCTTTTCTTTGTATGTTCACATCGGTGAGAGTATTACTGGTGTGGCAATAACGATGGCCCTGTTGCTGTTCAGTTTGGCTCAGTGACAGATCTGAGTTGAACAAGACAGTTGGCAATTCTCCCTCCAACTGCTTTGCTTCTGTGCTAAACTTATCAAGCGGATATGAATTAAGGGCATCTAATTCTTGTTTATTTTCTTCTCTCAAAATATCAATTCTCCGTTTCCTCCTGAGAAGTTTTTTAAAATTCTCCTGTTGCGCCGATTCAGAGTATCCCTTACGGTTCGATTTTGCAACTCGAATATACCTTTCAATCCAACTTGCTGTGCTCTCTAGCTTCTGCATTTCTTTATATTGTTTACATACTGCATATTTATATGCTTCAAATGTGGCGAATTCCATCTTGTCTATTTTCATCTCAGTGAGTTGTGTCAGACAGTGGGCAGTTCCACTAGACTGCTGTTCCTGCATTTTATTCATCCTGTTCCTTTTTCTATTTGCTTTACGTATTGATTTTTTTGTTCTCTTTTTTGGTTTTTGGTTTAGTTGTTGATAGAAAACAGTTCCACTAGATGTCTCAGTATTGAGGACGTGGGTTGCTGTCTTCTGCTGTACTTCTGTGCCAGCCTCTTCTGGTGGCTCTGGACAAAGGGTATTTGTAGTGATCCCACAAGGGGAATTACTTGACTGCATTTGAGCTGGATCCTTTTGACTGTTCTCAGAGATACTACCTAGAGCTGGAGTCATTAATTCCCTTACTTTAGATTGTTCAATTTTCCTCTGCTTTTTTTTAATTGCTTTTGCTTTAAGTTTTGCTCTTCTATGGCTTCGATTTTTGGGTTTTTTATTTAGTTGTTGACAGAAAACAGTTCCACTAGACGTCTCAGTATTGATGACGTGGGTTGCTGTCTTCTTCTGCTGTACATTTGTGCCGGCCACTACAGGCTGCTCTGGACGAAGGGTATTTGTAGTGATCCCAGAATGTAAATACCTTGTCTGCACATGATGCATTTGCCCTTGCGGTTTTATGTTGACTTGTGTCAGATAGCGGACAGTGCCATTAGACCTCCCAGTATTGATGACGTGGTGGTACTGAGGGCCTGATTGCGGTCCG
Source organism: Protomyctophum parallelum (assembly GCF_964188405.1). Taxonomy (NCBI): domain Eukaryota; kingdom Metazoa; phylum Chordata; class Actinopteri; order Myctophiformes; family Myctophidae; genus Protomyctophum; species Protomyctophum parallelum. Next base: position 20,706,385 of record NC_139702.1, on the reverse strand, counting down.
GTTTGGCAGGAATGTCCAAGTGCATTGTTGGGAGCAGCAGGCAGATGTGGATGAGGGTAAACCTGGGCAGGCAAGGCTCCAAAGTTAGAGGGACATAAATTATTCACTGAATTACAAAAACCAGGGGGATAGGAGTAGGAAGACAGTGGAATAGCATTGGGCCCATAGTTCCAAGCTATGGAGGGAGCACCGTTACTATGGTAAGTGTGGTAGGCAGTGTACTCTGAGTGCTGGACAGGACTGTATGTTGGAATTGCAGATGCAGCTCCAGAATTGTAAGTTGGAATTGCAGATGCAGCATCAAAAATTTATGTTGGAATTGCAGATTCAGTATCAGGATAATGTACATGATATTCTGGGTCCTCTGGAGAGGGATCAGGAGAGACATCTTTGGAACAAATTATATTATTGTCTCCATTACCATCTCTCGCTTGATCTCTGCTTTTTTGTCTAGAGTTAGAAGTTTGTGTTTGTTCTCTGCTATCCTTGAAGGTTTTGCTGGGGGAATGCTGATGGTGAGAGGGACTAGAACTAGAGCTGTCAGATACTGAGGTCGACAAAGAGGAACGACTGTGATCACTTTGTACGTGCTGCTGAATTCTCTTGCTCTCCCCTGTACTGTCCAACCTCTGTTTGGTTTCATTCTTTCTGCCATAGAGCCTCTCCTGTGTGCGTTCGGTCAGTTTGCACATGTCTTCTGCATCCAAACTAAAACCAATTGTCTTCAGAATGCTTTGGAGATCTTCCTGATGCTGCTCCAGTTTGGGTTTCTTCTTCTTCTCCACCACTGGGGAAGACCTGGATATACGACTAGAGACAAGATTGCGGCTGCCTGCATCATCACTCTGGACAGATTCCTCCTCACGCTGGATGTTTCTTTTAACTCCCCGATGGGAATTATCTTGATTGCGTAGTTCAGTCTTCCTCTCTTCACTGTAAGACTGACAGTACTTCTGCTCAACTCCACGTTGTAATTGTTGACTGTCACTCTTGCAAACATCTGACATTTCCTTCACAATAGGTGGTTGTCTATGCAAAATCTCCTGACCAGTAAGGTGATGCTCCTTGTCATCATTGACTATTTTAGTCAGCACTTCAATGTCCACAACTTCGTTAAGTACATTGAGAAAACGCTGGAATCCTTGGACAACCAAGTCATTTCCCACAACTGTGGTACTGGGGCTCTGGCTGGGAGGGTGTGTTTTCACAACAGGGACCTACCGAATGGCACATGAAAGAAATCATCACTGTGTTTGTTAAAGATGCTCAGTTACAGTAATTAACCCATTTAGGACGGGAACCCCTGTTATGTACAGTATATGGCTATATATATATATATATATTTTTTTTTTTTATCGGTCTCAGGAAGAAAAGGGGAATTGAACAATAGATAAGTGTTGGCATGATAAAGTTTTTGGTGTGTTCAACAAAACTACAAACCTCCCCATGTGAATCCAATACACCAGAACTACGGCGCCTGTTCATCAAAGCTTTCATTCTGAGTTTTAGAGGATGGTCATCTTGGTTCAAGGTCGACATATTTGTCTTCTCCACAGGATATGGACTGGAAAAGGCCTGCAGTTAGAATGAAAATGCTCCATTACACTTATTTTAATAATAATCAACTTTATTTATCATCATCGAGACCACAGTCGAGATCATGGATTTCACAATGCCACGCCAGACTTTCCGGTCCTTCATTGCCATCCCCAGTTCCTGCTTACTGATGCATGTGTCCCTAGCGATGGTGCATTTATGTAGCGCCTTTATCCAAGGCGCTTTACATAGATTGGGTGATGCATTACATTCACCCATTCATACACCGATTGCGGCGGAAGCCATGCAAGGTACCAACCAGCACATCGGGAGCAAATTGGGGTTCAGTGTCTTGCCCAAGGACACTTCGACATGTAGACAGGAGGAGCCGGGATTCGAACCACTGACCCATGGATCATTGGACAACCTGCTCTACCTTCTGAGCCACAGCCGCCCCATTTAATTAAGCTGTGTTTTAAAAACATCTAGAGAGGGTCTGGCCATATTTCTTAAATGCCATTTTTTAGGCTTTTCAAGCAGGCTAGCAGTGGCGGACCTAAGGGGGGGCGGTTTGGGAGTTTGGGACATACCTGGGCCTGCACATTGTAGCGTATACACTGTGTAGGGGCAATGCGGCATGTATTAAAGATGGAGTGCCACAATATTTGTATTTTTCATGTGTCTATGTGGTGAAAGTACTTCATTAGACACCCTGGAGTCATTTTTATGTGCAATGGTGTATTAACTTTGTATTTAGGGTTTCTTCCTGGAAGCTGAACCCTTGACAGTCAAACGGGCCAATGAAATAAACAGTAATATAGTGACATCACATTATCAGCCCCTCCCCCTTTATCATACAACTACAGCTGTGGGTGCGGCTTCAGTTCAGGTGGATCACCACCCATCACCACCCACCAGGCAAACCACTGAAACCAGGCATACTTAATTAACTGGTGGGCGTGTCCACATAAAAGCATTACTTTAACAAATACTGTACACTTTTTGGAAAAAGTTCTTCCTCCTTATAATACCTGATGATCTTGTTTTAGGGTGGAAAACAATCGTGGCACTCTGTGATGATATTAAAGGTTATGCAGGGGAAGTCGGGCAGTGTTTTCTCCTGTGTATGTGTAGTCTGCGTGTGTGCGCGCATGGCCTGTGTGTGCAGGCTCGCGTGCGTGTGTGTCATGGTGTGAGTGGGTGATTGTAACATGGGGGAGTACCAGGAACAGACGCAGCCTTGCCAGATTGGTGCACAGAGGACGACGCCGCCAAGTTTAAAAGGATGTCAGTGGATCAAGTGAGAACATTGCCTCACTTGATCCTCACTTGATCCAGTATAGCTAACAGATAACAGTCCGACTTGAACACTGCCTCCTGCCAAGTTCTGCTCCGCTAGGCTATGGCTCTCATTTAAAGATATTGGGAGGAGGGCTGATCTTTTGTTTTCCGTTTATATATTGTTTTCTGACAGGGAGGTTAGAGATTGTATTTTGGTTTTGAATCCATTGAGGCAAGCATTCACTTTTTCTTCCTAGTTTTGTTTTGATGTTCAGTACCCGTTGCCTGAAGTGAAGAGAACAAATAAAAAGAAAACATTGAAAAGTAAACTGTTTGGACGGCGGTTTTCTTGGGAGCTGGGAAGGTCGGTTTTCCACACTTTATGTTGTCTCGGTTCCCCTAGGACGAGACATCACACACTCCATCTTTAAAGAAATAGTACAGATACTGTATGTGTACATCTGTATACAACACAAAAAAACATGGTGTGTAAAGCATGTATTAATCAAAGAAATAGCGACACATTCTTCAGTCCTCATAGTTCCTGACTAATGACTCAATATTTTAGCTATTATTTACAAATTTAATATATCATATATTTGCTTTGATAAAGCAAAATATGTACATAAATACAGTATATATTAATGAGCTGTAGTCCCAGGTTTCCAGAAGGTGGCATTGATTGGCTTGGCAGCAGATTTGACCGAAAAACACAAATAACACCTTCATGTGTTTCCCATTAAAATCTGCTGCCTATCCATTTAAATGAAGCGATAGGGCAATGAACTGGAAATTGAAACAGGTATAAACTAGAAAAAGTGCCCTACTGGGCACAGGTCTCCACCAGGATGAGCAGATGTGAAGAATTCCAGGCAAAGGTTTTTCCTTGGCCTCTAGGGAGTTGGCATACAAAGTTATCCACAGATCCGTGCAGTTAGAGGTAAAAACACTTTTCGGCCAGTTATAGCGCCACCTTGAGGCTGAGTTGAAATTGTTCATGTGGCATTTCGTCCTCTGCCTAGTGGGAATGTGGGTGCACAATTTCACGGAAATCACGCGATGTGTTCATGATTTGCAGCATTTAGTTTGAAACTGAGCACTCCTGTGAACTTTGGAAGCCAATCTTAACCAATCAGGATGGAGTCTGAGAAATGTGAAAGACCGGTTTCGTTGAATGGCTCTAGAGAGACTGTGTACCAATTTGCGTGATGTTTGGACAAAATCTGTAGGTGTACTGTGCAAAAACTTGTTTTGCACAAAGCGGCCTCCTGGTGGCGCTATAACAGGCCGTTCTGGAAATCTGAAAGACTGGTTTCGTTGAATGGCTCTAGAGAGACTGTGTACCAATTTGCGTGATGTTTGGACAAAATCTGTAGGTGTACTGTGCAAAAACTTGTTTTGCACAAAGCGGCCTCCTGGAGCGGCCTCCTGGTGGCGCTATAACAGGCCGTTCTGGAAATCTGAAAGACCGGTTTCGTTGAATGGCTCTAGAGAGACTGTGTACGAATTTGCGTGATGTTTGGACAAAATCTGTAGGTGTACTGTGCAAAAACTTGTTTTGCACAAAGCGGCCTCTTGGTGGCGCTATAACAGGCCGTTCTGGAAAGTTTGGGGCAGAGGTTCATCTCTAGAGAGACTGTGTACCAATTTGCGTGATGTTTGGACAAAATCTGTAGGTGTACTGTGCAAAAACTTGTTTTGCACAAAGCGGCCTCCTGGTGGCGCTATAACAGGCCGTTCTGGAAATCTGAAAGACTGGTTTCGTTGAATGGCTCTAGAGAGACTGTGTACCAATTTGCATTATGTTTGGACAAAATCTGTAGGTGTACTGTGCAAAAACTTGTTTTGCACAAAGCGGCCTCCTGGAGCGGCCTCCTGGTGGCGCTATAACAGGCCGCTCTGGAAATCTGAAAGACCGGTTTCGTTGAATGGCTCTAGAGAGACTGTGTACGAATTTGCGTGATGTTTGGACAAAATCTGTAGGTGTACTGTGCAAAAACTTGTTTTGCACAAAGCGGCCTCTTGGTGGCGCTATAACAGGCCGTTCTGGAAAGTTTGGGGCAGAGGTTCATCGTTGGCATCCAGGGAGTGTGTGTGCAAAATTTGGCATCGACCGGGTTAACGGTGGCCGAGATTAGCTGCTCACGGCCTGGTGGAGACAAAAAAACGGGACTACAGTTATTCAGAGCCTGTTCTGTCTCCATAGATACAAATCAACCTACCACATACCTTTGCAAGAAAACGACCTTCACCCTCTCTTTCAGTGGTCCATTGTTGTAGGCTGAAGACCATGTACTGCAGGAGAAACCTACATACTTTCCGCTGGCGCTCATAAAGGGCTGGGTATTTTTCACAGAACTGTCCACTTTTCTAAGTGAGAGATCCTCTTCCCGGTCAATTTTAAACATCTGATATGGTGTCTTTGCTTTAAAAAATGGCTCAGTTGTTTTCATAGAAATGGTAGCTTTCTTCAGACTTATCTGCTCCTCAATCTGTTGAAGTTCTCTCAACTTCCTTGCCAACTCTCCATCTACATTACTCAGTTCCACTGGTTCACCATCTGGGTCTGTGGCCTTTCCTGGGGTGATGTTATTGGACATCTGTCTTTTGCCTGGAATCAGTCCTCCGTCTTGGATCAAGGCTTTCCCGTTGTCTGAGTGTATTGCCAGTCTGTAGGATTAATTGTCGTTTACTCTATTCCAGTTCATATGTTGGTTGGATTTATTACTGTGTAGTAAAACAAGAGGAAAACATGAGGTGTAATCATTTTGTCAAAATAGACAATTTAATTGAGGTGCTGAGATGTCTCTAGTAGTACCTACCTATCCTATTACCCATGATATGATTGTATTCTGATCTCCAGCAGAATTGATTGATTGATTGATTGAAATATTTATTAACAGTTTGTAGAATTTACAGTACATTTTAAGCACAAACTCAATACAAAGACTGTCAACTGTGAGTGGACGACCCAATTAAGCATTACACTTGTTTACAACAGGGTCCACATTGTTCAATTCATCAAAACATTTAAAGACATACAGACATTTAGAGACATACAAATAGACATTTCTATGTAGCTAAAGTACAGAACAGGAATTCATCATATGGGAAGCAAAAAAGGGAAAAGATACAATATACAGTGAGGGAAAATGGGCGGTGGGGGGGATTCAGATTTTACAGAGGCCAGTTTCGAATTGCAGCCATCCGTAGGTGCCCTTTGAGAGCAGTTTTGAAGGAGTCAAGGGATTCACATGTCTTAATGACTGTTGGTAGGGCGTTCCACATTTTGGTGGCATAGGAGCGAAAATAATTTAGTCCCTTGTTTGTGCCGAATCTGGGTTGTACATGGTTTGTTGCACTCCCTCTGGTGTTGTGGGTGTGGACTTCGTTTACATTAAGGAAGTATTTAGACAGGTACATGGGTATCTTGGTGGTGTATCGAATCTTGTGGACCAGACCCATTGCAAGATGCTGTACTCGTCGAACACAAGTCATCACATTGCTAACCTACTCTTCTCCCATAGGTGGCCAGTCTTCCAGAAGACTGTGCACCTCTAGTAGTTGTAGTTCTGATCCATAGCGTAGGTTAGTAAAAACAGATGTGTTGCGTGAAGCATCTTGCAATGGGTCTGGTCCACAAGATTCGATACACCACCAAGATACCCAGCTGTCTAGATACTTCCTTAACGTTAACAAAGTCCACACCCACAACACCAGAGGGAGTGCAACGAACCATGTACAACCCAGATTCAGCACAAACAAGGGACTAAATTATTTTCGCTCCTATGGCACCAAAATATGGAACGCCCTACCAACAGTCATTAAGACATGCGAATCCCTTGACCCATTGCAAGATGCTGTACTCTGTCGTCGACCCTAAGCCATCCCAGCCTGTCAAAGTGGGCAGGGGTGAGGTGGGTTTGGGGGGTGAGGCCAAGTAGGAGCCTGACCAGTTTGTTTTGGGAAGTCTAGTTTTAAGGGCCTTTGAGGTGCTGTGGTACCAGGAGGTGCATGCATAGTCAAAGAAACCTTGTACGAGGGCTCCTGTTAAGGTCTTCAATCAAGGTGTTTTTGTTGACCAGTGAGGAGATCCTGTAAAGGAATCTTGTTCTTTGATTGACTTTTTTGATTACGTTGGTGGCCATTTTATCACCGGAAAGATTGGCCTACAGGATGGAACCTAGGTAGGTAATTTACGTGTGATAACATTGTCACCCACTCTAACCAAGAAGCCATTTGCCTTGCTGAGATTACTATTAGATCCAAAGAGAATGGATTCAGTTTTTCACAGGTGTAAAGATAGTTTGTTATCAGCGAGACAGGTGCAGATTCTACCGAGTTCAGAGCTGAGGGCCTTTTCAACCTGCAGTTTGTTCCTGTCCGAGACTAGCAGTGCCGAGTCATCTGCGAACAGGAACAAGTTGCAGTCACAAGCTGATGTCATGTCGTTTACATATATTAGGAACAGTAAAGGCCCTAGTATGCTTCCTTGTGGAACGGCACAGCTCACTGGGAGGGGGGCGGGTGCAGTGTTCCATTCACCTCCATCATCTGTTCTCTCCCCTCCAGGTAGGATTGCATCCAGCTCACTGATGTGCTATCGAAACCAATTGCTTTTAGCTTGTTAACCAGTATGGTTATGCCCTCCGGGTACCCCAACTTTGATTGGCTCCCACAAAGTTTCCCTAGGGAGTTGGCTTTTTAGTAGACATAGACACGAGTCACGACATAGACACCTTTATGAACAAGTATTATGATACCCATTTATCAGCTTAATTTTTTGTGTTCCAGTATCAATTTTGTCTATTCATTTCTTTGTCATTATACTGTACTCAAGTCATCAACACTGTTGATTGGATACAATACAGTATCCCGACCTGAAAATGTATGTTCTGTTTACCAAGGAAATGTTACAAAAGGAGTTGGAGAGGGAGAAAGAACTATTGCAATGATTAATACCAGAATATTATTTAACACTTAAAAAGAGATCATACCCTGGCTACCTAGCAGCTGGTAAAGATGGGACAGATTTGAATTAATTCAGGTGCTGCTGGGTAGCCTTATTAACCTAGTATATTACATAATCATATCATTCATGCATGTTTTATATTTATCATGTAAACCTGAAATGGAAATACAATATATTGTCTTAATTGTTTTTTTTTATATTAATTTTAATTTGGTTTTTTATAGACATGACAAAGACATACACCAGACAAAACGAGTGACAGGAAAATACAATATTTACCTCAGATGTAGTGGAGTAGATAATGTATAAAATAGGAATTACCCAAACTGTTATTCAATAGTACAGTAATTAGTTACACTAGTTGTGAAATTTATAACAAATAACATTTAACAGGTGAAATGTGGAGTGTTCACTGTTCAGGGTTTTTGCCATTTGACTGAATTCTATCGAAGACAGCCAGTTTGTATGATGTGTATGATGTCAATTGTTCAAATGGTATAATAAAAGGACAACATTGATTACTCTGAGATGTTCATTTTACCCTTTTATTTTACGCTTAGGGCTTCTTCATGGAACGCAGCAAATCAGGCTGGAAACCAGGCTACCAGGGATCCCATGAGGGTTTCAGTTTTTACGTAGTATTAATATTTACTAAACTTCTACACCTTATTATAAAACAGAAATTGATTCATGACCTAATACAGAAACATCAAATTAAGTACCTATGGCATTTGATGGAGATTTGTCAATTATTGTTATATTTTCTAGTTTTTGCCTAGCTATTACAAAGTTGTGAAAATTATGGCAATGGCAAAATATGTGTTTATGATAGATTAATTGCTTGATTTCATCAGAATAATAGCCATTTCCAGTTTTGGTGATTAATTATGCCAATTCCTCAATTATTATTTTTTTAAGTATAATTTCTATCCCATGATTTTGTAACCCATTTTTCACCCCTATGTAAATTATCTATTGTGATCCTGGGCTCTACACACCCTCCGCCAACCTGGGGAGAGTATCCAAGTCGCTCCTTTACACCCGACAGGGGGGAGTTTCCCTGGTTGGACGTAGCGCGTGGAAGGAACACGTTATTCTAACCAGTTCCTTTCCCCTCCATCAGGCGCCCCGGCTGGCCAGGGGGAGGCAGTTTAGAGACCAGGATTACTGCATGTTTTTTGTGAGGGTACCTACCCTAGGGGACACGGGGAGAACGGCCCTTTCACCAACCTAATTCCTCAATTTCTGACTAAACGGAATTTCTGACACTCGGCATACGGCAGAAATGGATTCAGCACATACAAATCATATAGAAACAACACATTATTTCCTCAATACAGGTCTATTTTCTAAAGGGTTTTCTTGGGAACCTGACTAGAGAGTGATACAATCATGTCTTGATGCTTCTCTTCTCTCAGAGATGCAATTCTTTGTTGCTTCTGTTGTAGGCGCTTCAAAGTCTTTTGCTGCTTCGCATCAGAGTAGTTATCACGGTTTGAATCTGCAAGACGTATGTACTTTCTAAGCCACTTGTCAGTTTTCTTTAACTTCCGCCTCTCTGCTCGTCCTTGCCGTATTATCCTTTTCTCTTCTTGTACTCTTTTCCTCGTTTCTTTTTTCTTAGCAATTTTTATGGATTCGCGCTGGGAAATTGATTTGTCGAGGCCCTTTGGTTGTGCGACGAATGAACCCGTACAGTGATTTGGCCTCTGATTCAACCTGGGAAAGGTGTTATTTTTGTCCTGGACTAGACCGGCCGTTCGGGAGTTGTCCAAGATTTCCGTAGTCCCCTTAGACTCCTCAGTATTAATGACGTGGAGGAAACAGCTTGATCTCTGTCCAGTTTGGCCCTCAATCAGTGACAGATCTGTGTTGAAGTGAGAAAGTCCAAGTGTAGTGTCGCAACCAGCAGGTGGATGTGGATGAGGGTAATCCTGGCCAAAGGATCCAGTGTCAGGAGAGGGACATAAAGGAGTAGTTGAATAATTACAAAAAACAGGGGGATAGGAGGAAGAATTATACGTTGGAATTGCAGATGCAGCATCAGTATTGTATGTTGGAATTGCAGAAGCACCATCATGATAAATGTATGTTGGAATTGCAGATGCACCATTAGAATTATACATTGGAATTGCAGATCCAGCATCAGAATTATACATTGGAATTGCAGATGCAGCATCAGAATGATACGTTGGAATTGCAGATCCAGCATCAGAATGGTACATTGGAATTGCAGATCCAGCATCAGAATGATACGTTGGAATTGCAGATCCAGCATCAGAATGATACGTTGGAATTGCAGATACATCAGAATGATACATTGGAATTGCAGATCCAGCATCAAAATAGTACGTTGGAATTGCAGATGCAACATCAGTATTGTATGTTGGAATTGCAGATGCAACACCAGAAATGTATGTTGGAATTGCAGATGCAGCAGCAGTATTGTATGTTGGAATTGCAGAAGCAACATCAGCAAAGGAAACATGATATTCTGGGTCCTCTGGAGAGGGATGGGGATCAGAAGAGCCACCCCTGGAACAAATGATATAATGATCTCTATAACCACCTCTTACTCTCTCTCCCTCTTTCTCTCTGCTTTTTTTATCGAGTGTGTTGGTATTCAGATGTTTGTGTTTGTTCTCTGCTATCCCTGTAGGTTTAACTGTAGGAATGATAGTGAGAGAGGGACTAGAACTTTGCCTGTCAGACACTGAGGTTGATGAAGGGGAATGACTGTGAACAGTTTGTATGTGCTGCTCAATTCTCTTGCTCTCCCCTGTACTGTCCAACCGCCGTTTGGTTTTATTCTTTCTGCCATAGAGCCTCTCCTGTGTACGTTCTGCTAGTTTGCACAAGTCATCTGCATCCAGGCTCAAACCAATTGTCTTCAGAATGTTTTGCAGCTGTCCATGATGCTGCTCCAGTTTGGGTTTCTTTGCCACCACTGGGGGAGACCTGGATCCTAGACTAGGGTCAAATTGTTTACTGTCTCTATCATCATTCTGGGCAGATTTCTCCTCAGGCTGGATTTTTCTTTTACATCCCCCATGTGAAATATCTTGATCGAGTAGCTCAGTCTTCCTCTCTTCACTGCAAGACCGACGGTCCATCTGCCCAGCTCCACATTGTAATCCTTGGCTGTCACTCTTGCACACACCTGACTTTTCCTTCACAACAGGGGTTTGACTATGCAGAAGCTCCTGACCAGTAGGAGGATGCTCATTGTCATCATTGGCTAATTTAGTCAGCATCTCAATGTCCACCCCTTCGTTAAGTATACTGAGGAAGCGCTGGAATTCGTTGACAACCAAGTTATTTTCCACAATTGTGGTACTAGGGCTCTGGCCGAGAGAGTGTGGTTTAACAACAGGGTCAGGAACCTACCGAAGGGCACAAAAAAGACAATATCATTATCTGTTCACTTTCATGCGTCATGTAATTCAAAACTACACAAAACAATGAACCATACATTTTCAAGTGTGCTTTGTTTGTGTGAGTTGTTAAACATTAAGAATGTCTAATGACCAGGGGTCACCAACATGTCTGTCTGTGGCACTGTGGCAGTGACTTTGTCTTGTCCGTGGCAAATTTTAGGTTGTCTGTGGCAAATTTTTGATTTTCTGTTTTACACACCATTATAATGTTCTCATTTTGATACCCACTTACTGAATGTCAAGTCTCCAGGGTTTTTTCAAAATATGTATGACACTTATTTATTATGAGTCATAATAATTGACACTATGGCACATTAGCAGTCCACTAATACTAGTTGTTCTCAAAGACCCCATAAGGGTCCATTTGGCCAGCTTTAAACCATTGTGCGGATAAAAGTATCATTATATCCAAAATGTTGATTTGAATTTTAAAGATAGAGTGCCGTGATTTTTTGTTGTTAAGTGCAATGATGTCTTCCTTTTGTATTTAGGGATTCTTCCTTGAGGCTGAATCCTTGACAGTCAAACATGCCAATAAATAAACAGTGATATAGTTACATCACAATATCATCCCCTCCCTCTTTATCATATAACTGTAGGTAGGCTGTAGGCGTGGTTTCAGTTCAGGTGGATCACCACCCGACCCATCACCACCTACCAGGCAAACCAGGCATACTTAATGAACTGGTGGGCATGTCCACATCAAAATGATATTTTAACAAATACTGTACACAATTCCATACTAAAAGGCTTTCTTACCTTTCTTTGTAGTTGTTACGTCCCCACCAAAGATGTCCAGGTGTTATTTTGTGCAAAAGCTCCTAATTGGCTATTTCCACTACCATAAGCCCTAAATGAATTGCATTGAATTGAATGGGAATTGAATGGGTTTATGGGGTGTTGTGCTAATTCGCTTATTTCCATCGCTCAAAATTATTATTATTTTGTATATATCCTCTCTTCATAATGTAAATAATATCCCAAGCGGCACACTTTACTACTTATTTCGATGGAAATAAGCGAATTAGCACAACACCCCATAGCCCCATTCAATTCAATGCAATTCATTGAGGGCTTATGGTAGGGGAAATAGCCAATAAGGAGTTTTTGCACAAAGAAACACCTGGACCTCTTTGGTGGGGACGTAACGACTACAAAGAAAGGTAAGAAAGGCAAGAAAGCCTTCTAGCATGGAATTTTCCTAAAGAAATGCATCAAAATGTGTATTCTGTGTACATTAACATTTAACATAAAGTTGTAGGAACTACAAACCTCCACATGTGAATCCAATACACCAGAATTACAGCGCCTGTTCATCAAGGCTCTCACTCTGAGTTTTAGAGGATGGTCATCTTTGTTCAAGGTCGACGTATTTGTCTTCTCCACAGGATTAGGTGATGAAAGGTGGTCAGATGGAGTGGAGAAAGCCTGCACAGTTTAAAGAAAATTGTTCAGTACATATAAATTAGAAAACGGAAAACGCATGTTGCTACCTGGGGTAGTTCGTTCGAACATATGGTGTACTAGTGTAGGACATGTATTAATCCAAGAAATAGCCACACATTCCTCAGTCCTCATAGTTGCTGACATTTAATAATCATCACCCATCAAAGTTTCAGCTATGAATCCTTCTTCAGGGCGATGAAGGCTTAACAGCATTAAATGTCAGTAAGTATGAGGTCTGTGCAGCATGTTTTGATTACTATAGCCAGAAACTCATTAGGTGTATCCTTTCTGACATTCGAATGTGCCATCCGACTTTGTGTCGCAGTTCGGGTGGCCAAGTCATAGACTGTGACGTACTATGCGGATTATGCAGAAGTTCCGTTTACGCCTGTACTTTGCGACCGCGACACGTCAAAGACTCTACCTCTGCGTTTTCAACCCAGCTTTGTGGGTCTTCAACTACTCCATTTATCCATAATAATGCATAAATATACAGACAGCAGACATGTGATATTCACGCAGAAACAACACAACCTGCCCAGCACGGAAGAAACAGTCAGTGCCAGTGGCCAAAGATAGATCGCTGTCTGCCTTCGTTCAAAATGTACAGTTTGTGTGTGTCTGTCTCACTCAGATCGCACTGCCACATAGACGCGTGGCGTGTTGCTGACCATGCTCTCTAGTCTCTAGATGTGTGCAAGCTTCTAGTATATTACAACCGGGCCCGGGCCACAAGCAGTGTTCTGTAAGAAAGCAAATGTCAATATGTAAATATCTATCCACTAGTCTAGAGTCTAGTTACTAGACTCTGGACGCAGCGGTCCCCAAACTCTTTTGGCCATGCACCCCCCAACGCTCAGTCTCATTGTATTTGGCCAGAAATGATATATTCTTTTTACATGATTATGGCAAATAATCACAGAATGTCACTGCACTGAGAGACATGCAGCTGCTGTATACTCCCACAGCTCCTATACATCTCAGTGGTTTACAGGATTTTGCCATTTGTGCACCACAAACACCATAAAACCGCCATTACCCTTTTCATGTCACGCACCCCCTAGAGGGCATTCCCGCACCACAAGAGGTGCACGCACCACAGTTTGGGAACCCATGCTCTAGATGTTCACAGCTTCAAGCGCCTTCACGCTCACATCTAGCGCCACCATAGAGTATTAAAAGTAGTGCCACGCATCAAAAATAAATAAAAATACTGTAACCCTATATATAGATAAAAATTGGCTCTAGTCCCAGGTTTCCAGAAGGTGGCATACCAATTTCCTGTTTCAGTTCAGTGTCTTATATAGCTTATTATGATTGGAAACCCGAGACTACAGTTATTCACAAAGCCTGTTCTGTCTCCATAGATATAACAAATAAATCAAGCTACCACATACCTTTGCAAGAAACCCATCAGGCCACCTTCGCTGCAAAATAACTTTCACCCTCTCTTTCAGTGGTCCATTGTTGTAGGCTGAAGACCATTTCCTGCAGGAGAAACCTACATCCTTGTCTCCTGTACTTATAAAGGGTATATCGTTTTCTCCTGTACTTATAAAGGGTATATAGTTTTCTCCTGTACTTATAAAGGGTATATAGGGAGTATTTTTCACAGAACTGTCCACTATGCTATGCGAGAGATCTTCTTCCCGATCTTCTTTAAACATCTGACATGGTGTCTTTGCTTTGCCAGTTGTTTTTATAGCATCCGTAGTTTTCTTGTGGAGTATTTTCTTCTCAATCAGTTGAAGTTCTCTCCTCTTCCTTGCCAACTCTTCATCTATCTTACTCAGTTCCTCTGGTTCGCTTTCTGGGTCTGTGACACATTCTGAGGTGGCGACGTTATTGATCGTGATTGACATAGGTCTGTATGACCTATGTCTATCATGGGACGAAGGATTATGATACTCCAAATCTGCATTAGTACCCTTCATGGTATGTGACCTTTTGTTGTTCACTGAATAACCACAATATAGGACATTTTCTGTATTTTCCCTGGAATCAGACATCTGTCTTGGATCAAGGCTTTCCCATTGTCTCTGGTGAGTGTATTGCCAGTCTGTAGGATCCATTGTTACACAGTTCCACTTCATATGTTGGTGGGATCACTGCATAGTAAAAGATGGGAAGAACATGAGCTTGTGTGAGCTTGTGTCTAGGTCCATAACCACTGTTTTTAGGTAACATTACTAAAGCATGCAACAGTATCAAGTTAATAATAATAATGATTACACTAATAATTATTTGATGCCTATTCGAGAGTATATCAACATATACAACATCGGCCAAAGATTGAGTAAACAGTAGACAGACAGATATACATTCATGTTAGACCGTTGCTCCCTGTCTCAAACTCGTTTTCTCTTAGCCTTAGCTTTGCTTATGCTTACTACAAACTTACATCAGGGCCTTCTCCTCCCTCCCTTATACAGTAGTAATACACACATGTGTGACACACGTGATATCCCAAACTGACAACAAGTTGGCATTTAGAGTAGACTAAAGACATTGATGTATTTGTAGTTCTTGTTATGTCTATCTGGTCTCCACAATGTCTCACTGACAAGCAAAAGATCTTGCTATAGGGTTTAAAGGGAAAATACAAGGCTAGTGAGAATACACACTAGTTAGCTAGATTACTGGTTAGCTAGATTAGAAGACAGTGACAGAGACTGCATTTTTACCTAGTTATTACAATGACTTAAATTACATTAGAGGAATATATTTTTTTCGTTAAAACAAAACGTTTTTTGGTTAAAAAGTTGGGAGCTCTATTGTGATAGTATAATCATTAGAGTGGTTCTCTCCCCGACCCCAACCCTTAATAAACAAAAATACATTTTCAGGAGGGTTGCCTATTTCATCCAATCAGGAGATAGAACCCATTTATCAGCTTTAATTTCATAATCGTACAGTTCCAATATGCTGATGCATATATTTTCATCATGACACCCCCTATGCCCACGTATAGTTCCCCAACTTCACTACCCCTACCAACTCGTTAATGGGATGTCGACCGACCCCAATGAAAATGCATTTTGTAGTAGAAAGACACCCGGCCGGCTGTTACTGACACTCACCAGTCTCACACTCAGTGATTACCATGATTATCAGAACATATAGCTCTGTCTGGTCCATGATAGCCCTATAAGTGCCCTAATGAAGGCATTAGAGCTATGGACCAGAGCTATCAGAACATAGACCTTTTTTCATAGCTTTTTTTTATTGATTTAAATAATGTATTAACAGTTTGCAGAATTACAGTACATTTCAAGCACAAACTAAATACAAAGATTGTTAACTATGAGTGGACGACCCAATTAAGAATTACACTTGTTTACAAGAGGGTCCACCTTGTTCAATTCATCAAAACATTTAGAGACGTACAAATAGACAAATTGACCGACATGGTTTTTACCTATTTTTAACTGTCCAGTCCAGACGAGCCCCTCTTCAGTCAACGACGAAACATATGATTTATCCACTTCACATCACTGCCACTGGTGACACTAGTAAAACAATAACATTAACTGTTACAAATTAATGCTTGCACATTAACAAAAAAAAGGACAATGTACATGGAAGTTTAACGTGACGTGAGTAAGAGGCTAGCTAATGTAAATGTTAGCAAAGTTAGCCAACACATCGTCCCATCTATTCTTTTTCTGCGGCGCAAAGCGGAAGGCGCAAACAGGCCTAGGTTGCCACCATCTGGGCGGAGTAGCCTGTGTCTTATTTGTTTTGAAAAACAAATCTCTTTCTCTCGCACGCACGCACACACACAGACGAGCTCATATAAAAGTGTTCAAAATATAATTACAGTAGGCCTACCAAATGTACCGTAAAAGCATATTATTGTATTGTAGCATTAGCAATGCAGCATTATGTTCATAACTTTCATGTTACAATAACTAAAGGTGGGCCTGATTAATATGCTGCTGGATATCACTGTATCCGTTAATACAATGTTAATACGTTTTTATGAATACAGCATAATTTTACCAGATCTTTATGGTAGAGTATGTTAATACAATATATTATACAATTGGGGTGGTTGTATTTTGTCTCCCTGCTCTTTAATTGAGACATTTTAAACTGTGTCACAGGTCAATGTATCTAGGATCTGACACAAATTTTGACCTGGTGGTCAAGGTTCAATAATCCCCAAAAGCAAGCTGGCTGCAATATTATAATTTTAAGTTACCATTTGAACCCATGTGTGTGTTTGAGTACTCTCACACACACACACACACACACACACACACACACACACACACACACACACACACACACACACACACACACACACATGCATATCATTGCCGTCAGGTTTAAACCTTTTGTCCAAAACAGTTTCTTTTTCATTACTATTTCAAAGATATTTGAAATGCATTATTATGCAATATGTTCACTACAAGGACATTGTTCCAAAAAAGTCAGTTCGGATTTTCCCCAATGAGAAACCGTGGATTAACAGCGAGGTACGAGCTGCTCTCCATGCACGCAACATCGCCTTCAGATCTGGGAATCTGGGGGACACCCGTGCGGCACTCCTGAGAACCATCAGGAAGGCCAAGAAGGACTACACCACCAAGCTGGAGGCCCAGTTTGAGAGCGGGGACGTGAGGACTACATGGCAGGGGCTGCATACTATTACGGACTACAGAGGGAGAGCCAGATCTGCAGAGACCCCCTCTGCCTCCCTTCCTGGCGAGCTTAGCACCTTCTATGCCCGGTTCGAGACTGGACGTACAGTACAGCCACTGCCTGCACCATCTGTGGAGACCAGCCCTCTCATCATCTCGGAGGCGGACGGATTAACACCCGCAAAGCAGCAGGCCCGGATTGCATCCCCGGCCGTGTGCTCAAGGTCTGTGCAGCCCAGCTGGCGGGAATATTCACGGATATTTTCAACCTCTCCCTCTCCCAAGCTGTGGTCCCCTCCGGCTTTAAATCCTCTATCGTGGTCCCGATTCCCAAGCACTCTAAGGTGACGTGCCTTAATGACTGGAGACCGGTCGCTCTGACACCGATTGTCAGTAAGTGTTTTGAGAGACTGGTGAGAGACTACATCTGCTCCGTACTGCCTGCCACGCTGGATCCATGGCAATTTGCTTATCGTCAAAATCGATCAACTGACAATGCAGTTGCCTTGGCCGTACACTCTGCACTCTCCCACCTGGACAAGAGGGGGAAGAACAGATGCGTACGGATGCTTTTTGTGGACTACAGTTCTGCTTTTAACACGATCATCCCAACCAGACTGGACACAAAGCTCAAGGACCTAGGCCTGCACTCGTCCATGTGCAGCTGGATACTTGACTTTCTGTCCGGCCGTCGTCAGGTGGTGAGGATGGGCAACATCACGTCGGACCCCCTGACCCTCAACACTGGAGCCCCCCAGGGCTGCGTGCTGAGCCCTCTACTCTACTCACTGTACACACACGACTGTACAGCCACGCACAGCTCCAACGTCGTGATCAAATATGCGGACGACACAACAGTGATGGGCCTGATCGACGACGATGACGAGACGGCCTACAGAGCAGAGGTTGGAACGCTGACACAGTGGTGCCACGAGAACAGCCTGGCTCTAAACGTCAGCAAAACCAAGGAGCTGATCGTGGACTTCAGGAGACCAGAGAGAGAGCACGCGCCCATTGTCATCAATGGTGCTGCAGTGGAGCAGGTCAGCGACTTCAAGTTCCTCGGGATAAACATCTCGAGGGACCTGAAGTGGGCCACACACACAACCACAGTGGTGAAAAAAGCCCAACAACGGCTCTACTGCCTGAGGCGCCTGAAGAAATTCAGAGTGAGCCCCCGCATCCTCAGAGCGTTCTACAAGAGCACCATCGAGAGTGTTCTGACGAGCGGCACCACTGCCTGGTTCGGAAATTGCACCGCTGCAGAACAGAAAAGACTGCAGAGAGTGGTGCGAACAGCACAGCGCATCGTGGGAGGGGAGCTTTCCCCACTCCAGGAAATACACGAGAGACGTTGTGTGGCTAAGGCTGAGAGCATTATCAGGGATATCCATCACCCCAGCCATAGCCTGTTCAAACCACTTCCACGCCCACGGCCGGGCAAACGCTACATGAGTATCAAGAGCAGCACCACCAGACTCTTGAACAGTTTCTACTTGTCCACAAGTAGACTGCTGAACAAGAGCTAGGATTGGTGACGCAGACACAGACTGAACGGATTGGTCTCCTTTAGTAGAG
The DNA here is from genome assembly GCF_964188405.1 of Protomyctophum parallelum. Taxonomy (NCBI): domain Eukaryota; kingdom Metazoa; phylum Chordata; class Actinopteri; order Myctophiformes; family Myctophidae; genus Protomyctophum; species Protomyctophum parallelum. The sequence continues at coordinate 20,687,489 of NC_139702.1, read as the reverse complement.
ACTACTCTGTATATACACATAGGCTACATCACCTTATTTATTTTTTATATGCATACATATTGTACCATGTAGATTAGTCATGTACTATGCACTTTCTTTCTTTTAACTGCAATGATGAGCATGCACAAACAAGAATTTCACTCATGTTACCTGTAATGTGATGTGACAATAAAGTTTGATTCTGATTCTGATTCAAGGGTGTTAATTTACGAAAAACCAAAATATTGAAATATGGAGATGCAAGGTTTCTGCCAGACAGCAAAACATATACTACTAAACATTTAATTTCCCTGATAGAGTAAAGGGACTCAATTTAGCCATGTAAAATAATTTTAGCTTTTATTACAAAACTGCCCTTTACAATTTTTCTATGAAATAATCAACCACTGGTATTGTATCATTTTAAAGGATCCAGTGATGACACTGATGAGAGCCCAATTCCCTTTCCACTGATTAGACTGTAATAGTTGGCTGGTGGCTCAGACCATATTATATGAATATATACATAGTGAGTATGAGGACCCGTGTTCGAATCTGACCAGTCTTATCTTGCATGTCTCTTCTTGCCCATGGTTGGTTTCCTACACTGACTGACCACTCTGAAACAAAGCATAAAATGCTAAAAACAAATCTTAAAAAGAAAAGGGTAGTACGTCCCATGGTGCAAAGATGATTTAAAACATATTCCCAAACAACACTCCCCACTTACAACAGGGTTGTCTAGGTGTTCAAGCACTGTTGTACTTAGCAACCACATGATCAAGGTCCGTCAATGGAATCAGGACTAAACATAGGCCTACGTACAATATCTCTAATACAGTCAAATTCAATACTGTTGCCACATACCGTTGTGGGCAACAGTTTGATGTGCACACTGCATGCTGCAGAGTATTAATTTTTTCTCTTTTTAGCACCAGCTAGAACACTAGCCCCCCCCTCATACTGTAGCTCTAGAGATACAATATCAAGGTAGGGAGAGGTATGGGGCTACGAGAACACAAGACTAGTCTAGGCCAGTCAGTCAGTTAAAACCACTTTGTTTAGGACATCTCGTGGCACTAGGCCTGTCACAATCACTTGCAATTCTTTTTCTATACTAGTAACAATTGTCACCATTACTATGTACAAATTAATTAGAAATTTAAGCTCAACTGCACCATGATGCATAGATTTCCACCAATTTGATTATGGGTACAAGTCAGTAATTTCTTTGTATATTTAAGTTATGTCACATTTTTGTTTACAATGACGAAAAGGCAAACGGAAATGTATGTTTTATTTATATTCCACTGTTCAAAGCCAAATAAACAATTTCTAATCGCAAATATTTACATGACAATTAATCGGCAACAATATATCAGCCCTCTGTGGTGCAGGGGGAAAAGTACCTGAACACCATTGTAGAGACCGAGTTGTTTTCCTCCACCGTGTCTCCAGCTTGGCCAAGTGCTCCAAACACACATTTGACCATGTTTGTGGGTGGGAATTCTGCACGGAGAAGCACTAGGAGTGCTACTGTTCCTCCACGTGTATTAAGCCTGGTGAAACTTCACTGTCTTCACTGAAAACTGAAAAGTGGCTGGTGACTATGTGTGGATAGGGATGTTAATTAATCAAAAATCGACAAAACAATTAATGAACTGAAAATTCAGCAATTTTCTGTGAATGTAATGCTGTCTGCACGCGGTAGAGGAACGCACGCAGGTTAAGTCTCAACCACCTTGGTAGCCACAGAAACATCTCTGCTTTTGCATGTGATGTGACAGTGTGACCATGCACTTTTCATTTAATTTTATGCCTCAAAAGATGCCATTGCCTGGCCCTGTAACTCAAATGGTCAAATATAAAATTGATTAATGGCTATAATATGCCTTTTGTATTATTTCTGTATATCAGCAAAATGTTTATTTTGATGTTAGACAGGGGAGGTAAATGAAGATTCTTAGATAAAAATTAAAAAAAAAACACTTATCAACTAACCAGTTAATCGATAGATAAGGATATCAATTCATTAATTAATCGACAATTTGCAACCCTAGTAGTGGAGGAAACGTGGTTGCCTAAGTACACCTTCAATTAGTAGTGGGTGCAATGAAATGGCGTAATTGGCAATGAGAAAATGAAAAACATTGATCAAAAGCACTTTGGTCACATGGGGTGTAAAGAAACAGACATACCCACATCAGAACGCCACCTTCGCTGCTCACAATACTTGGTCATCTCAGTGCTTAAGGGATATTTCAATACTGCCTGTGTGGAACTCGGTCAAACCAGTGCACTAGGTTATTAGCTAAGTGTGTATAGTTTAGTCAGATTCTATTTCCTTTGTTTACCATAAACTGCTTCAGCACAGGTGATTCCCCTCAAAGCCTTTACATCTTGTGATAAAAATGAGGTCATATGAATCCATGATTTGGTCCTGCCTCAAAAGGCACTTCCAAACATCCTGGAAGTCAGTCCATTTGTTCCTGTTCAGGTAGCAACCATGACTCAATTCTCTTCTGACAATAGTTGCTTAATTGTTTGTCTGGTGGGAACATTTTAAAAGTTTAACGGTACTTGCAATACATTTCCATGAGATGCTTTTCTGTATCAGTAGTAGCCTCTAGTCTGTTTTTGTTTCTACATTTTGCAAAAAGCGAGGCCTTGACATTGCCGGTGTTTTTTTCGGTCGAGGCTGAATCGTGTTTTGATTTTGAGTTGGACAACTCAAATGAATGAGCTGACGAGTTATAGTAGGACTAGGTTGGTATGATGTGTTCACTTGGCTAGATGGTGCTTGGTAGGTGTTTAAAGTCGATACACTTGGACAAGGGGGGTATCCAGGAACGAAAGGGACAGGAGGCGGCATTCCAAATCTGATTCCCCAGGTAGGAGGCATGGCAGGGGTGGCTGTTGAATATGTATATGGAAAGAACGGAGGTGGAGGGTAAGCTGGCGTAGGAGGTGGTTTAGACATATCGTTGTAAACTGGCATCACAAGCGTAGGAGGTGGCTTAGACATATCGTAAGGTGGCATCCCAGGCGGTTTGGATACAAAGTAGGAAGGCTTTGCCTCTTTTGGAATCTCTATTGACTCCTTTTTCTGAGGACCATAACTAGATCTGCTTGATGACAAGGATCTGCTATGATGACGAGAAGACACTCTTCTGTCCCTCCTCAGGTCACTATCGCTTTTCTCAAAGTCATCCTTCTTTCCATACAACCGCTCCTGAATTCGACTTGACATTTGGCCCAGCTCTTCAAACCCTAGATCCATACCAATGACCTGCAATAGATCCTGCATTTGCCTGCTCTTCTGCTCATCTACAGGTCTAACAAGAATATTTTCCACCAATTGGGGAGACATCGCTCTAGAGCGAACAAGATTGCCTTCTACACTACTCTTGTTCAGAGAGATCTCATCAGACTGAGAGCCTTTTTGAAAACTTCTGTAGGATGAGTTTTGACGGGGCAGTTGACTGCTCCCGTTCCCCTTTTGGGGAACTGGGGATCCCCGACTCTCACTCCAGGCAAGCTTATCTGGCTGTCGCTCCTGTCGACTAGTTGTCCTGTCAGACCACAAAGGCTTCTCAGCATTCAGGCGAGGAGTCTGAGGACATGTCGGGCCATCAGCTGCAACAGTAGACTGACTAACAATCTTGATGAGCTTGTCAACATTCACTCCTTTGTTAAGCAAACCAAGGAAACGTTCAAAACCCTTTTCAGCTGCATTGTGCTCCTGTGCTGGCCTTTCACCAAGACCAGGACCTTCGCCGGTGACATCAAGCTCATCCTCAAAAGCCTGAAATGAAAAATAATAAACATAAATAAGCAATCAATCACACATTAAAGGACAATAGTCACAATACTAGTCTAATTTTGACATATCGCCATGAGCAGAGATTGCCCCATCTTAACAAATGTGCATGCACTGCAATGTATCTACTATATAAAGTTCAAAATGTGGTGGGCAGGCGGCCAGTGTCTGTCTGTGGAGGGTGCGCAGATATACCCATTTATGGACTGGACATTTGCACGTGAATTACTCCGGCAACGGCATGCAGATATGCCGAAATATGAACATGTGCAAATAGGCTTTGCTAATGATTATGCCGAAATATGGACTGTGAAAGAGAGAGGGGCAAGAGAACAGACTTAAGCAACCATTATCTGCACAGACGTGGATGTGAGTAGAGATAAATATCATTCATAAAAGGATCTCGTAGAATAAGCCTACCTGTTCATAAGATGTATTCCTTTCATATCTCAATCTATTTCGATGATGATCTTCATAGTCTGAGGAAGGACTGTAATCTCTCTCTCGGGGTATGGCATCAACCTGATGAAAATAAATTGAAGAATGTTGCAATGTTGAATAAACAAAAAAGGAAATGAAGTTTAAACTTTTAAAATCACACTTGAGTTCATCCAACCTAAGCATAATACAAATGCAGTTGGAAATAAATAAATTAAAAGTTTGCAATAATTAAACAAACCAGTTTGAATCAATCGTCACAATAACCTTGAAAATAATTGGTAAAATTATGCCACTGCAAAGATGTGGATAGATACATAATGCATTAAACATCAATGAGCATCTTGTCAAAGAAGAGCTTACCTGTTCATAAGATGTATTCCTTTCATGTCTCAAACTATTTTTCCGATGATCCCCATAGTCTGAGGAAGGACTGTAGTCTCTCTCCCGGGGTATGGCATCGACCTGATTAAAAATGGAAGAATAGTGATACAAATTAGGAAATGTTTTAACTTTAAAATCAAACTTCTGAGTTAATCCCACAATACAAATGGATCTGGAAATTAAATAAACAAAGGTGAAGACATAAACCACTTGTCACAATACCGTTGAAGAGAACTGGGTAGATTGTGTCTCTTCATCATTGCTGCAGTCTTGAAAATGTCTCTCTTTGTAGTGTGCAGGTGATTCTCTGTATGTGGAATCATCAGATGGTTGGTTGTATGTGAAATCTTCAGGTTGGTTCCTGTGTGATGAATCCCTAGATGTTTTCTTGTAGGATAAATTATCCCTAGGTGGTTGTCTACATGGGAAATCATTTTCCCTGTACATATGATTAGATGATTGCCTGTATTCAGAATCATCTGGTGATTGCCCATATTTGAAATCGTCAACATCCTCTGTAAACCTCCGTCGTTTCTTTTCAGAAAGGCATCGCTCGGTCTCAGAAGACAAGAATTTGATGGCCGATTTCTTGCGGGCAATCTCTTCCTCGATCATTTGAAGCTGTCTCTGTTTTCGCACAAATTCCTCGTCCATCTCCTTGAATCTTGGATATTCCCTGTCCATGTATTTTACAGGGGAAATGCTACCAAGACTGTCACTGTGCCTCTTCAATGGGCTTCTTCTAGTCTGGTCGCTGTTCGACGATTTTTCAATGAACACCTGTCTCCTAGGGGTGTCACTGTGCTCCCCATCTCCTCCGGACCTCTCCATACTACTCGGTACCTCTCCACCATACCAGTGTGTATCCCTTTGTGTATCATGGTTATGTTCTTGTCTTTCTTCCCATCCGTCATCATAATAATCCTCATGTCTTGTGTCTTCATCTTCATACTGGGGATTTCGGTAATACGTTGATTCCCTTGAGTTCATTCTCTCAAGTGGGCCTGGCTGGGTGTTTTTCAAAGGTGTACTGCAACAAAAATAAAAAACAAAAACAATTACACTACTACACTTGGCCAATCTCACAAAAACAAAATTCAATTACTCCTCGATGCATTGCACCCCATACCACATTTACTAAGCAAAATAATGTCTTTGGGTCCATGCCAACTTTGCAAAGCTATTTACTATGTCAAAAATGTTCAACAAAACACAAGTTTAAACTAATGACTGATTTAAAATGTATATAATGCAAAGAACACAATCCTATTTCATTGTTTTCGAAGGCAGATCTGTTTGGGGTAAGTGCCATGTTCCCTCAGCACGCTCCTATCAGTTTTACACCAATATTACCAACATACATAAGGCCCATAACAGAGCAAGTACTATGCAGGAAGTGTAAGAAATATATTTGGTTTAAACAAAAGTTAAATGTTGAAGCTCTATATTCTCATTGCAATGCAATTGCCAGTGCTTGGGATCAGGAGAATGCCCACTCTTTAAATCAAGTGACCAACCCACCAGCTTCAAATCAGTGTTCTAGTTCCAGTTTGCAAATTTTTTTTCCACTTGTTTAACCTCAATATCCTGTATGAGTTCTCTCTCCTGATAGGATCAAATTGATATCATGATCTGCTGCAAATGCATTTTCATCAGGAGTCTAGGAGATGAAGGGTGTCCATATTGAACACTACAAGCAAGGTGTTGTCTTGGTGTTGGTGACAATAACTTGTCTCCATTGATTAGATTGGAATAATACTCGTTTTTCAACTAGACTACTAGAGGATCACTCACTGGCTCGGCCCGAGCGAAAAGCCTAAGTTAACCTTAGCAATTCAACTCATTTATCTTAGTGGTGGCTACTGTTGCTTAGTTAATGAATGGTGGTATGTGTTACCACTAGCTCTCTTGAAATAAATGTAAAATCTATGATTTAAAAAAGATACGTCGTTTTTATTTGCGTTTGTGCAGATCCAGGCTACACAACGTTAACGTTAACCTAGCATAGCATTTAGCCCCGATACGTTCCCTCAGTCCCTACGCTCATTCGGAGCTACAGAATGAGCGTAGAGACTGAGGGAACGTATCGGGGCTAGCATAGCATCAACGTGCACTTAGCTGTTGTAGAATGAAGTTACCTTCTCTGCTGCTTCCGATCGTCATAGCAATTTACAAATGCATGCGTTTACTACAAGAAAACAATGATGGAATTCTTGTTTTGTGAAATGACTTTTTTGGATACAAATAAACCGCCTTTAAAAACGTTATGTGGCGCTCGCGCGGGACCGGGGTGACAGTGAGCTAGTTGCTTTGCTTGTTTGCGATCCCAAAAATTCTGTCGTCTACTGAAAGTCTAACCTCGCGTCACCAGGCTTTCTGAAAGTCTGGTGACCACATACAGTATAGACTCTAGACTAGCTGGTGAGTGGTGACGCGAGGTTTAATCTTAGAGTATATATACTCTATGGGTTTAATCGACTCGACGTCGACGCCGTCAGTTTACTGACTGCAAAGAGATCTCTTTGCTGACTGTTTGGACTTCTGAGTGTCTGACATGAGTTGCACTACCTCCACCCACTGGACGGAGGCTTAAACGCCAAGCATGTGAAGTAGTCACACTCACTATTCATCGAAATGTCTTTTTATTTCTAGTTAATAAACAACATATATAGTCTCTCTATGTAGGATCTCCTCACTGGCCAACAAGAACACCCTGAAGAACCTTACAGGAGCCCTCGTTTTGATTGATTGATTGATTGATTGAAATATTTATTAACAGTTTGTAGAATTACAGTACATTTCAAGCACAAACTCAATACAAAGACTGTTAACTGTGAGTGGACGACCCAATTAAGCATTACACTTGTTTACAACAGGGTCCACATTGTTCAATTCATCAAAACATTTAGAGACATACAAATAGACACTTTTCTATGTAGTTAAAGAACAGAACAGGAATTCATCATATAGGAAGCAAAAAGGGAAAAGAATACATATACAGTGAGGGGAAAGGGGGCGTGGGGGGATTCGGATTTTACAGAGGCCAGTTTCGAATTGCAGCCATCCGTAGGTGCCCTTTGAAAGCGGTTTTGAAGGAGTCAAGGGATTCACATGTCTTAATGACTGTTGGTAGGGCGTTCCACATTTTGGTGGCATAGGAGCGAAAATAATTTAGTCCCATGTTTGTGCCGAATCTGGGTTGTAGGCCTACATGGTTTGTTGCACTCCCTCTGGTGTTGTGTGTGTGGACTTCGTTAACATTAAGGAAGTATTTAGACAGGTACATGGGTATCTTGGTGGTGTATTGAATCTTGTGGACCAGACCCATTGCAAGATGATGTACTCTGTCATCGACCCTAAGCCATCCCAGCCTGTCAAAGTGGGCAGGGGTGAGGTCGGTTCGGGGGGTGAGGCCAAGAAGGAGCCTGACCAGTTTGTTTTGGGAGGTCTGGAGCCTTGTTTTAAGGGCCTTTGAGGTGCTGTGGTACCAAGAGGTGGATGCATAGTCAAAGAAACCTTGTACGAGGGCTCCTGTTAAGGTCTTCAAGGTGTTTTTGTTGACCAGTGAGGAGATCCTGTAAAGGAATCTTGTTCTTTGATTGAGCTTTTTGATTACGTTGGTGGCCATTTTATCACCGGAAAGATTGGCCTCCAGGATGGAACCTAGGTAGGTAATTTCATCTTTTCGTGTGATAATATTGTCACCCACTACAAGGTTCTTTGATTATGCATGCACCTCTTGGTACCACAGCACCTCAAAGGCCCTTAAAACAAGGCTCCAGACTTCTCAAAACAAACTGGTCAGGCTACTACTTGGCCTCATTCCCCGGACCCACCTCACCCCTGCCCACTTTAATATAGGCTGGAATGGTTTAGGGTCGACGACAGAGTAAAGCATCTTTCTTGCAATTGGTCTCGTGACTCGTCCACAAGATTCGATACACCACCAAGATACCCATGTGTCTAAATACTTCCTTAATGTCAACGAAGTCCACACCCATAACACCAGAGGAGGTCAACAAACCATTAACCCAGATTCGGCACAAACAAGGGACTAAATTATTTTCGCTCCTACCAAAAAAACAACGCCCTACCAACATCTCTCTTGACACCTTCAAATGCCCTCTCAAAGGGCACCTACGGACAGCTGCAATTCGAAACTGGTCCCCATAAAATCTGATTCTCCCACCAATCCCTTTTTACTTCCTCTATGATGATTTCCTGTTTTTCAATATAGAAGTGTATAAAATCTCAAAATTTTGTTATGATGAATTGAACATGGTGGACCCTATTGTAAAATCTCTAAATTTTGTTATGATGAATTGAACATGGTGGACCCTATTGTAAACAAGTGTAACGCTTTATGGTGTCGTCCACAGTTAACAGTTTTGTATTGAGTTGTGCTTGAAATGTACTGTAATTCTCCAATCTGTTAATAATTATTTCTACACACACACTCACTGTCTCTCTCTCTCTCACACACACACACACACGCACACGCGCAAGTTTATTTCATAGTTGGCGACGGACTACGTTTTACCATGTTCTTGCTACTAAAATAAATATTAACCACCCCATACCATAGTCCTCTGAGTCTGGGCTCTATGCTATTAGTGACATTATACTGGCTCCTGGGCACTATGCTATTAGTGACATTATACTGGCTCCTGGGCTCTATGCTATTAGTGACTTTTCACTCTACGTTAAATATCTTCGGTTTTGCCCCACAAAATTTATGCTGGGATTTAAGTGTTTAAGCAGCAAGATAGTTTTACGCATACATTACATAATAGTAATATACTTAGTTGACAAACAGTTTGACAGTATTTTCTTTGAGTTTTAAGATTTTGGGGGAATAAACAGCGCCACGGTATTCATCACCTCAAATGCTTTCATTGTTATGCAATTTAACTAAAAACTATACATAATGTTAAAAAAGCATAACACACAACTGAGTACAATCTTTATTAAATCTCTCCCCTAGGGGTGTCCATAGAATGAGCCCATTCACTGGCAACATAAATAGCATGTTAAACAAAATACCATACTGTACTTACAATATTTGTGCAATGTCATATTCAGCTCTACATATACGCCTGTGTAATCTACAGCATTACATTCACTCACTAATGAGGTGCAGTCATTGCTCCCCGGAGAGATACTGATGATAATATGCTCCAATCACGTGGAGCGTTTAGACCAGTGGTTCTCCACTCAGGGCTCCTTGAGGGGGTTCCAAAAGTACTCTTACAGGTCTGTAACAGTTAAAGGGGTCTTTGAAATGAAAAGAATTAAAGAGAGAGAGAGAGAAACAATGGTTGAGACATTTAGTCTGTGTTAATGATGGAATGATGACGTCAGGGTTGTGTGTTTTGTGAGAGGGAGACTGCTCAAACAGGGAACAAGGAGCCAGTCCCAGGGCCGTCTGAGAGCACTAGGGATCTCCACTTGGGGGCACTGTAACAAAAGACAATTTAATACAGCAGATGTTGAAAAATGACCAACAGTCTGGCATAACATTCGGGCAATATGTTACCACTACTTTGAACCTGGTGTTAATATTTTGGGCATATCAGTATAACTATAAGCAAACGTTTTCAACATATTTCAAATATTTTAAACAAATGAACGAACAAGAAGGTATCAACATACAGACTGGCAGAAATTGGCAGAAAGTGCTCACATGCACTCACTCGCACCTACCAGCTACAACAGCACGCACGCACGCACACACACACTCACGGACGCACGCATGCACACATCCATGTGATACTCACATAAAGGTACACAAAAGAGAATGTCTGCTTACCTTCTCACTGGTAAAACTTTATCTCTGTGTCCACACAGTCGAAGAACAAGTCGCCCAGTTCATCCCCTGATATCTCTCCGTTCAGCATGGCTGAAATTTCACTCAGACACTGTACCTCCAGCTCTCTTAGGATTTCATAGACAGCTAAACCCTCTTCCTGAAGGACACAGGACGTGGGTCAGAGAGATAGAAAGCAGAGAAACAAAGATCATGCCACACATTAAAATAGTGTTAATTTAACTCAGAAGAGCGTTCGAATTGTGCAACAAAATTAACCCTTAAAGGACATCACCCATTATCAACGTTTATTCATATAATTGGTCCTCCTCAGTAATTTATAATATGGTACCATTTTTGCCAACTCAGTCTGTCTCATAGGAGGGCTGTGAATAGTTCAGAAACCCGCCTACCAGTGACGATCGATGGGGAATCCAATTTAGTAGAAACTGCAGGTTTTCTATACCTGGACAGTTAGCATGCTATAATAGAAGTCATCGTTCTCGTTTTTATTTATTTTTTAATCTACATCTCGTTTGAAAAGAAAAAAAAGAAACGGCCTATGTCGCTGGTAGGCGGGTGTCTATCTTAATAATAATTTAAAAAAATAATATTTGTATAGCACCATGACATGAAATGCAGCTCAAAATGCTTTACAGAGCAATGGAGAAAAAAGAAAAAGAAAAGCAAGGCATTAAACAATAGCAGTGATGCAATACAGTGAGGACATGAATAACAAGGAATTTAAAAGGTCAATAAAAAGCTTCACCGTGTTTTATAGTTGGCATTTTTTAGGCACAGCGAGCAGGCCAGCAGTGGAAGACCTGAGGGGGCGGTTTGGGACAGGCAGGCAGTCATGTAGGTAAGAAGGTGCGAGACCATTGAGAGCTTTATAAACAAGTAAAATAATTTTAAAATCAATCCTAAAAACAACTGGAAGCCAATGCAGTGAAGCTAAAACTGGAGTAATAAATCTTAGTTTTAGTTTAAACTCTGGCTGTCGCATTTTGGACAAGTTGTAATCTGTCAGTTGTTTTTTAAGATTCATAGATCGAGTAGAAAATAACCAATTTATCATGAGCATTCCTGAGGATCAATTATACAAAGATAGGTTGAAAATGGGTGATGATGTCGTCCTTTAACTTCCAATTGTACACTCTTCAGAGTTAATCAGACTTACTATGCAAGTCTTTCAACAGTACTCACTGGGTTGGTCTTCATAGTGTTATGAGCGACCTGATGGGCCTTGTAAAGGTCATGTCGGCGCTCCACCTTTTTCTGAAAGCGAGGCTGCATCCTGACTGGGTCGTCAGGTCCATACTGTGGGGAGACAACCCTCGAAACTGGGGTGATACAGTCAGTGAAGACAAAAGGCTTGAATATAGACCTACAGAAACACAAGGGGACAACAAGGTAACCAGGACATACAGGCACGAACACAGACATTAAAAATAAAATAAAATAAACCTTGTTGTTGGGCAGAAACCATGGCATATAACTCCATATGCCACCATTTTGTTTTTTAAGGGACACTAGCCCCTCCTATATCCAGCTTTTGGTGTCTGTCCAGTCCTTGTAGTCCAAATAGGACTTAGATACAGCAGACTAAGAAAGTTGAAGTGTGTATTTAGGACTGGGCCAGTGACAAACCTGGAAGGGTTAGGGGTCCCAGTGAGGAAGTGAATGCAGGGCAGGCTTGGGTCCCTTGGCAGGATGGACACCATGCTGCCAGTGGTGCAGAAACCTTCTGAATCCATGCAAATGCCACTGGGCTTGTCCCTTAGAATGGACATCATTACTTCTGCTGTCACTGAGCCTGTAGATAAAACAAGGTAAGGCCTAACTTATACTTTGTCGTATGGCTGTGTCATTCACAGAAAAAAATAAATAAATTACATATTCCGTAATTGGGCATAAACATTCTCTGTTGCATCCTGATCCTGTGAGGTGTTGCTGTGTCCCCCTCACCATCATGTTTTTGGAGAAGCTCTGTGCCTCCACTGTATCGCTGCTTGGCCAGTTCCATTCTTGCGGGGGGATTCTCTGGGCTGAATACCTGAGAAAAGTTGAATTGTCCCACTCCATCCCACCAGCCATGGGCCTGGGCCACAGACCGCAGCTCTGAGTGCTCTACTGTGATCTCAGTGCCGATGGTCAGTTGATTGGAGATGTTTTTCACACCCTCTGAGAGAAACAAGTAGTTACATTCTGTGTAGAAATCCCAATGAACATGAAGTCAACTTTTCTATACAAAACTCAAGACTTCAAGTACTAGAATGGCCTAAGCCTCAGTTCTGTACATATCATCTACAATTTACAATTTACAATTTAGGCATTTAGCAGACGCTCTTAATCCAGAGCGATTTACAATAATCAAGAACAAAAGCATGGGAATACATCACAAAAGCATTTATCATAAAACATGCGTGGGTAACATCAACACAATGGACATTAACAGATTGAACAAGCTGGTGAAGAGGGCCAGCTCCATCGTTGGTGCTAAAATGGATGGTGTGGAGGTGGTGGTGGAGGCGAGGAATAGAGTTCTCACCTGGCCTGCGGCCATAACTGGGCACTAACTGGGCTGGCCCGGCCCGTCAAACTAGCATAATAGGCCTGTCTCATTTGCATTTCCCATTATCTACTGTGTATAGACTGTTCATATTTTCCATACTGTCAATAGATTCGCATTTACTATGAAATCGTGTATTTCCCGTCAGTTGTCAGAACATGAAAGTTGTGGATTGCAGCTTTAACACAAAATTCACCTGTGACTTTCTGTGCCACCCAGAGCCTGCCAGCAGTTTCCAGAACCCAGGCCTCATTGCGGTCCACCAGGAGATATGTGTTGTGGTAGCTGAATGGTTCAGGATCCTCTCTACAAGGTCCTCCTTGGCCATACTGCTCCATGAGGTCAGTGATCACTGTCACCGCCTCCCATGCACTGTCTCCACGTTCCAGTCCCAAGCTGCCAATTATGAGACATGCTTGTTTATATTGAACAGGAACAGGACAAGCTGGTGCCAAAACGCTGTCATGTTTAGCACTGCACTTTTCCTCTGGATGTTTTATGGAGGAAGGATTGTGACTACATATTAAAGAAGCTACATTTTCCCATCAAGGGGTTGCTAATAAAATGTCATGAGCTTGCACCTGATAGGAAACATTACTGGAATGAAGACAGTGATTTATAGCTTGGACATCATCCAGGGATAACATTTTGTCTGACTCATTTCATTGACTGAGAATAATTGATATGATTAACTAAACAGAATTACAGAACCCTCTGCAGAAAAGCCATCAATTAGCCAATCAAATGGATGGATTTTATATATTTTTGGAAACAGACCAGGATTCAGGATTCAGTCAAGTACAAGTTGAAGTACTTTTCCAATTTTCAATACTTTTACTTCTACTCCATCTCAGAGACAAATATTGTACTTTTACTCCGCTACAATAATGTGAAAACTTCACTGTAAACTTCAGCCCATTTAAACTTTGGCTGTTTTCAAAAGAGTTTTTATAAATTATATAACTTGTGAAACGGGACATTCTCAATAATAAGTATGGTACTTTTACTTTCGGAACTTTAAGTATATATATATATATATATATATATATATATATATATATATGTAACACACATACATAATATAAACATAAAAACAAACAAGAAAACAGCTCTGACACAACATTATAAAAAGCATGCAAAAAGGAATGGAAGTCTGAGGTTTTACCTCCAGCACATGTATGGTTCACTCAGCTCGGTATTGTGGCTGCTTTGGAGAGGTTATCCTTTAAGATGAATAATCAGTTGGATAAATATGATCTGAAGTGGGACGTGTTCCTCAGTCATGTTGCAGGTCCCTTGGTGTGATCCATGGTCAGGCAATGCCCTCTTGATTGTTTATTGTATTACTACACATTATGATACGGTTGATGATGCTGCGTTTGGTCGTGTAAATACTGTAAAAATTTTCACATTTTAATTTGATTGTGAATACGTACTCTGCTGTTGTTGCTTGTGTTTGTATTGTAGGTTTTCTGTTTTATGTGTTTGTAAAAAATCTAAAATAAAGTACTGATCATAAAAATAAAAATAAAGCATGCAAAGAATAAGAACAAAGGAATTGCATCCTAGCCATTGATATAGTCTCTCAATAAAGATTTTTTTAAGTATTAAATTTTGATAATTGATTTGCTTTAGAACAATAATTTTGAATACCAGATTTTTAATAACAGAGCATATTTCTAAATTGCAGTATTGATACTTGTACTTAAGTAAAAACTTTTCTCTCCATTGTTCAATACTTACCGGACTAGGTCCATGCCCAACAGAGCCTCCCCAGGCGTGACAGGCTCACGGGTCCACACAGCCTCATTCCCAATGCAGACCCCATGGTCACTGGCTCCCATCTCAGCACCCCATAACCAGGAAGGCCTACTGAGGACCACCGCATGGGTGTGCTCTACCTGAGGGATCTGAATGTATGTGCACTACACAGAGAGAGTGAGAGAGAAAAAGAGAAAGATTTGTAGCAGTAAAAATTTAAAATGAATGATGTCAAAGAGCACATGTATTTTATATTTTCAAGTGCTATACGGTATTTTATACCTAAATGTGGATATAATACCTAGTAGACTGTAATGTGTATTGGTTGACGACCAGCTTCAGCTTGTACAAAATAGTCTATGTCTCATATTTGATTGTTTAAGTTAATTGACAACAAATAGGTCCACCGTCCCACAATGTCAGTGTAGCAAAATAAACCTTTCTATTAAAACATACTCAATCCATGCCATCAGTATACCACTGAACAAATTATTAGCATGAATGAGTTGTGATATAGCTATACAATTTTCACATTTACCATATAGATACCAGTCCAGATACAATTACAATTTGATATAACATCCATGAAGTAGCATAGATTAGCAACTGTGTTGCAAGGGTTGACAGCTATGAGCTAATATAGAGTTTAGCCTGCCTACCTCCACCACGGAGCCTGTCGGGTGAGAGGCAGCGGGGAGGTACACCACCTCCTGAACCTCATCCCTGGGACGATCAGAGTTTTTCCCAAAAATGACATGATCATCACGAGAGCCAGGTGGCAAGGACACAAAACAGTCACATGACAGGGGGGGCTCTGCCATCCTAGAGAACTGAACAAAATAGAATTCCAGAGTAGGCTAGAAAATGTATCTATTCACTTTTTTTAATTAAAAATAATCTTAACAGGCATACATTATAATGATACATGTGATGTGACTTTGTTTGCTCTTTGATTATATATCGGCCAAACCACGCACGTTTTATAATGACACAAATAAATAAAGTTACACAATGGCAACATTCTGTAATTTGTTAAGTGTGGGCTTGCATCTAAAACCACGTATGACACCCAGCATACATATAGTCTACAGCCAGGTTTGGTTATACAAATCAGAATGACTCATCTCCATTCATTCATGCTTCAAATCTTCACCGTTTGGGGAAAAGTCAGATTGAACCGGTGCACTGTCAGTCAGTCACTGCCCAACCCTTTCACACAGGGATTAGGAAGCAGTCTGAGTCTTGTGCAGAGCACTTTATTGACTGTAATCTTCACAAATCCGACTCGACACAGGTCCTTGTCATATCATTCTTGCCATCGATATTGTTTTCTGTTCATTGCGGAAGGAATAATGCAGTCAAATATGAAATAATTGCTGGCATTGATTCTACTACGACGTGTTTCAATCAATTGAATTATGAATTCAGGCCTACAGTCGATAGTCTGATCGTTTCCTTTTTGGAGAACGAAAGAAAGCACGCGTGCCATTTATTGTCAATGCATGGGGCGTTTGGCTCTATAAAAGTGTGAGCAATAGGGCTACTGTGACAACTACAACTAAATTATAATCCTCAAACCTGGCGGAGAAAATGTTACCTTTTCAATCGCAACACACGGACCGGACAGCTAGCTGGGAGAAGGCAGGTTGTAGCGCTAGTACTGTATCACGTGACCCACTGTGATCCATCCACTCTGGTCTGTACTTAAAGGTCTCGTCTCGTCTGCCCATTGCAAATCACTGTCTGGAAATAGAACACATGGTTAACAACCCATGCAGTCTCAGAGTCTAGAGAGCATAGACCATGTGTAAAGATGTAGCCTACTGTACAGTAAATACATAGAACACAGGTTGTTTTAACCCAGTCCCATAGAACCTGATACAGAAACTGTAGGTCTACAGTAAATAAATATACACATGTTGGTTTAACCCAGGGCAGAACAAAAAGATGTAGGCCTACAATAAATAGAAAGCTGTTGTTTAAACCAGATAACAGACCTGTGTAAAAATTGTAACAGGACATTTTATGTGCCCACATGTAACATGATTAAACATTCGATTAAGGTCTAATAGGGCTACAAATTGCTATACAAAACCTGTATATTATCCAGTCATTTGGGGGCTTGAAGTTGAAGGATGAAACATGTTCACATTATGTATAGGCCTATTTTACATTACTACTAATGCTAATAGGTACTTCTACTTTGATACTGTAAGTATATTTTGATGCCAGCCAACTGTTATTTTCGTACTATTGTGGAAGATATTGATTGATTGATTGATTGAAGTATTTATTAACAGTTTGCAGAATTACAGTAGCCTACATTTAAGCACAACTCAATACAAAAACTGTTAACTGTGAGTTGATGACACCATAAAGCATTACACTTGTTTACAAGAGGGTCCACCGTTTTCAATTCATCATAACATTTAAAGACAAATATACACTTATATACACTATATAGCCAAAAACAGGAAATCATCATAAAGTAGGTAAAAAAAGGGGGGGGGGGGAAACATATACAGTGAGGGGGAAAAGGGGTGGGTGGGGGATTCAGATATTACGGGGGCCAGTTTCGAATTGCAGCCGTCCGTAGGTGCCCTTTGAGAGCGGTTTTGAAGGAGTCAAGGGATTCACATGTCTTAATGACACAGTCTATATGTAGACAAATGAGTCAGGTTTTTATTATCGTTCATGAATATTTACACTGTACCTCCACACAAAAGATCTTTATTGTCTCAAAAATGTGTAATCTTTCCTTCTACCTCATAATGAAACCAACAGCTCAGTCTCAAGGACACATGAATCCAAACAGAAACACTCTAAAATATATGGTTTCACCTATGTGAACCATGGGTTTTGTTAAGGATGTGGTTATAAATAATTAAACAAAAAAAAAAACAGTAAACCTGCCCAACAGCATTGCAGTCTTGGTATGTCAGTCACCATAAAGACTAAGCTGCAGTTCTTTATTCTTCTGCAATATATTTGAGCCTGAAGACAGATGTTATATCAGTCTAATTCAACACAACTGACAGTAACGTGACAATGTTTTACAGCACAGACTTAATGGACAATGGACAATTTTAGAATCACAGATCCTGCTTTTGACTTTTGGACATGTTTCAAGATTCCGCTGAGCACCTGGACCTATAAGTGGTAGCAATATGCCCAGCTTTGCAGGGTGTGTTGAGTTGTTTGGAGGAGAGAATATCAAAGTGGCATGGTGGTGAGTGGTGTTTCCTTGTGGCACACATGGAATGCTGAGGACAACATACTTGGATTCTTTAAAACATTTCTGAGTAGACAGTCTGTTACCTGAACAGCACTTGGCTACTTCCACACCCCCTCCGGCCTTTCATCTCCTGGAGCGTGCTGAAAACAGCCGCACATCCTGTCTGCCCAAAGACACAAACACTTAAATACACCAGGAGGAGTAAACACCCACCTGAGCCAAAGACAGTCACACCCTAGTAACACCTTGCACATACTGTATGTACAGACGGTCGAACAAGCACAGTGTGAATTAATTTAGAAATGAAACAATTCATATCAAGTCATCTTCAAAATAAACACTTACAATGTGACGTGGTTCATGTGACATGATAAAATCAGGTCAAAATAAATAAATAATAATTATTGTTTAATTATTAGCAAAACATTGTACCACCATTGACAATCTAGCCCAGGGCTACTGAATTTAAGATGGCTCAGGGGCCACTCAGCGAAATTACAAAAGTCCAAAGTCTGCACGCTAAAAATATCAGTATTATTTTGAAACGTTTACAATGTGATTTTGTAACAGACTACACACGACTAGTATAAAAATTAAAGAAACACACAGTAAAAAGCCACATTTCCATCTATAAGGACAAACCTCAATGAACAAAAACATTGTGATTAATCATGATGAAGTTACAAAATGAGGCTTCAGTTCATTCACAAAATGTGAAGAGAACATATAATGAACAGATTATCACAGGTGAATATTGAAGTGGTTAATACTCAGCTGACATCAGGCCATATCCCTTTCTCTTGGAACAAACAATACAATACCTACAATTTTGTTCAAAACAATTAAAATGACTAATTATATTTGTATTGGTAACCACCATGACGAGCCGCAGATACAAACGGGTTGAGTAGCACTGATCTAGCCAAAAACTAAAATTAAAAGAATTAGCACTGCAGATGTACGTATACCTCTCAAAGTCAATTTGACTGCTTAGATTAGATTGAAGATGTAAAAACCTGGTTAGACAAACCATTTCGAAACCTCAATGAATGCAAAACTGAAAATATCTTTCAAACTAAGAATCCATCCATATTATTTTGTCCATGCAGACTGACTACTGCAAATACACTGGCACTGATCAGTCCTCACTCAGGCATCTTTAATGGTTCAAAATGCAGCTGCTCGCCTTTTTTTACTGGCACAGTAAAAAAATATGACCATATCACTCTGGTATTAATTGGCCTCACTTCATCTTCATTGACTTCCTGTTAGTTTTAGAATTTTTAGATTCAAATTTAAGCTTCTATCATTTGTTTTTAAATCTCGAAATGGGTTGGCTCCTCTCTATATTTCAATTTCAATTTCAATTAAATTAAATTAAAAGTGTCAAATCACAAGAAGTTGTCTCAAGACACTTTACATATACAGCAGAAAACCAACAAAGATCCACCAGACTAGAGCAAGCAATATTGTGAGAGTGGTAACAAAAAACTCCCCTTTAGGAAGAAACGTCAGGCAGAATATTTCTGAACTCCTGCACCGCTACAGCCAGTCAGAGCTCTGAGGCCTGCTGAGAAATTGCTGCTGGCTGTGCCCAGAACCGGTCAGAAAAGCAGGAGTGACTGTGGTCTGTACATGCCCTTGCGGCCGCTGACCCCAAGCTGTGGAATAGCCAGCCTGGGCCACCCCTATCTAACAGATCTGCCTAGTCCATTGAGATTTTTAAATCTGAAGACTTAATTGTTGTTATGAAGCATGTTGTTGATAGAACTAATATTAAGCACCATCATGAAGCACTGTCCTGCCACTACCGATATAGAATGTTCTGTGTTGACACACTGATATTGTTGGTACAAAATAGTCTTTGAATGCATACAATGATACAATACAATACAATACAATACAATACAATACAATACAATACAATATTCACACATAAAATAAATATGCCAGCATTTCAAGCAAGTGTGAATGGGGTTAACACGCACACGCACGCACGCACGCACGCACGCACGCACGCACGCACGCACGCACGCACGCACGCACGCACGCACGCACACACACACACACACACACACACACACACACACACACACACACACACACAGTTAAGCTGTAGATGGTCTGCTTTAGCCTTCCCAGAGACAGGCAGACGTTGTGGCACTGAGGCCCAGTCTTTGAGCCAGCCATGTGAAGCTGTAGGCTGGCTGGAGGAAGATGAGGGGTGTTAAGGCACGGAAACAGCTGGTGGAGAGCCCAGAGGATATTAATCTGGGGGAAAGACAGGATGGCAGGAGAGGCCGCCTAATAAAGCATGGTATTACTGCTGCAGAGGTGTGTGTGTGTGTGTGTGTGTGTGTGTGTGTGTGTGTGTGTGTGTGTGTGTGTGCGCGTGTGTGTGCGCGCGTGTGTGCGTGCGTGCCTGCCTGTCTGTCTTCCTGAGGTATTATGGTGATCTGGGGACAAAATGCCTGTGTTTGTGTGTTGTGTACATGTGTCATGGGGGCTGTCTGTCAGTCTGCTATGAGGTTTAGGCCCGTCTCACTTAAATATTCACTCAGCCAACAACAAGTCGGGGAACATTTCTGCATGATGATGGCTGATCTCAGAGTTTCAAACTTGCAGAAAGCCAGTGACACGGCCTTTAGTGCTCATCTGACTCAACGGCTAAAACTATTAAGGAATTCAAGGTTGTACAGCTCTGACTTTTAGAGCTTTCACAAGATGTAGGCTATGTTTTGTTAAATTAATGTATTCTGCAACACTAAAATAAAAAATGAGAGAAAATGAAATTTGGATCTGGATTTTCTCTGAGTGATTAAATTTCTGGTTTAAAGGAAGAAGGTGGGAGGGGAAGTCGGGCTGCATCAGTCGCACAGACAGTAATGACGGCGCCACTGCTGTTTAACAATCAAAGATGGGAGGCGGGGGCTCGCAAGGAAGTCTCTCCCCGAAAATACAGGTGTTTGGTACAATCAAAGTGCAGCTTGCAGAAATGACTGGGTTTGAAGTTGAAAGGGGAGGCAGAAGGAAAGGAGGAGGGGTGGCGTGGGGGGGGCACTGTGGTGAGTGAGTGCCTGTATGAGAAAAAAAAGTGACTCATAAGACAACTGTGGGCCGGTCCCTCCTCTGGGATTTTGAATAATCAACAAGGATAAGGAAGTCGACTACGACTACTGGGTGCTTACTATTTACTTTGTTTAGATTTCTTTCCCCTAGCCTCCTGAGGGGAAGTGAGGCTTTAGCTGGCCTACCTCTCTGGAGGCAGGCGTGTTGGCAGTAGGATTTGTCTGGGACACCACTGTGGTTCCCGTGGGACAAGAGCAAATCAGACCAACAATAGGCTAGACTCTAGCCGCTAATCAGTACCAGAACCACCTTGAGTTAGCATGTGTATTTACAGTACAACAAATTTATCTCAAAAAATAAAAAGATTCTAAATTATAATCTGCCAACATGTATGATGTATGAACAGTGAGACATAAACTTCTAAATGATGTGCATTGCTACTTTTCTCACTTGCAAAAATCTCAATGTATATCTGCCTCATATTTATAATTACTCTTCAAGGTTAGCACTTTCGAATACAGATTGAAGACCCTTAATACCTGTTTTCGTATAATTTACAATTACAAATGAATGGGCTATACCAATAAAGAGCAACAACGTGTGGCGGTGTATGCACACAGACAGTAGCTGGAAGGAAATACAAACATAACCTCCTTCTATTCTCACTTCAAAGGTGGACACATTAGCACCAGTGTTTAAATGTATATTTATATTAGCTGACAGTGAAAGTAATTTAGGTTGAACAGGTCTGTATGACAGGCCTTGGCAAAGATTTAAAGGATTTGAGTGTCAGACCTATAGGCTGTTCTGCAGGTTGGATGAGTTGAGAAGACGGTTCACCTCAAAGAAACCCAAATACTGTAAGTATTCATATTCACACATTTCAGTGTTATCACTAAAACTGTAGTCATATTTTGTCATCATTTTGTTTCATCTTGAAAGATCATTTGAACCACAAACACAAGTAAACAATTTAGAGTTAGACATACACTTAACTTAAACACATATAGGATATAAGGAGAACACAACCACCGATAGGGGGAAAAACTGTCAAACAAACCTTCTAAACAGGCTAAAAACATTAGGAGAATTTGTAAGCCCCACATTTAATTGCACTGTAATTAAATGTTATTAAATAGTCTCTTTCAGATTGCGTAGCACTTTATCCATGAGAAATATGCATGACTATTTAAAGGCATTGGTAAACACCATTTAGACTTTGTGTGTGGTCTTCAATTCAGTGGCTTGATCTCCTCATGTGTACATGTACATTATACTGGGAAGAGAACAGCAGATCAAACCTCAAATGGACCTGATGTATTTTATTCATGTCAATTTTCTTTTTAAAGAAGAAAATGTACAAGTTGTGGACTCAGAAAAGATAATAACACTTTATTTACTTGACTTTTTTTTCAACATTGCTCGTTAATCTGTTACCTCCACCATGTGGTGTGACTTTACAGGACTAGCCTACATGTATTTCTAATCAGATATTTTATTCACATCTCAAAGATAATAGTGTCATCTATGCATATGCTGAGTCACAATTGCGCCAATCTGATCACAGACATTTAAGTCTGTGACTGAATAAGGAGGTGCAACTCAGTCCAGACATTAATCACTTCAGGAGGTCATATAAAAGCATTATATTTGGGAGGTACTTGGACGAGGAGGGGTGGTTGACCCATTGAGTCAACACAGCTCTCTCTGGCTTGACTGGCTGTCACAAGTCCTTGCACCGTTGCTGTAATCCAGCCCGTTGTAAATACATTCTGTTGAAAAGTAATAATTACCAGTGAATGTTTCATTGGTAAATACTTCATATACTCCTTATCGGACATTGTTTCTTTTGTTGTTTTCAGTGTTGTTTTAATGTATTTGTTTTCAAATAATGTTCGAAATAAACTCATTCATTCGTTCGTTCGTTCGTTCGTTCGTTCGTTCGTTCATTCATTCATTCATTCATTCATTCATTCATTCATTCGTTCATTCATTTTCTAGATCTCCATCAGTCCAAGCTCAACATTTTTACTGTGCTTCTTTAGGGAATAAGGAGGAGATGGGAGAAACCCACTTCCCGCCGGTCTGTCTGTGGTCTGTTTTTGTCAGTTGATTTGAAGTTGCTCCACCAACATGCTGTGACAGGAAAGGAATTAACTCAGCAAAGGAGGGAAAAAATAAAAGCCTCAAATGATCAGACTGATAAACTATTAAATGTGTGATGTAAACGTAACAAAGAAATAATATAGAATCAGCAATAGTAAGGAAGATAATAACAAAGTATGTACATTGGTCTTACATTGGTCATAGCACAATTTGAGATGCTTGAAGGTGCTGCTGTGTGCATGGTTAATTCCTACATCTAAATGTTGTCCATTTGCGTATGTGTTCACAGTACAGTGTGTGTGTGTGACTGTGTGTGTGTGTGTGTGTGTGTGTGTGTGTGTGTGTGTGTGTGTGTGTGTGTACTTTTACACGTTAGTTGCAATAGATAGGCTATTTGGCCAAAAAAAGTTTTACTCTTATGTACCTGTACACAATAAAGTCCCTACACAATAGATTGATATGTTTTAATTTGCTTTACTCACTGTAAACACCAATACAACAAATCTGATGACATGCCACACTGGCACTGGCAGTGGAAGTTGAAAAAACTTTGAAGGACAGGAAATAGGTAATTAGGCTACTTTCTGCAGTGTGATATACTATAGTTTAAAGGAGAATTCCATGCTAAAAGGCTTTCTTCCCTTTATTTGTAGTTGTTACGTCCCCAACAAAGAGGTCCAGGTGTTATTTTGTGCAAAAGCTCCTTATTGGCTATTTCCCCTACCATAAGCCTTAAATGAATTGCATTGAATTGAATGGGAATTGAATGGGGCTATGGGGTGTTGTGCTAATTCACTTATTTCCATCGCTCAAAATTATATGTTTTTTGTATATATCCTCTCTTCATAATGTAAATAATATCCCAAGCGGCACAGTTTACTACTTATTTCGATGGAAATAAGCAAATTAGCACAACACCCCATAGCCCCATTCAATTCCCATTCAATTCAATGCAATTAATTGAGCGCTTATGGTAGGGGAAATAGCCAATAAGGAGTTTTTGCACAAAAAAACACCTGGACCCCTTTGGTGGGGACGTAACGACTACAAAGAAAGGTAAGAAAGGTAAGAAAGCATTCTAGCATGGAATTCTCCTTTAATTTAGGCTACTCGTTATTTGGCGTATAGGACAAACATGCTGTGATGGGGCTAAGCAGTTGAAGGATTTCAAGTCGATGTATTCTCAACTGTGTTTCACTAACCTTTGACCACTACCTGTCCCAGATTAAAGCATCAACACGTATAATGTGCATGTTTAACGCCTGGGAATCTAACCCATGCAGGTCTCTCGTGTGTAAAGCCAACATTTTAACCACCAAAGGAGGATTCCACCTTGGCTGGAGGAGATATTAGGCTTTTGGTCATCAGGCAGAGGCTCTGAGCCACTATACAGTACACATGCACTTTCCTGCACCACAAGTAGGCCTATGCATCAAAATTAGCACTGGCTCACCTGTGTTGTAAGGTTTCTCTCTCATGCAATTTGCAGACATAATATGTATGAAAATTGCTTTATAGGACAAAGTAAAGTTTAGGAATTTGTTTTAAGTTACAGTAGGCCTAATTATTGAAATCAGGCTATGGTGATGAATGATGATGATGAAGATAATTTTATTATTATTATTACCCTTATTATTATTATTATTGTTATATCCCATAAATCAGTTGATGTGAGCCATCTTCAGATATGGTTTAAACTTTAAGAAATTGCATTAATTCCCCCAGCCCCATTGATTGTGAGCTCCTGAGTCCTCACCTCCTGTCTAGGGCGCATCCTCAAAGGGCAGACTGACACAACTTGAGGGTGGAGCTCTAAGGAAGTCAGGATACATAGCCTATCATAAACTTTGTCACTGTTGACTTTACCTGTGCGCGAAAACGTTATCGCTTTACCTGGACCGTTTGAGATGGAGCAGATATATTTAATGATGGGAATCAGCAGTAGACTAGAACTGAACTGAGCCACTTCAGCGAGTTAAAAGATAATAGCACGCAGTTGGACTAGCAGCAAGGAGAACAGGTAACATACACTGCAGTATAATAATGTTCTATGATAGATGATTGATTGATTACGTTTTCGTGTTGTACACAGAAACACATAGATCAACAGAAAAATAATGCCATGGACTATCAGCTGAATTAAAAACCACAGGAGCGAAGACCAGGTTGTCACTGACAGGTTAATAGCCTAATTTATAGCACCACCAAGCGTAAAGCAGCGTTACAACTTTGGCTAACAGAAGTGTATTGATTTTATTTATACCGTCGGCTAATCAGTTAATTTAAATGTTTTGCTTTTCGTGTATTTGATTTAGCCTACATCTTGATATTAATAATTTAATCACAATGGTCTATGATGACGTGAATAAAACATGTTTGGCTACATAGCCTCCTATAATGTGTATGGGAGAGTAGACTCGTACAACTACAGCCTACTGAAGTCATAGATCAACAGGGTCTCTAGGCTACTGGGTCAGTAATTTTGAAGTTAAGTTGTCTACTCCCATATATTATTTTAGGACTATTTTCAAGGGCAATGCCATAATGCTATTTTATGATCCTTGTAGTTTATTTTAGCCTGCACACATTGTCATTTTGTGATCCGAAATAGAATAAGAAGGATATATATTTAGCATCTCCTTCTCCATACAGTGATAAGGGAGGCTGAAAATTATAGAACAAATTAAAATGTGTTCCAATAAGATTTATGGAGGGGTTATGTTTATGTCTGACAGAACCACTATTATGTGTGTAGGTCTACAGTAAGGCACTTAGGAAAATGATTGATGATCATCAATCATTTTCCTAAGTGCCTTACTGTAGACCTACACACATAATAGTGGTTCTCCATCAATTTACAATTTACAATTTAGGCATTTAGCAGACGCTCTTAATCCAGAGCGATTTACAATAATCAAGAACAAAAGCATGGGAATACATCACAAAAGCATTGATCATAAAACATGCGTAAGCTAAGAAAGTAACAGTGGAATATCTATATTATGAGACTATACATATAAACTATATATGTATCGGTCCATCAAATGTGATAAACTCGAATCTTGATGCACTAAAAGAGCAGAAAGAAAAAGAAAGAAAGAAAAACAACTAAATTACACTTTAGCACATTTTATGTAGTAATATTAGTAATACTATTTAAAAGAATGCAAATCCTGTGTAGCTGCTGTTGGGGGGGGGGGGGGGGGGGGGCGGGGGGGGATTTTGAGTTTAGAGAGAGAAAAAACATGGTCAGCATGGATTTGTGCATGGACCTTGTCAAAACAAACAAAAACCAAAGAAAATCACAAGGTGTAAGTGGTTAGTGGCTGTGGTTTTCCAAATCGTCTGTCTCATACTTCAAGCCAAGGTGAGATTTATGTGTCTCTCTCCACTGACATAAGTGAGATGGGAAATATACCTAAACACTACAGAGGAACTATACTGTACATTGCAGTTGATTATAACAGAGAATATTTGTTATTCAATAATAAACATACATTTCTCATCTACTATCAGCTATATTTAAACTATGACTGCATGAATGGTATCTAATCATAAAAGCAATGCATATTACGTTCTATATGTTAGCCATACTGCAGTCACATTTGGCCACAACATTTTCCAAATTATAAAACGCTGCAGATTATTTGTTGACTCAGTATAGATAGAGCATCAATGCGTCATTCATCCGTGTAAGGAATATGGGTCCTAGTTTGGGTGAAATATACATAACTCTGAGAGCGTTAAATGGACACAAATGGAACCCATATTTAACACTGACGAGGATCTCACATTAAAAATGGTTTAGTGTTTGTTATAGCCTGTTTTGAGTATCAGGTGGGCTTTGACTGTAACCAGCAAATTATATTAAGCTATCTGAATTGTCCCATGATGTTAAATTCATCCTGTACCCTAAGGAGATAAAAAACAAATGCAGAGGTATCAGAGACAGCATGATCCACAAACATTTATGGTAGTAGCTATAGCTGCACACTAAGGCCAAAAGAATAGGACGCAAACAAGGATCTTACAGTAGATGCAACATAAAACAAGTAATATGTTTCATTTATAAGTATATACAGTTTGGAACATCCAAACATAGACATTGTAATATAGTAATTGTATTTCGTACTGTATATTGTTTAGTATATTGAACATATTTTCACAACACATATACTAGAAACAACTGTAAATCAAATGTATGTTATGCTGCTGGTGTTCCTGTAGTATAACGTACATACACTGAATAAAGCTATTGATACTTGTTTAGCAACAACAGGATAAGTTTAGTTTGGACAGGTACACTCAATGCTTGTATACTCAGTCACTTCGGCAGTTTTCTATTTCATATAGTCAAACAATCATCTAGGGGAACTGTCTCCCCCTTCCTCAACATGTCTCTTCCTGATTGCAGACTTGTAAACCAGGGACTGTGCTGGGTCTTGGTTGAGCAAGTTTTATGACCAGAGCGCTGTCGTCGCCCTGTACCATCCTCCTCCACTCTGTCTGCCGTCCCCTGGGGCCCAAACGCCAGCTGTTTCCCCAAGGAACTCTAGCTACCAGCACTATTTGTGAATGGAGGAGGATGTCGTTCTCTTTGTGTGTTTATGGTTATGTCAGAGAATTCAGGGGAGCAAAAGAGAGGGACAGATCCACTGTGCGTTCTAACTTACATTCCCCAAAAATTACAGAGCTGTAGCTTTGACTCCAGGGCGACATGAAATAAATCAGCTTGACCTTTAACACCAGACCTTTCATTAAGGAATTCCAGGCTAATTGCTTTACGATTTCATTATGACTAGAAGGCTACTCGTGTAGTATGGGTTTGAGTAAACCCTTGAAGGGCGAGTGTGATGCATTGCTCACAATTGTGCTGACCTTATGTACTGACTCAACAAATTTTGATCTGCAGAGGGGATTATTGAGAGTCAAACTTGGTGACACCACGTCTTTGCCTGCACATTCACGTTGAAGCAGTTAGGGGGCTGAGCTCATCCTGGCTTTGCTGGTTCTAGATATAAGGCACGGTGTATGTCCACCATTACAACTTGATCTCTAGTGCCTGAGTGACCACAGTTCTCTCAGATATGATCAGAAAAGAAGATACAAACGTCTAAAGATTCAGGTTAGTTTACCGTTTCCTGCAGTAAAGATAATTGCAGATTTTCATGAGGATGGGATAGGATGGGGGGAGGACTTTAAAAGTCAGCAGATTGTTTACGGCCAGGAAATATTTCAAGCCAAGCACACGTCTCCTGTAAGTTGGGCTTCGTGTCGTAAATTTCTCTCCACATCTTGAATGCCATTGGAAATTCCAAACCAGGCCCTTGTGCAGGATGTGTACCTGACAGAAACCATTCAGGTCCATTGTGTTGCAGTTAACAGCGTATCATGGAAAGGATGCTGTTTTGGAGCGTGTGCCCATAATTACATAGATAAAGTAATTGTTCTCTTGTTATTGTTGGACTTCTGTTCTCAGGCTCCTGAATGCCGTCAGTCTGCAACTGTTGATGCTTTCTGCCGCCAGTGTGTAAGAGGCGGGGCATTTTATGGGGCTCTTTTTTGCAGCTTGCCCAGAGGGGTGTTGTTGTAAATCATGTGTGATTCATAAAAAAACAGGTTCCACTGTCTGCCAGGCTTCATCTCTACAAACCTCAGAGACGTACAAATAGACGTTGGCCTGCAGCCATACCTCCCTGGATACCCTTCCTTTACCAAACTGTTCATGTCAACACTCCCCCTTCGCTCACCTGCCTCCCCCAATTCTCTAGTATTTATCGCACTCCGCCTCTACCTCTGCAGAAGACTGACAATGTTGTTTTCTTTGCACTTCTCTTTGACTGTCCTCCATGGGAAGTACCTGGCAGCGGATGCATGTGGCAGGTTTCTGCCCGGACACGTCTACCCCCCCACCCCCCCGAACACACACACACACACACACACACACACACACACACACACACACACACACACACACACACACACACACACACACACACACACACACACACACACACACACACACACACACACACACACACTCCCCTGTCTCAACGACCACGCACCGTGAGAACTGCGGTATCCATGGAAATGAGGGAGGTGTGTTCAGGGTGGTTATTTAAATGTAGCGGATTTGGGCTCACTGAGATGTTTGAACATTTTAGACTTGTGTAGGTTTACCAGTTCTTCAGCCAGATTGATTATGGTGGCGGGGGTTGGACGGGTATGACGTCACCTCAAGTTTCACAAGTCATGGAATGCATGGGGTGGAAGGATCTTGCTGTACGTGTTTCTTAAACTGCAAGCAGGTCAGTAAGGCAGTAGAATGGTGGATCTTGTAGAAGAAATAACAATGTCTATTCTTTGTTTTCTACTTTTTTTCAGATATTTTCAAATCAACTTAACCGTGTAAACCACAGCCAACGTATTCAATCTGCTGTCCTCAACATCATCATCATCATCAACATCAATCTCACACCTGCAACAGCTACCATCATGGCCCACCCATATGAGCCCTGGTTACGAACAGCACCCGGTGGTGGCAGTTCAGAAGACATGAACATCCCTTCCTGGTGGGACCTCCACACTGGGCCAGGGAGCTGGATGGACCTCCAATCAGGGCAGGGTGTTGGGTTAGCCTCTGGCAGCTCCATGGGACTGCAGCCTTCCTTAGGACCTTATGGCTCTGAGAGCCAGCTATGTAACCTCCCCCCAGCTCAACTGGCCCCGGGTTCACACTCTTCTCACCTTTTCCCACAAGATGGCTTCAAGATGGAGCCAATGGGTCCTGAAATGCTTCAGCAAGAGTCATATTCCCTGGAAGAACCTCAGGAAAGTCCTGCCTCCGCTCGACCAAAACCTCAACGACGTTCCTCCTCCAGGGGGTCTGGCCAGGCTGTGTGCCGCTGCCCTAACTGCGTTCACGCTGAGCAGCTAGGTCAGAGCACTGACGACAGTAGGAGG
Source organism: Protomyctophum parallelum (assembly GCF_964188405.1). Lineage (NCBI taxonomy): Eukaryota > Metazoa > Chordata > Actinopteri > Myctophiformes > Myctophidae > Protomyctophum > Protomyctophum parallelum. The sequence continues at coordinate 20,657,356 of NC_139702.1, read as the reverse complement.
AAGCACATGCATAACTGCCATATTCCTGGATGTGGCAAAGCCTATGCCAAGACCTCCCACTTGAAGGCTCATCTGCGCTGGCACAGTGGAGATCGGCCGTTTGTCTGCAACTGGCTCTTCTGTGGGAAGCGATTCACTCGCTCTGATGAACTGCAGCGCCACCTACAGACACACACTGGTGCCAAAAAGTTCAGTTGTGCTCTATGTCCCCGTGTATTCATGCGCAATGACCACCTGGCCAAGCACATGCGCACACATGAATCCCCACCAGGACGAGGGGAAGACAGAGTGAATGGTGAAGGAAGGATGGATAAGGGCTTTGATACACCCACGCCTCCTCATGCAGCCTCCCATGTATCTCCAACGGATTCCACAGAGCCACCGCTTAAGCTGAAATGTGAGACTGACCCTTCAGTCTCGAGTGTATCAGGGCAGTCCACATAATTGCATAATTACTTTAAGAAGAGACTTTTCAGCTAGCAGTTGACTATGAGCCTACTCTATTAGTTGTAGGGGTGTCATAGTATTAAGATAGGCCATAGAACAAAATTTAATATTCTTTAATAAATTCTGGACTGAACAGACAGCTTCTTTCTATTTTCTTGTGCATCTGTGACAGCACATGGAACAATAAGCTTAGACAGAATACAGGTCTAATAAGGACTCTGTAATTCTCTAAATGTAGTAGCACAGATGCTACTACATTTAGAATGCCATCATAATGCTATCATAATCAAATATATTGTACTGGATTACACACACATCTGAAGACAAAGGCAATCTTCAGTGTTCATGTCCGGTTGGAACGTGGAGCAACCAAGCTCGAGCTAAACGCTTGCTGCTAGTGAAGACTATCCAAAGACATTTGGAAAGACTTAAACTGAAGGGGGCTTTTTGTCATGTTTACAATGTTGCCAAGTAACAAAATGTGTTACTTGATATTTTGGAGATAATTCAAATCTTCAAACAGCCTTTGTCAGTGATCTTTTTTTTTAACAGCATTAATGGAGAAATAAGACAGGGGCAATTTCTCTACTTGTTCTCTGTTCTAACAACTCTTGTCTTTTGAGTAGCCTACTACTGTACACATGATAAGACACTGGAAACTGAAGATTCTAATTCAAAGAAATCAGTCAATTTGTGTCACTGGCACAAAATAGCAAACACATTGGCAGTAGTACATTTTTGCTATTGCAGTGTGCTGTAGTGTCAATACACGTATATGAATATATGTTGGACTAAGACTCAACTGAAATTGTATTTATGCAAACATGACTGAAGCAATATTAATTCTGACTGCATTATCAATATCATGGCTCTAATCGCTCAAGATCAGCACCACTGCCCTAAACATGTAGTATTATTCTTAATAAACACACAAGGACCCAGGAGAAAGTGGACGAAGACAAAAAGGAGGTGGTGGCTATTTGTTTTTACCAAATGGGTTTCCAGATTGTTATTGCTCTACAAGTAGATGCCGTGATAATTTAGGGATCTCTACCTAAATTCCATCTACTGGATATGTTTATATGCGTTTGCCTGTCAGATCAAATTAAAGTTAAAATCCTCATCAAAGGACTTGAAGGGCCTCATCCCTCAGCAACTTTTATGAAAAGCTGTTTTGATTATTGTGCTCTTCTGTGTTCTACAGCTACACAACGTGAAATGATATTCACCTCAACAGCTCCTTTTGTGGTGAATCAACATGTAAGCAAAAAAACGCACATGTATGTTTGCAGTCTAAATAAAAGAAAACATGACTTCATATAATATGCCATTTGGTGGATGCATTTTTCCAAAGTGCCTTGCAGTACCAAAAATGCATATTCTTTTTTAGCATAATGTATCCAGGGAGTCTTAAACCCCTAAACTTTGTGAAGTTGATTCATACTAGTACGACAGAGTATACTCCCATGTTCCACTTTATATGATGTAAAGTCATGCTCATTAATGTGAACATAAACTTATTCCAGTTAATGCATAATACACCAACTGCATTTATGTGGTTTGCTTGCTATGGATAGATAAACATTCGCCAATAAGCAAATGGGTATGTACAATTAGTTCTGTAGTAAACAATACAACACTAGGATGTACGTAAATCATCACAGATGTTAGGTTGAGATTTCTATCAGATATGTTGGGGAATTCAAATTTTTTGAGGCTCATAATTTCTGTATTTCTGTATAGAATTTAAGCAATGAGAGAATTATCTATTAGTTATTGTCTATTTTGGTTGACTTATTATAAATAGACAGTTTTCTCTTTTGTTGGTCAATTGGACTAGATTGAAAACAGTTTTCCCACAATTGTATAGTATAATGTTTTAGTAAATAAATTTCAAACATTATATAATTTAAATACCACTATTTAGTTTCTTGCATTTAATCTATAAATGTTCTTTGTGTAATAAACAGCAATATTCTGTGACTATGTTTCAAATCTTTATTTATATAATCATCGACACCAACACTTTATACATAGATTAACAGTTTACAAGATGAAATCAGAAGTACTCACATATTTTACTTACTGACCTCATGCTTCCTTCTATGCATGAGGAGTCCAAGCTGCTTCTTTTCACCTGACAGGGGGGAGTTTCCCCGGCCGGTTCCTTTCCCCTCCATCAGGCTGTAAAGTATAGGTATAGTTTAGAGACGAGGATTACTGCATGTTTTTTGTGATGGTACCTACCCTAGGGGACACGGGGAGAACATGCAAACTCCACACAGAAAGGCCCTTTCACCAACCCCACCTCGGGTATGGGCACTGATGCCACGGAGAGGGGAACACGCCCCCAGCGGGAATCGAACCCAGGACCTGCTGTGAGGTGACAGCACTACCGACTACCACCGTGCCCCCCATTTTTTTAACTTGATCGAAAAGGTATAGGCAGAAGCTTATAGCGTATTAATGCCTATCTTTATTACATATTAATAAAAAAGAAAATGTAAAGAACATACAAAACAATCATGTAAACGAAAAAAAAGGGAAAAAAAGAACAAACAAAAGACAAAAACAGAAAACAACAAACAAAAAACAAATGCATAATGTGCATACTTAGATCCCTATAGTTTTTCAATTCTACATTTGTCACTAACATGTTAATCAAGCAATCAATCATTCCATTCGATACTTTTCCGATAGCGTCTGTTTTAGCCTTTTTTTATTGGATTAGATTTATACTTTGTTTCAAAGTCTAGAGACATGTTTTGGCCATTTTCAGAATAAGAACATTTTAAAAACTGGATCCCCAAACTGTGGTGCTGCATGCACCCCCTAGTGCACGAGCGCCTTCTAGGGGGTGCATGCATGAAAAGGCTAATGGGTCATGGTGGTGCAATGGTTTTATTTTAAATATATGATTATGAACATATATGCCAATATATGGCAAGTATGCAGAATATAGGCTATATTATGCTACATATATGCCATGAACCATATTCGGGTTCATATATGGATATATAAACATATATGTTTCATATATACCATTCTTTTTTCATATACATTTCATTTCCATGTGGGGGGTGCGTCGGCAGGGGGGTAAGGTAACAGGGGGTGAACGGCCAAAAAAGTTTGGGAACCGCTGCTGTATAATAGGGCAGTGGTTCTCAAAGTGGGGTTAGGGGACCCCCCACAGGTCCTTGAAGGGTTTCCAGGGGGTCCCCAGCGAAATGAGTTAATAGCATCCAAATCAGTAGGCCTATAGCCACTTTGAACCAAGGCCATTTGAAAATAGCCAATATAATAAGGTCGTACAAATTACATTTCTATTACAAAACGGGAACTCATCATATAAAGACAGTAAAAAAGGGGAAAAAACATGTAGGGCCTACAGTATGGGGAAAAAGAGGTGGGGGAACTCAGACTTTATTTACGGGGACTAATTTTGAAATGCGGCTGTCCTTATATTGAGAGCGGTTTTGAAGGAGTCAAGGGATTCACATCATGTCCTCATGGCTGCTGGTAGGGCGTTCTCAGCATTTTAGTGGCATAGGAGCAAAATTAATTTATAACAATTTAATGTAATTCCTATGCTCTTGGAAGACCTATAAAATAAATTCTGAGATGCCTGTAATTGAAAGGTGAACATTTCTGTCTTATATTACTTGGAGTGATATCTTCCAGGATGACTATGTCACCATCTACAGGGCTTCTGCAGGTTTGACGCCTGAGTACAACATTTCTGAAGGATGTTATTAGTCTAATGATATTATGTCAGTGACTACATCTTCAACAATTTTACTTAGTATATTTTGACATATTCACATATAGCCTACCTATTAAAATAGAAAGAATCTGCAAAATAGGCAAATGAGGTATAGGCATACTCACATACATTATTATTATTATTATTATCCCATGATCATCATCAACAGCATCAACAGACTACATGAATGAATCACATTCAACATTGTTACAACTTTGAATGTATGCACCAATTTGAAACCAATGTTGCCAAATTGCTATTGTAATAGATTAGCCTACATAGTAACTGCATGGTTGATTGATTGATTGAAAAATGTATTCACAGTGTGTAGAATGGGTACAGTTCAAACGAGACAGTACAGGTCAATACAAAATCTGCTACAAGGATTATAAACCAGAAAAAGCAGGGTCCTGCATTTTCAATTCATGAGAACATTTAAAGTAGGCTTATATGAGAACAAAAAGGGAAATCATATTGAAACGTGTATAGGCCTACAGTGTGGAAAGAAAGGGGTGGGGGGACTTTGACTTTTTACAGGGGCCAGTTTCGATTTGCAGCCGCCTGTAAGTGCTCTTTCAGAGCGGTTTTGAAGAAGTCTAGGGATTCATATTTCTTTATGGCTGGTGGTAGGGCGTACCACATTTTAGAAGGATATGCACGGCTTGGGATATCCGTGGATATGCACGGCTTGGGATACACTGCCATCATGCCATGTCTATGTCTTCCTTCTCAGAATGCATTTCTTTCATGTGGATTCCAAGTGATTCGATTTCCCAAAAGTTGCGTAACTGATCTGACAGTGCCTGTTCCTCTCCGACGCTGATGTGCATCACTTCAATGTCCACAACTTCAGTTATGATATTTAGCGTGGTGACTTCTCCTTGCACCAGCCATTCAAATACACTTTAAGTTTCCAGTGCAACTAGTCTTTCATTCAGTCTCTCCATTTTTCCTGTGACCATTTTCCAATATTGGTCTCAGCCAATTAGGACTCCTAATTCCACTGCATCCATCCCTATGATGGGTACATCTGCTATGGGCATTCCTTTTGCTTCCAAGTCCCTCCTTATCTTTCCGTTTTGCGCTTTAAGAAGAGCTCAACTTGGGTGTTTCCAATAAATAGACACCAATGCTTTGATTGTTCTTAATATTTCTCAAACGAGCCTTCACTTTCCTGCAGGTAATTCTCTGGGGTGTTTTGGAACCAAACACATATATTTAACGTTTCTTTACCTATAACTGGCACTGGCAGGTTAAGTGCTCTGGAAATATCCTCTTTAATGAAACTGCGGGTGCTACACCTATCTAATAGGCACCTGGCTACTTGGCTTTGCGTTGGTGCATCTATCCAAATGGTAGCTGTCTGCAGACAATACTGTACTATTGTCAGAGTTGCTTGCTACACTATAACTGCATCTGCAACACTGTGGTCAGCCTGTCTGTCGTTGCCATGTTCGGCGCGTCTATCATGCGCTGTATATTGACTGGCTGTTTGATTGCAAACTGTTTTGTGGTGTCTGCGCCTGCACTCTTCACAGTGAATGCCCTGCGTTCTACAATTACGCGCGACATGCCTGCGCTGTGGAGGCAGCGCCGCCGCTTGTAGGTTTTCCTTTTTTCCGTTCTTTTCTCCCAGTTGCGCTCTGAGCGCTCTCTTGATTCTCTCTCTGGGGCGACTGGGGTAGCAAGCAACCAACGCAAGCACCAACGCAAAGCCAAGTAGCCAGGTGCCTATTAGATGGGGGTAGCACCCGCAGTTTCATTAAAGAGGATATTTCCAGAGCACTTAACCTGCCAGTTATAGGTAAAGAAACGTTGAATATGTATGTGTTTGGTTCCAAAACACCCCAGAGAATTACTTGCAGGAAAGTGAACGCTCGTTTGAGAAATATTAAGAACAATCAAAGCATTGATGTCCATTTATTGGAAACACCTAGCCCTACAAGCAGAACCCAATGCTACTGAAGTTTCTGACATTTTTTAGACCCAGAGCATTGGGTCCTATTCCACCTCCACCCTGCCACATGGTACGCACACATATATAAACGTAAACAACTTCGGATAAGTCCTTCTGCGCTCTTTCAGGACTTTTTTTCGTGTGAGGGCTTCTGAATGTGTGAACTTTAAGTAGGCCTACCTATAAATACCGCTGCGAATATCTCCTGTGGCGCGGAAGCCGTTAAGTATTTTTAATCTTTGTTTGACCGATTTGGTCGCTTTGATTCTTCTCTTCCTTCCTTGTTTATTGACACCTCATTGTACCGCCTATCTGGCTAGCTAGTGGCGCTATAGCTATGACAGAGCAGATCAGAGGCAGGGACGTAGCCGGCACAAGCCAACCGCACACCGGGAGGCGGTACAATAAACGGTAAACAAACAAGAAGAAATAAAGCGACCAAATCGGTCAAACAAAGATTAAAAATACTTAACGGCTTCCGCGCCACCGGAGATATTCGCAGCGGTTTGTATAGGTAGGCTACTTATAGTTCACAAATTCAAAAGCCCTCAAAGGAAAACAGGCCGTCAAACGCTGCAGATACGATGTTAGTGAGCATATTTATGTCCGCGTTCCAAAATTCCCATACGAAAATATAGTTATGAACAGCGACCCTACATAAAACTCATCCAAATTTCAGAAAAGCTTTATGGAGGGTTCCGAGAGGGGCTAGGAAACACCCAAGTTGAGCTCTTCTATGATTAAAGCGCCAAACAGAAAGATAAGGAGGGACTTGGAAGCAAAAGGAATACCCAAGGTGCATATCCACGGCTACCCACGCCGTGCATGCCTAGTCCCACTAGCTGAGGAAGAAATGCCACTTGACAGTTTTCAAATCAGCCTCATGGTGGCGCTACAACAGGCCAAGTTGCGTCACACACACACACACACACACACACACACACACACACACACACACACACACACACACACACACATAAAACGCTATAAAACACAAGTGAATTGAGTGCATTGTGCAAATATTTGCGACGTGTGATTTGCAAGGTTTAAAACACAAGTGAGGAGACCTAGGAGGAGACCGAGGGTATGCGCGTGACATAATCATCAAACCGCATCAAACCCGGAAGTTATGCGGGAAGGCCTACTGAGTGGCAAAAACTACTTTCTGGCCTTGACAACCTTGGTGTTTGTAAAGATGATTTTAAAATGGCAATGGTAACAACCAAGGAGGTACTTAAAAAACTGAGTGCCCTCCAACCCCACAAGGCCACTGGCCATGACAATATTCCCTCCAAATTTCTCAGAGACTCAGCCTTTTCCATAGCTCCAGTCATCACCCACATAGTTAACCTCTCCATCAAACAGGGACAGGTCCCCCAAGACAAAAGGTATCCTTCCTCCAAGTAGTACTGCTTGTCAAAAATGTGAATTGCAGACTTGAAAAGAAAATAATCCAAGGCACTCCGTCTTTGGTGAAATATTAAATAATTTATTTGGAGATGGGCAAGGCAAATAAATTGTTCCTGTTCGCAGATGACTCAGCACTGCTGGTCTCGGACAGGAACAAACTGCAGCTTGAAAAGACCCTCAGCTCTGAACTCGGTAGAATCTGCACCTGGCTCGCTGATAACAAACTATCCTTACAACTGGGAAAAACTGAATCCATCCTCTTCGGATCAAATAGTAAACTCAGCAAGGCAGATGGCTTCTTGGTTAGAGTGGGTGACAATATTATCACACGAAAAGATCAAATTATCTACCTAGGTTCCATCCTGGAGGCCAATCTTTCCGGTGATAAAATGGCCACCAACGTAATCAAAAAAGTCAATCAAAGAACAAGATTCCTTTACAGGATCTCCTCACTGGTCAGCAAAAACACCTTGAAGACCTTAACAGGAGCCCTCGTACAAGGTTTCTTTGACTATGCATCCACCTCTTGGTACCACAGCACCTCAAAGGCCCTTAAAACAAGGCTCCAGACCTCCCAAAACAAACTGGTCAGGCTCCTACTTGGCCTCACCCCCCGAACCCACCTCACCCCTGCCCACTTTGACAGGCTGGGATGGCTTAGGGTCGTCGACAGAGTACAGCATCTTGCAATGGGTCTGGTCCACAAGATTCGATACACCACCAAGATACCCATGTACCTGTCTAAATACTTCCTTAATGTAAACGAAGTCCACACCCACAACACCAGAGGGAGTGCAACAAACCATGTACAACCCAGATTCGGCACAAACAAGGGACTAAATTATTTTCGCTCCTATGCCACCAAAATGTGGAACGCCCTACCAACAGTCATTAAGACATGTGAATCCCTTGACTCCTTCAAAACCGCTCTCAAAGGGCACCTACGGATGGCTGCAATTCGAAACTGGCCTCTGTAAAATCTGAATCCCCCCCACCCCATTTTCCCTCACTGTATATTGTATCTTTTCCCTTTTTTGCTTCCCATTATGATGAATTACTGTTCTGTTCTTTAGCTACATAGAAATGTCTATTTGTATGTCTCTAAATGTTTGTATGTCTTTAAATGTTTTGATGAATTGAACAATGTGGACCCTGTTGTAAACAAGTGTAATGCTTAATTGGGTCGTCCACTCACAGTTGACAGTCTTTGTATTGAGTTTGTGCTTAAAATGTACTGTAAATTCTACAAACTGTTAATAAATATTTCAATCAATCAAAAGACAGCCCATACATCCAAACAGAAAAGTCCTATGTGATTGCATTAAACAACATTAAACAATGTTAAACTCACTTTGCACGTCATTAAGTCATTAAGACATGTGAATCCCTTGACTCCTTCAAAACCGCTCTCAAAGGGCACCTACGGATGGCTGCAATTCGAAACTGGCCTCTGTAAAATCTGAATCCCCCCCACCCCCCCACCCCATTTTCCCTCACTGTATATTGTATCTTTTCCCTTTTTTGCTTCCCATTATGATGAATTACTGTTCTGTTCTTTAGCTACATAGAAATGTCTATTTGTATGTCTCTAAATGTTTGTATGTCTTTAAATGTTTTGATGAATTGAACAATGTGGACCCTGTTGTAAACAAGTGTAATGCTTAATTGGGTCGTCCACTCACAGTTGACAGTCTTTGTATTGAGTTTGTGCTTAAAATGTACTGTAAATTCTACAAACTGTTAATAAATATTTCAATCAATCAAAAGACAGCCCATACATCCAAACAGAAAAGTCCTATCTGATTGCATTAAACAACATTAAACTCACTTTGCACGTTGCTTTGCCAATCGATGTGCCATTCACTTTAAGCATGCGCATATACTCTCTATACACGTGACGAATGATGGTATGTGTGCCAAATAATGTCATGTTTTTACTTCCATATGATGAAGCGTTTGGAAATCAAGGAGGCAACAGTCTGGTAACGCGAGACTACACGTCCCCTAGCAACAAGACCCTCCCCATCCGGGAAGTGAATCTAGTCCACAGGAAGTAAACAAAACAACACGGACGGCCGTCGCTGTTAGTTTTGAGTCTAACTACATTTACACTATTCCCGTAACGGTGACATTGTTACAGGTTTTAACGACGAACGTGTAGAAGAGCAGTTTTGTCTACCGGTATATCTATTTTCTCTTGGACGGATCGACGATCTTGCCAAGATGGGAGGCGGTGACCTCGTAAGTATGAGCTACCTACCATAGCAACAAAAGCTAACTGTGTGATTATAGCTTAATGTTGTAATCACTAATTCTTTGTTTTTATTCCATTCTATCTAGTCATAGTCGCGAAATTACTTCCACGTGTGAATACACCCATTAGAGGAATAAAAAAAAAACGACCCATTATGAATATAAAAGTATATACTGTGTGTGTGTACACACACACACACACACACACACACACACACACACACACACACACACACACACACACACTACAGTTATGGGGTAAGTGTATTATAAAAAAAATCACACCACACATTAAGTGAATTATTATTCTATTGTCTAGTCTAGTACTTACTAGAACTAAAACCGCTTATCCGTAGTCGGGACGCGGGGGGCAACGGCTCCATTAGAGAGCTCCAGAGTTCCCTCTCCAGGGCAACATTAGGAACAATAGGCCTACTTGTGTGCAAAGCACAAGTTGGCAGCTCGACAGAGTGCATTTCTGTTTATTCTGTATAAACATTTTACGGTTCCTGTGATGTGGGTCAATACAGCAACATCATCATCATACTGTAATTATGAAAGACTCAAAGCTTGAAATTGTCGGTGCAACCAAACTTGCAATTTCCCAGAATTGAGCCTTTCTAGTATTATGTTGTCTACTTGAACTTAGTCTCACGTTGCCAGACTGTTTCCTCTCACAATTTCCAAATGCTCCCGTTATACAATCTGGAGCAACGAAAGCTCTATCATGAGTAAAATATAAAGCGTAAGTGGAGCCTCCTCCCCACTTCCGTTTCATCTTTACTGTCACGCAAATTTATCCTAATATAAATCTAAACCATCTAAGCATATATAGCTTGCTGCTTAGCAAAAATAATAAAATAAGTTCTAAAGATATTTTAAATTATATTTGCATGAACGGAAATGGCAGCTTCTTTACTATGATTTCAATATAGCATTCAGAGATTGTGGAATAGTTGTCTGGCTACGTGAGACTAACTTGAACTTGAAGAAGAGCTGGCAGACTATGAAAAACATTGAATTATTATCATTTTCTTGTCCACTAGAACTTGAAGAAGAGCTGGCACCCCCAGACTATGAAAAACATAGAGCGGGTGTGGAAGGCTGAACAGAAACATGAGGCAGAATGCAAGAAGATCGAGGAGCTGCAGAAGGAGCTCAAAGAAGAACGAGCGCGAGAAGAAATAACCAAATTTGCACAGGAATCTGGTGCTCTCAAGTTAGTTGGAAACGTTTCCAAAACCGGGTTTTATCACACTGTCAGAGTTGGTTATGTAGACTGCACTTCTGCTATACAATTACAATACCGGTGGTTGTCACCTCACCCCCTATAGGAATTGATAGAGTGCTAAGGAATCGGTCCCCAGACCGTTTAGAGCTGTGGTTCACAAACCTTTTGACCCAAAAGAGAAATGCTCCCGGGACCCAAATAGCAGATGTACAAGCTCCTAACACGTCGAGGAGCTTGTAGATGGGCTTTCACTAATTCTTTAGAAAAACATAGAATTTGTCTCTAATTCATGAAGAAAAATATATTTTTTGGAAATGTTTTGAAATAATAATTAAAAACAAAATAAAGGGATATTTATTTACTTGTTACACGTAAAAATATGTCCGCAACCCACTTCCCGACTCAGTGTTTGGGAAACGGTGTTTATTACAGGGAATTGCTAAAGAACGAGAATCGTTCAAATCCTAAACGATCCCCACCCTATTTCTCACAGTGTAATATTTGACTTTTTTTCTTTTGTTGCTTGCAAACCGTTAAGGCAAGTTTATTTCAGTAGTGCGATGGTTAGGTTCTAATATGTGACTTTTATTGGGTGGTATAGGAAGAAAGATGACCGCTTGGACTGGATGTACCAGGGCCCAGGTGGTCAAGTGTCCCGAGATGAATATCTGCTGGGGCGTCCCATTGACAAGCAAATCACTGACCAATATGAGGAAGCTGAGAGTGGTCCTTCTTCCCAAACGGGTCTCCTGCCTGGATCCATCTTCAACCTCACTACTCCTGCCTCTAACCTTGACCTGGCTGCTAAGATTAGGGAAGACCCTCTGTTTGAAATCAGGTTAGCACCCTCTTCTGTATTAATCATTAGCATTGCTTAGCTCTGGTCCATAGTCTTGCTGCCCTTAAGGCTATGGAACTGATTGGCTTCCTGCCTCGCATGAAATGCAGACCAGCCTCTGCTCTGTAGCGGAAATAAAAATAATGTTTTACCTCACCAATACAAAGACGGGTTGTGTAATTAGAAAGCCTACTTTCCTTTCACTTTGAGCCCCCCACCACACATATAAATGCACTTTTTGGCCAGAAACGGATTTTTTTTCACCGGGGGAAAAAATAATTTTAGTTGCTCCACTGTCCCCTCTACAGATATTACCAAGAGAAACCCCTCAGAGAAGATTTTTCCTTCGGGTGAAAAAAATCTCTTTCTCTCCAAAAAGTGCATTTATACGTGTGGTGGGGGCTCAAAGTGCATCCACTAAGGAAAGTAGGCTTTCTAATTACACAACCTGTCTTTGTATTGGTGAGTAGGTAAAACATTATTTTTATTTTCGCTACAGAGGAGAGGCTGGTCTGCATTATGAGAGCCCCGGAAGTCGACGGTAACATAGCTCTAAATGCGACAGCATTAGAGCTATGGACAGAGCTAAGCATTGCTAAACCTTTTTTACATTATTTTGTCTGTACCTAAGTGATTGAAATGGTCTTGCAACTACCTGGCTGTAACATTGTTTAAAGGAAACGAGAGGAAGAAAAAAAGAGAGAGGTCCTCACCAACCCAGTGAAGATGAAGAAGATCAAAGAAATGGTGAGATAATGTAAAGGGGCAAAGTTTGTTTTCTTAAGTTGCACTACAGTTACTTTGTAGAGGTCATATCCATTTCAAATTGTAGTACTGTAGTTTGAAGAAGGCATGTTGAAGCGTTCAGTAGCCTTAAGTCAATGTGTAGCAGTGCGACAACTGACAAGTGAGCTTGAAGCCCTAACCAAGTACAACTAAGCTTTTATGTCTTTATAATTTGTCTGTGCATTTAATGCACCAATAATACTTTCCATGTGCTCTTTTGTCAGCTACGCCAAAACCTTGAAAAGAAAGATAAGAAAAAGAAGAGAAAGAAGGAGAAGAAGGAGAAGAGAGCGGAAAAGGAAAGGAGAAAGGAGAAGAAGCATAAGAGGAGGAGCACCAGTTCAAGCTCGGAGGCAGAGGAGGACACTAAACACAGGTGTACTGTGCAGCATGACACCAGATTATTACCATTTAGTGAAACAATATTTTATACATGTATTACATGCTCAGTTTCACGCTTTCAGCCTGGCACCCTTATTTTCCATTGTCATTCTAGGCAAATATTTTGTTTAAAAAAGTCAACAGGCAAAAATAACATCTACAAGCTCACTATACGGTGTGTTTGTACACATTTGCTATTTTAGCAATTGTTCATGTAACATAAGTGCCACAGCAAGGGCTATAAGTGGTTAAAGGCCTATTCATAGTCTGGATTTTCGGTGATGAGGTGACCACCACTCCGGTGGTGAGCTGACCACCGGAGCTGAAATAACATTGAGCGGTGGTGAGTAAAAACAGAGAGAAGGGCTGGAGCGGTGGCGGTGGTTTGCTCTTCACCGTGGCTTGTGACGTCATGTTGTAGTTCGGCGGTCACCTCACCACCGAAAATCCAGACTATGTATGAGCCTTAACAATAGGTGCCTGGTGTTGTGTTTAGCATAGTGTTTTAACTAGTAGAGTGGCTGAGCCACCAGGCACCCCAATTGTCCAAATATTATTTGTAACTATCAAATGTAAGAATTTAAGACATGCTTACAGTGTATTATATAAACATATCAGTTTATATCTATGTCATATCTAATAACTTTCCAATTCACCTTAAACATGATTGGGATGGATGATTTTATTATATTATATTTAATTTATATTATATTTCATTCTATTTAATTGAATGGATGGATTCAATTTGTTTTTTTCTACAGAAATGACACAAGGTGTGTTTACTTCATGTGGAAGCTGAATTATCTATAATTTTGATTTACTATTTACTTTCAGGGCAAATTCAAATGAGGATTCTTCAGCTGATACAAAATCTCATTCACGTCACCTTCCTGGTTATGGGCTACTGGTCAGTACGCAGCACATCTTTGATAAGAGTAATGATGTCTTAAAGCAGTGGTTCTCAACCTTTTCAGGCTGTGACCCCAAACAATAATCGTATTTGGTCGTCTGGGACCCCCCCCCCCCCCCCCCAAAGTCATATGGGGACCCGACCCACAGAATGAGAACCACTGTCTTAAAGGACCAATCCAGTGATATTGCATGTTTATCCCATCGACTACAGGCAAATGTTCATGACTTCGTCATGGTGATGCAAATATTGTCCAGAGAAGCAGTTTTTAATTTTCTGTTTCTTCTCTCTTCAGCTCCATTCTGGACGATCTCACTCAGGGCGTCAGGAGGAGCGGAGACGTTCTCGCTCACCACAGAGGAATGACAGAGAAAACCACTCCTTGCATACATCCGACAGGAAGGTCCAACAAAGAGCACCAAGTCCACAGAAGGAGCGTTACCACAGACAGAACAACCATAGATCCAAGTAAGAGAACACAATTCTCCAATAAATAAAATTAAGCAATGTGACTCGCATGCTTGCCCTTAGCTGTGTATCACAGCTTTGTTTGGCCTGATGCAAAGCAGAGATCTTTCAGTCTCCACGTTGCCCTTTTTTAGATGGATCTTGTCCTGGAAAAATGCACTTCTTTATCAACTCAATTCATTTTATTTTTTTTTAATTAGCAGCAGAGTGATATCAGAATTGTACAACACAGTTCAGTTCTAACCACATCAAAGGGTCAAGATGGTTTTTGCGTTGTCCCTGCGGTGTGATATGTCTTGTTGCACGTTGACCCTAGTGATTCAACACATGGAACTCCTTGCAACCGTTTGGACCCAAGGAGTTGCATGGTGGTGACCCTTTGGTGTGGTTAGGGCTTAGACTTCATAACTGTGGTGTGGTATAATGATTATATAAAAAACAAACGGTATGATCAAAAATGAATGTATTTAATCTATGAGCCATCAGCAGTGTACTCAAAACTAGAAAATCTAAGGTTGTTAACTTATTCATTTTGGACTTCTAGTTGCAGGTTGTTTAACCTGCTGCATTTAAGGATTATTTGTGGCAAATTGCAACCACACAGTCTATAGCATCATTTTTAATGTTACCTTCTGTCTATTGTAGACAACTATCTGCTGAGGAACAGGAGCGCAAGAGGCAGGAGATGATCAGCTTTGCCAAGGATAGAGACGAGGAGAGGGAAGATAATGTAAGAAGATACAAGAGACAAGATGAACAGGAGAAGGAGCGAGAACGAGATACCAAACATGATCGTCATGCTGGTAGTGGCTTCATCCAGTAAGTTTACAATTATAATTACCTTTTATTTTTTTTATTGCATTCCGTTTAGAATATCAATTTTTTGGACAACTTCATCTTGTATAAGGTCGACTTACCTGCCTTGGTCTGATGTGTGCTTAGTTTCACTGTCTGATCTTTCGTTCTTGCAGCAATATGAAGTTGGAGAGTGCTTCCAGCTCTTCCTTGGAGGACAGGGTGAGGAGGAATATCCACTCCATACAGAGGACCCCAGCTTCTCTAGAGAAGAACTTCATGAGGAGATGAAGGCAAAGTTGCATATTGTAGTGTATGACTATGAACTGAAAATAAAGGTGGGGTGAGATTACACAATCCACTCTTCTTTGCATTTTAACTTTATTGTATAGGAATTAGGAACAAAGAATTTTTTTATTTAAGCAGGGATACTTTTCATTCTAGAGGCAGAGATCTTTCTTTCAATCATTTTATTTTTCATTTTCAGAGATCTTAACATATCTCTCTGGTCACAGCTTCCTTGTTCAGAGTTTTTTTTTCAAAATTTTCAGATGTTTTCTTCTATTTCAGATGTTTTCTTTTGTAAGAGTATGATAATGTGTACTGTACTGTTTTGATCTGAAATGTAATAAAAGATAAGACGACATCATCACTGATTTTCGTTTTTTTAATATATTTTGTTGGCAACATAATAGGCTAATAGTATTACTGTTCAAACACTCATCTACTCTTATCGCCTGAGATCTAGCCTATACTCTGTGTTGATTAAGTGTCTGTCTGCCATCTAGGATGGTGCAGAAGCAGCATTCTCTTGCATTTGAAAATGTTATATTTGCAATATTATACAGTGGAATGAAACTTAATTTTGCACCTTTGGGCCTATAATTATAAGGATTTAGCTTGAATATCGTCGCTGTTTTGATCTAAACCTCATGTCCAAAACCCCTGGCATTGTGAGCTTGTAGATTGGCTACTTTAACTACTTTTGTGCGACACTCTTGTATGATGAAGTAGGGAAAAGTTGAAATATGAAGATACAAGATATAAAGGTTAGGACATCACTCACCATCAACCCCCACTCGGGTGCTCGGGAGTGGATGAAGTTGGGCAACCCCTCCCATGCCCTTCTACAATAATGAGCCAAAGTGGATGAGGAAAAAATAAACCACCGTTTTGTGAAAAATGCATCTACATACAGATGTGAAAACTGCCTCTGTTATTGAATATGATGCTACTGATCTTGTCATTTATTTTATTTTATTAGATAGAAAGCTACTATTATTAGACTGGTTTTATATTAAATAGGAAGGAAGCTAGTTGACTGGTCTTGTCAAAATTGGTTTTATTTAAAGCATCCATGACATGTCATCATTGGTTTTATTTAAAGCATCCATGACAGCAGTACACGAGATTACTACAGATCATTATTATTTATTCGGTAGATTTACCGATTTCAAATTTAACACGCTTCAACCATAGGCTTCAACCAACCAATGGACATAGGTTTCATCCAGCCAATAATGGTTCAGTAGGTGACGTAGGAACAACAACCGGAAGTTAGGCTGATGTTTCGGTAAATCGTGTAGTCACTGTGTGTGTGGGACTAGCAGTCATTCATAATAATAGCATTCAAATAATAAACACGTTTTCCTAATTGGACGTATATACCTCGACGTGTTCACAATGGTAAGAAGAATGTGCAGAATAAGTTCTTTTTAAACCGTTCTTCAAATTGCTAATACCTTTTTGGACATACTGTTTGCTAATGTTCGGCTAAGCTAACTTAGCTCGCTAAGCTAACGTTTACCCCTGCATGATCATACTTGACTTCATTTACAGTCAGTCACTGGTATTTAATTGAACCCAGACGTACCTGTGTATCTGTCATATTGTTACATTATGGATGGAGTTTTTAAGGAGCCGTGCGCAGTAATCACAAAGAGAAAATGTGATGCTGTGTCCAACCGGTATTAATTGGCTTGACTTGACATTTCACGTGTGTAAATTTGTATTTATACTATCAGTAAACAGTTGCTGCCAGACTTTTTTTTTGCTAAATCATGCTAATTCTCAAGCAAGCAACTAAACCCAAAGGTTTATGGTAATTAAAAAAAGTTACTGATCTATATTCTAAAAACAATTTCGTGGGTCACCAGTTCATCCAGTCAGAAGGGAGTATCAGCTTAAAATGTATGGATTTCAATTTTGTCTGCACATGTTGTTTAACATTCCTGGTATCCCTACGTGGAAACACTTGATTCCTGTGGGAATATACAGCTTGGGCTATTCAACACTTTCAAGAACACACATTCAAAAGATTCAAGAACAGTAGCTACTATAGCTGTCATGGGGAAACGTTCAATGTACTATTAAACTAAAGTATTTTCTGTCCACTGCAGAGGATAATATCTCACCTTTACCTCTGATTCCTTGTTTTGTCATAGTCTGTTAATGAGATGTTAAACAATGTCCCATGTCCCACAGTCGATCATGTCCTATAATGGTGGGGCCGTCATGGCCATGCGAGGGAAGCAGTGTGTGGCGGTAGCATCGGATCGTAGATTTGGCATTCAGGCTCAAATGGTCACAACGGATTTCCAGAAGATCTTCCCCATGGGAGACAGGCTGTACATCGGCCTGGCTGGACTGGCCACTGACGTGCAGACAGTGTGAGTATATCCAAGCCTGGGCCCAGCCACCTAGTGTTTTGCAATAACAAAATAATAAATCAAGTGGATGCATGCTTTGGGCATAATCAACTGGATTTGTTTAGTTCACAGAGACTTAAATTCAGACTGAATCTCTATGAACTGAAGGAGGGTCGCCAAATCAAGCCCAAGACCTTCATGAGCATGGTGTCTAACCTGTTATATGAAAAGAGGTGAGTTTACAGAGCTTTACTGTGGTCTTGCATAGATCTGCATTGCCTGACTGGGCAGACCGTCTAATAAACGACAACCTGGTTCATTTATTTTCCCTTTGTTAGGTTTGGACCATATTATATCGAACCTGTGATTGCTGGACTAGATCCCAAGACCTTTGAACCATTCATCTGCTCCCTGGATTTGATCGGCTGTCCCATGGTGACGGAAGACTTTGTTGTGAGCGGCACTTGCTCCGAGCAGATGTATGGCATGTGTGAATCGCTGTGGGAACCAGACATGGTAAGCTGTCTATAAAAAATAAAGAATACCAGCACTCACGTTATATCCAATAGGATTGTTTCTTTTTCAGTTTTCCCCCAACAGCAAGCAATACACAGACGTTTCAGGGAGGCCTTCCTCGTCCGTGTGTTGCTTGCTGCTGGGGGGAAACTGAAAAATAAACATATCCTATTGGATATAACGTGAGTGCTGGTATTTTTTTCTATGGACTGTATCTACCAAAACCGTGCACACGTCACATTATTACTTTGAACTACTCAACTGAGTGCTTATTCTTTTCCTTTCTTCAAGCTCTGTCTGTCATCTAAATAGAGGGCACATTGTTATTATTTGCTGTGATCTGAATATAAATCAATCTTGTTAATGTTTGGCAACATATGAGCAATTGTTGGTTGTTTCACATTGCCTATATCCAAATTTAACCATAAACAAATGTGGTCACTGGACAGTTTAACTTAACTAAGGGATGACAGAACTTTCTGTTCTGTCATCCCTATGCGCCCTACACATTATGAATACAAATCGGCTGAGCACACTATCTGCCAATCTAATCCTAGTACACTGGCTACAGTGATTGATTATTCAAGAGATGTTGAGCATTTAAACCTGTTCTGGGGCCCCAGTAGTCATAGCTGTAAAGCTGTCTAGTGGTGTCCATGTTCAAAATCTCTACAATGAAGCCTGTTAAGCGTGATGGCAGATACTATATGGGAAAAAAGGTTTACTTTTAAGTTTGTTTTTGATTGCTGCCTGATTATTCGTATCCAACACCCGCAGGAACCGGAAGACCTATTTGAGACGATCTCCCAGGCAATGCTGAATGCAGTAGACAGGGATGCCGTGTCGGGAATGGGAGTGGTTGTACATGTGATGTAAGTAGTGATACTAACACTATGCATTTGAAAATAAACCTTACCATCTCTATACATTTGTAATGTTTGATTGCTTTGATTTCTCCAACAGTGAGAAAGACAAGATTACCACACGTACCCTCAAGGCCAGAATGGACTAAAGACCCTCTTCATTCCCTAAATACACATTTTGTATACGAATATTGTTTTGTTAATTGTTCAATAAATAACTACAGTCAAACAGTTACCCTGTTTGTGTCTTGTTACTGAAAAGAGAATTTTGGGTTTCAAACTTTTTAAATGTTCCAACTTTATTCACAGTAGGTCTGTTGCTGCTGTGAATAAAGTTGGAACATTTTAAAAGTGAGTTGAGCTCCCATGTTTTTGCAGTGGCATTATTTGTCTATGAATGAGCTGCACATCATGTCTGTTAGAAACCGTGTCACCTAACTTACTCTACTTCTTACGCCTATATTCTGTTATGCTGCTTTTATATTACAATTCTAAGCATGCAGTAGTCTTAAATACACATCTGTGCACTTGGCCAAATTAAATCTAAAATCATACAGAATATTCAATATCCCTTTCCTGATAACTGTCATGGTGCTTGACATTTATCTAAAAACCATGAAACGACAAATTGGGCCCATTTCAAACAGATTATGTATTTAACAAAAGTGCAAACGGCAAGATTTGTGAACCGTTGCGACAAAAGGCCTTCCTCATACCATATGTACCAAGTACAGCACTAGACCTACTGCGCATGTATCTTATAGTTTTCTTTGTCTTGAGAAAAAATGTTTTGTCCCAAAAAGCCTGTATAACATGTATATAACGACAATGTGACATGCTGTAACCCCTCCAACTGCATATACTTAACCCATTTCAACTGTTTATTATATTTTGACACTTGCTTTGACAATGTAAACATGTTTTCTCATGCCTAAAAAAAAACTAATTTGAATTGAATTTACACAACATTGCTTCAAACAGTGGAATTCATAGGAATGGCACTTGCTGGTGCTGCTAGTGGAAAAATATAGGTTCACTCAAAGCCAACCCAAACGGTAACTTGAGTCAAACCATTTCCAACACTGGGCTAGGTCTATTCTAACAGTGGGATATACAATGGAGAAGGTGAAAAACTGAAGGTACCCTCCTATATTGAGATTTAGTTGAGATATCTTAATGGCTGCCACTGTGCCACATGACATCACTGCTTAAAGCAAACATTAAAACTAAAGTCCAGACTTGGCTGCCACATGACGTCACGTAACGTAACAAGTCCTTACCGGTACTTTTTCCCAAGTGGGACATAAGGCCTTAACGATCTGCCATTTGGGACCCGTCTTGTGCTGCATGTTGTGCCTCGCCCTATGTCAGGTTCATCTCCTTCAGCTCGGCTGCCACAGTTCGTCGCCAGGTTGCTTTAGGCCGACCATTCGTCCTTTTCCCTGCAGGAGTCCAACCTAAACACATGCCACAGCCATCGAAATCGGCAGCGTTTGATCTCCAACACAACACTGTTGCACTTGGTCACCCTGTGTAGCTCTTAGTTAGATATCCTATCAGGCAGAATATTCGGTAGATATTCCTGGGGCATTGATTGTGGAAGGCATCGATTTTCAATGCATCAAATCGATGCCTTCAATGCATGGCTTTTTAAGATTACGTCATATGGCAGCCAAGTCTATGGATTTTTAATGTTTGTTTAGGGCAATGAGAATGATGATGTAAGACGGCTGATATAAAGTGATTTCTTTCTGAAAGCCCCTCAAAATGATGGGCTAGAATTTACTACATAATGCAAAATTAAATCAAGTGCAAATTACATTAGCTACTTATTTAAAAAAGTCTAGTAAAGGATGATGTGGTACTAAACTGATAAAACGTTAGAAAAAATTGCCCCACAGCAAAAACAAGATAAAACTCCCTTTAATATGCAATGAATCATTTCAAGTAACTTTTTTTTCTAATGTCTGTTGGTAACAAAACAATACTGTATACAAACACAAAATTGCTACATTAATGTAAACAAGATATAAAAATGATTCTTATGGTAATAAAACAAGTATTTGCTGTAGAATTCCCCTTTTTATGTTTTCTTTTTCTTAAACCAACCTCCACCAAGCTCACAGTTAAAGTTTAAAAAATATTTCAAAACAATAATGGCAACATAACATTCAAACACCTATGCTTTTTTTAAGTAATAACACTGAGATGCTAAATTCAGTGGTTTGATGTTTCAACTTTACGGGTGGATTCATGTACATTTCAGCCATGCATTTTTGATACTGCATTCTCTTACTTATGAACCATTATATATTGATTTGTTTATTCCCTGTCGTCATTCCAAATTGTCTAACAGCTGTAGTTGTCCTTAGTTGAAGAGGATGCCTGCTGGCTATTGTCGAGTTGTCATGCGATCTGTCCAATTTCTGTGTGTGTGTCTAATAAAATAATAACATGAATGGAAACTGAACAGACAGTACTAACGACTTACTGCTGAAGCTGACACTCGTTCAAGGCATTAGTGAGACAGTTCCCGTGCTGGCGTGAGGAGTACAAGGTGGCAGGGAAGGAAGGCAGAAAAATGGGACAGGGGTTCTTCTCATGTATCATTCCAAATTTTAGGTATCACAAGTTTTCCTTGTAGGACACTGGGACCAGGGAGGTTGGTGCTGGGTTAGTTAAAGGAGAACCAGGGGCGCATTGCTTTTTCAGGATAAGAGTCCAGCGCCCCCTCTCTCTGGGAAAATGTATCAGCCTCAGCTCTGTGCATCCTTCCTGTCAGTCTGTTGGCCTTGCAATGAGACAATACACCAGTAGGGGTTAGGGTTAGGCTATGCCAAGGTCATGGGTGTGGGGGGATTTGATAGGTTTATGACAGGATGAGACTGGCTGGACTGGGAGAGATGATTCTATGATAAGATATTGGACATGAACTCTAAGAATCTTTTGGAGTACTGCTCTGGGTTCACTGTTGAGATTTCAGCCCCCGCCTGTGTTGGAGAAAAGTCATGAAAACAAACATTTAGATTAACACATATCTAAACAAATCTTATGAATTATGTCAATGCATGCCGTGATTTCTACTCTGTGTATTGTTTCTCAAATGGGGGTATGTGGAGGTAAATGAGAGAAAGTGGAGCTTATTGATAAAACATTGACAAACCTGCTGATCTGTAAAGTGTTACACCAAATTAAATAAAAAAAACCTGACTGGCAGAATGAATAAAGCAATGAAAACTGTCATGGCCAGTTGCCTCATTGGAGGCAATAATTGCAACTCACTAATAGTCATATTCTTCAAAAAGGTGGGTTATTATTCGTTCAGCATCATGCTAGCTATGGCTTTCTCTAGCTTTATTCAAAGCAAAGTTTTATAGTCTGTAAAAGGATACTTGGATTCAAAAACAGGGAACAGAAGCCAAAACATTTTTGATAACAACTAACAATGTATAGAATGTAACTAATTCTAATACCCTTTAAAATCAGGGAAAGGTGTTAATGCTTACTTACCCCGTGTTTCACAGTTTTGGCAGCATGTGCAGCTTTTTTCTTAGCATCATAGTGCGTGAGGATGTCAATGATAGCCATGAAGTACACCTCTTTCTTCACAGCACCTACCGCAAGTAGTAAGATACATCAAGGAAATATGAATTCAAAATAAATAAATGATATACATACTAGTGTACATATATGTATGTTAGAGATGCACGGATTGCGGTTACCTCTGCAGATAACCGCAGTTTGGGTCATACAAAGTTACGTTAATTAATAGCGGATTGGGTTAGGGTGGAAAAATTATGTGGAAAATATGAATGACATCCATCTATAGACCCAATATAGATCTATATTATAGCTTTTAAAAAGTGTGAAATCTGTGTGCGTTTTTGTGGTATTTTAATGTGAAGTCATTTTTCATTATCAGGCACAAATTTGCCGTCTGCTACACGTGCCAGCACCTGGAGTCCTTAAAATGCACTGAATGCACTGAATGCACTGTGCAATGCAAACTAATAGGCGAGTGCGCTCTGGTGCGGTATTTCCGAACGCGCCCTATATATTGTCAGATACTTGCATGAGAGGGGGCAGAGTTAGCCGTTTTAGAAGACAGTTTGAGGGTCCAATGGAGTTAAGAGGTTTTGTCAGCACTTTAATACTTTTCATTGGTTCATTATTTTTGCAACCAACACACAGACATAAAGGGTGTTCAATAGCATTGATTCATGGAAAAAAGGAAAAATGGAGTTAGCTGGTTTCAGCTGGACAGCGACGATATGCAAAAGTTGCGCCGTGAGAAAGTGATGGAAGATGGAGGGCTTGCAGACAGTCCTTGGAGTATTAAGTACATCCATTCCATATATATCCATAATAATCCCATTGCCTACAGTACAGTTAGAGCGGCTTCCATAGATGCCTGGGATATTTTTAATTAAATAACTATTTGACATGCGGATGATTAGTTTAGTTATAAATAGGATAATATAATTGTGTGTGTGTGTGTGTGTGTATGTATGTATGTATTTGGTTAAAATGGGTAGGGTTTAAAAAAAGGCAAGAGTTTGCTCTGGTGCACTGGCCTAAAAGTGGGTCCTTAAAAACTGCTAAAACTTCTGAAATGTATGTAGGTATGTATGTGTGTATGTATTTTAAAAGGGGGGGCTTTTTGGTAAAAATCCCTGCCCGCAATACCTTCATATATTTAAAATGAGTCCAAAATAGGGTTACCAGTGAAGGGCCAACTGCCTATTCACTGGGGACTATGCAAGGCAGAGGCGTCCACCCCCCTGAGTCCAAGTTTAAGCTAGACCGCATACCTATGTATGTATGTATGTATTTGGTTGGAATGGGTAGGGTTTAAAAAAAGGCAAGAATTTGCTCTGGTGCACTGGCCTAAAAGTGGGTCCTTAAAAACTGCTAAAACGTCTGAAATGTATGTATGTAGGTATGTATGTGTGTGTGTATTTTAAAAGGGGGGGGGGGGCCTTTTTGGTAAAAATCCCTGCCCGCAATACCTTCCTATATTTAAAATGAGTCCAAAATAGGGTTACCAGTGAAGGGCCAACTGCCTATTCACTGGGGACTATGCAAGGCAGAGGCGTCCACCCCCCTGAGTCCAAGTTTAAGCTAGACCGCATACCTATGTATGTATGTATGTATGTATGTATGTATGTATGTATGTATGTATGTACGTACGTATGTAATTAAAATGGGTGAGGTTTAAAAAAGGCAAAAGCATGCTCTAGTGCACTGCATACACAAGTTTGTATTACACTGGATAAGAGTGCTGCCTACAAACACTACCAAATATACCTATAGCTGACAAAGCCACAGCATGTTGGAGGTCCTTGCGATGTGAACAAAGACTCACTGTCATAGCTCTTGATTGCGTAGACGTCCACAGAAGGGTCAAACTCTCCCGGGCCGAAGAATCCACCAAAGTTGAGTGGGTTTCCCGGGCTGTCGGGTGGGGTGCCAAAGGAGCCAGTCAGTGCTCCTCCACCCATTCCGTCGTTCTCGTATTCCTCCTCATCTCCTACACCTTCTACATCCATCTCTTCCTGCTCTGCCCTATCCACATCATGGATGCCCACCAGCAGACTGTAGTCCATAATCTTCAGGGTGGCCAGGAACTAACACACACACACACACACACACACACACACACACACACACACACACACACACACACACACACACACACACACACACACACACACACACGTTACATTTTGGTAAACATACACAAGCTACCGTACTTGCCAAATGCTGATATATATCTGTTGTAGCTGGTAGGTGCATGAGACTAAACAGCCAGGTAACAAAACAATTCTACTGTCTACAATCACATTGCACTGGTCCACAGTAATTCCAATAGATGATTGCAGTTTCCCCACCTCTACATCACGCTTTAGCTTCTCCAAGAAGTACTTCCTGTTGTCATCTCCTATCTGTAGCTTGTGTCCCTCATTCAGAAAGTCATTATCTTTGAAGGTGGGTAGCTCCTTGGCCTAAAGACAGGGGAAATTAAAAGCAACTTGCAGAAAAATAATGGAGGAATGCACTCATACCTGCAATTCCAATTCCCTGATGAGATATGGTAAAAATACATTTATTTTAAAAATACATATTTTTATAAAGTGCTGTCATTCTCAGTCGGGTGAAGATAAAAACTGACAGCATTGATTCAAGGCCATACAATGGCTGGATTATAACTATTTGCTGTGGTCCATTCAAGAACAGCTTTCATCACATAGAAGTGAAACATACCTTTTCTTTGTCGCTGGCTTCCCTTGAGACTGTAGAACCCTAAATGCCAGAAAAACAGACAGATTGGATACAAATTAATATAAATCAAAAGCATTGCTAGCTAGTGTCTCTTGGTCTCGTAGACAGCATGGCCAATATTAGAAAATGGGCCGTCTCCAGAGAATACTTTGCAAGCACAAACATTTGCTATAAAAGGTTTATAAACAGTCAAAAGGTGTGCAGTGAGTGTGGCATGTTTAGTGTTACTGTCAGGGCTTTACAAACCTGACTAAGCTTCAGCACAGGAACAGTTATCAGCTTTTTGGAGTTGAACGGTTTTTGAAATTCCATGAAATGTAAGGAATGGCAGCCAACACTCACATTCAGGCACTTCTTATTGTATTATTAAAGCAGGCAACATGACAAACAGATGCATTTAGGCTACAAAGCCCTCCTCAGCGTAATTGTCATTGATAATTGCCAATGATTGATTGCCATACACCCGGCGATTTAGTTTGTGCTCACAGTTTGTGCTCACATTCCTTCTAGTTTTAATTAATAAGGTTTCTTTGTGACTACTCATACAGGCACAAGCAGCGAAATGCAAGAGTACAAAAATACTGTGCAACATCAACATAACAATAATAAAGCTGATATAACACAAGAAAAAGCCTCATGAAGAATTACTATTGCAGCAATAGCAACATCATATCGAAAAACTATTTGCAATGAGGTATAGCCATGTGTACAGAATCAGATACCTTTTATATTATAATTTTATAGGAATAACTACTGTTCAGCATGCCAACAAAATTATTATCCACCCCCCCCCCCTTCCTCTTTTTTCCCATTGTATCCTTGTTTGTGGCTCTAACGGCCACCGAGTAGAAGGTCTTCCGCCAACGAGATTACAAGTATTTTCCACTTCATGGTCATTCACCCCCCCCCCCTTATTTAACAGTAGTTACTCCATTTTCAGAAAACACTATAAATGTTTCTCTGTTACTCTGTGCAAGTCTGATTGTTCTATTAAACTTCAACCTAGATAAAGTGTTGGTTCTAAAATAAAACACACAATCTGAGCTCATTACTCACATGTAGATATCTAAATGCATTTAATTTACTGTAGCACAACTAATAATACATCGCATGGATGCACCTGGGACGTATCCTCAGTGATGTATCCTGAGGTCAACTGGGTTTCGGGTCTTCCAACATCATACCCCTCACTCAGGCGACCCAGCCGGGGTGATCAAGTCCCGACTTACGTCCCAGTAGCTACCCTCAATCAGTCCCACTAGGCAAATGGCAAATATTTCTTGACACCTCTGTCTGTATTTGAGACTTTTGATGCTCTACCCACACGGTCAAATCAATAAAAACATCATACTTGTCATCATGTTGAATGCAGAAGTAACAGAATGTTTCAGTTATGACTCCACTGATGATATTGCCAGACAGATTCTCTAAAGAATAATGAAAGTTGCTTCAACGTTGACATGTGTTTTTTTTTTACTATATTATTCAAAGTGATGTGTAACATATGTTCCTACCTTCAGGTCATACTTGCGATGTACAGTGAGGCGATGGCTGAATACATTCCGTGTCACTACCATGTAGGTCTCCACGCCATCCACTGTTAGCCTGTACATGCCCAGAAACTGAGGGAGCAGTGTGCTGCCGTGACATTCCACAATGAACTGAAATGGATACATTGCAGAGTCAGTAATTGTTAAACGTTAATAATGCAGGTGGGTGAAGGTGTGTGAACAGTGATCATCACCTACTTTGATATGGTTATCACAATAATAACTGACTGACAAGACACATTTCAGTACAGACTTGTATATGTGCATGTCATTGTCATGAGCAACACAAGTCCAGTCAGAAACTACTTGGTAGTGCACATTTACAATAAAAGTGAACCCATCATTATTAAAGCAGCACTATAACTTGCCTTTTCTACCCCGGATTTGAACATGGTTTCCTGATTTAGTGCTGACATTTTTACCAACGAATAGAACTAATAGAGCCGGCCTGCTTGCTTGCTTGGGGAATTAATTCAATCTTGACCATCAGGTCAAAATTCTTGTCGGATCTTGTATGTAGGCATACATGACGAAATTGTTACAATATAAATGTCTCATATAAGAGCAGGGAGACAAAACCAAAATACAACTTACTAGTGTAAGTTATATTGTATTATTACACAGCTTGGTCGAATTGCTTGATTCTGATTGGTCAATCGCTGAGTTCAGCGGTATGTTATTTATGGGTAATGACCCATAGGCTCAATAACCGAAAAGACTGCCATCTAATCAAAGGCTCAAGAGCATCTGGCTCATATCAAACTGCGCTGCTTGATTTAGTGCTGTATCCAACATGACAGCCATGTATACAAACACACAATGTCAGTTACAACTAAACATTGCTCTCAAGAATGTTTTTGAAAACATTATTTTGAACACAGAAATACACAATGCAGTAACTGAATTGATTCTATTTGATCAACATTTCTTTGTTTTCCAAGGCGACTGTGCCCGCCCAACACTTTTTTACTTACTTTTTTGACTTTTGGGTAATTTTTTTTATTAAGTAGCCATGTAATAAGTGGGATAATGTACGCCACGACTGTAGTTGTTTAGAATTAACCCCCTTCAGGACCCTGTCACGTTTCTCAACAACTACCGGCATATAATCCCTTGCATAACATAATTTAAAAATGTTACATAGTGAGGCTTTAACACACCCTAAAGCATGATTCACCATGCAACCATTATCCCCAATGGCAGTTGCAAGGAGTTGCATTGGTTGACCTAAAAACTGTCTTGTTGCAAGGAGTTGTGACTAGTTAGTTGCATTGGTGCAGTTCGGCCTTATTGTCAAGTATGCTGCATTTCAATTGTGTACTTAAATCCCAGTTAGTTTGGCATTACGCTGCTCTCTGCTGCTGCTCCGCACATCATACATGTGGTATTCACCCACCTCCTCCCCATCTCCACCTGCTTAGATCTGGCTTTCAGAAACTTTATCA
The DNA here is from genome assembly GCF_964188405.1 of Protomyctophum parallelum. Lineage (NCBI taxonomy): Eukaryota > Metazoa > Chordata > Actinopteri > Myctophiformes > Myctophidae > Protomyctophum > Protomyctophum parallelum. The sequence goes on along the minus strand of NC_139702.1, from coordinate 20,628,813 downwards.
TGTGGCCAGCCTCTGATATCAGTCATCTATCTATTCATTTGTTATTTGATTTGATAGTTAAGAATAAAGAAAGTCATATAACAGGGAAATATAAAATATCCCCATTATGCAAAGTAATAAAAAAATGAGTAAAATTCTATATATTGTGGGTTCATAATTAATAGGCATGTATATTTAATTGGTTATTTCAATCGCAACCATTACACACTTGTGAAACCTCCCCGGGGGTCTGCAAAGATATTGACTACATGAACGTACATGTCTGTGTGTCTGTCTGTGAGCATAGCCCTGGCGCTTTTCTGACCGAGCAGCCTCAAACTTGGCATGTGTGTCCCATATGAGCCGGGGGTATGCTGTGCCAAGTGCCAATTTGATCAGATGAAAACAGAACAGTTTTTGGGAAAGAAAAACCCCACATGTATCTGTCTGACCGCAGGTCTAAGGATGATGATGGGGGGGCAGTGAGGTTAATGTTGTTACAAAGTTGCATATTTTTACATAGCCAAAGGGAAGAAGTATAGTGGACATTTTTAAATTAGTCTCATGTGAAAACAGGCACTGAACTTGTGTGGCGGAAGTTTTCATAATTTCACAGCAAGCATCCTAGTACGGTCATCGTGGTCGAGCGAGCATTGGTTACAAGAGCGAGAGTGTGACAGGCTGCCTCTACGTACCTGTAGCCTAAACAGTTAAGTGACAAAAATGCTTCAAAGCAATGTTGACATAACTCAGAGAATACTTATGTTGCATTTGGGATGGCTTGTCCAACTACGATGCAAATACAATTAGGTCTGTTATAGGGAGAGGATGGTTATGAGTCTCACTTTCTCAAAAGAAGTAAGAAAAGAGAGAGGCACACCGCTCAGTGCTTGTACTTCACAAATCACAACACACAAAAGAATGATTGATTAAGTTGACATTCAAGATGTGATTTTAGGCTAGAAACAGATCTGCCAACTCCACCTGTTAACCCCTGGTCCATGTGATAATGAATGATTGTGAGTGAAATAAAGAAAATGTATGATGATGATTCGCTTATCCTGTTTTTTCGATGGATTTAAGTTAGTCTCACGTGCTTACAGTCACCTCTCGCGCGAGTATAACATACTATACTGTAAATAAAACTGCTGCCAATGAGGACATGTGAAAATGGTCTGTTCCATTGCCAGTCCAGCAACTTGTGCTAATTGTTTTGCTAATTCTTGCACTGTAGTGAAAACACATATGTACTTTATCAATATTTGAGTTGTCCTAGGACGTATACCTGGTGGTATTTCTTGAGGATGTTGTGCATCTCAGCTATGTCTTCGCTGGACACGGTCTTGATGACGAATCGGTGATCGTAACTGGAGAGGATGCGGTTGCCAAATCGATCCCCGCTGTTCACCGGGGCACTCCTCGTCAGAGAGTTCTGACCCCAAATCAGAGGGCAACAGGAGACAGACATCATACAATGGACTATAGTTGGTTATTAATGCAGTAATCACATTACTTTGCATGTAGCTTATTATGCCCTCTCAACAGGGAACCATGGAAAATCTATCTTCAATCTGCCAATGTTTCAGGCAACTTATTATATTGTCCAATGCTTGCGTGTTGTGTTATACTAGGTCTTATCATCCAGTAACTCTAAAAGTCTCCCTGTCTCATGTTCTATCCCCCACAAAAGGATATTGACTTGAAGGCACATCTCTCTCACCTGATAGTCCTGATCGTCAATGCAGAACCTCTCCCTGAGGTTTCGGAACACCATAGGACAGTACTCTTTGAACTTAAAGCGGCTGGGCAGATTTTCTCTGAGTGGGGCGACATGGTGACACAAGCTTAAGGAATACAGCCAAAACTAGTTTTGAAGAATGTAAAACTAGTACTTTTAAAAGATTGGGCTATTACAAAAGGGACTCATGGTTATGGGATATTTCATGCACAGCAAACAAATCCTCAAGTCAAACATTAAACCACTACATAGCCAAACATATTTTAAGCATTACGAAGATTCAAATCTGGTTTTAAGATTTTAATTATGGGCAAGAGAGCAATAACTTGAACTGAATAAGCAGGAAAGAAAAACCCCAAAGTGTGGATATTGAATGAAACATGAATGAAAAAATATATTATCTTGCGAGTCTTCTTTACTTCACTCCGGAGTAACTGCCTAGGTAGACTGAACATGTCTGCTATACTAAACTGGTGCTTTGCCATGAGGATTATTTGCATTGCAAAGCTGCTCAGTTAACTGCTCAGTGGTGATGCTTTGACAACAACCTCGGCATGAATACAACCTGAACATTACACAATGTATAGGTCATCTCAGTGGATACATTTAGGGCTTGAATACAGAATCTACTGTGCTGTCAAATGCCATTTCTATTTTCTACAACAATTTATTTTGCCTGCATCTTGGTTCCAATGGGTTGTAATTGTAATGCATGGGAGAAGTAGCTAACAGCTTAGAGACAACTCATGTACGTACTTGTTAAATAGATGGTTGTCCACTTTGATCTTACTGTAGGCTTTAAAGTCATCTGGCATCAGCATTACTGGTACAGGCACGTTACTTAACTCATTGATCTGAGGGAGAATGACATCAGAAAGATTGATCAGAATAGAAACAAGACAAAAACACGTACACATTGAGAGCCAGGGTGAAAAATAAATCTCAATTATAGACACTTTTTATTTTATTTGAAATCACAAAGTGTTTTGTATAGCTCATGGCAATTTACATTATGCAATTGAAAGTTCTATCCATTACATTTAATCCTAACAAATCATAACCTAACATCTTCCTTATTTCATTCCCAAAGCTGTTATTGATGATTATGAATGCTGAAAAGGAAAGCATGTTAAAAATATATATATAAATATATCAAATGTGTATGCGTACACACACTACAATTAATATCATTATTGAGCAAACTAAACAGTTGTTTTGTCAATAACAGGAAGGCCCAATAGAACCCACTGAACGTAAATCACTGACAGTGTATTAACCTGCAACAATCATAAACTCTTTGTTTGTCATCCTCCTACCACATCTGCATTTATAAACTGAATTTGACAGAGAGCCAATGAATAGACTAACACAGAAGAGCAAATTCTCGCAACTTGGAAGCCAATCAAGCCATATAGAATAGAATGATCATCAAAATCTTATCACCTAATCTCCCAAGAGTGTCACACTCACAAATGGGGTGTACTGTATCATATGTCTGTGACACAAACATATGTTATCTCATAGCTACATAAGTTAGCTCACTAAGACATGATGGATGTGAACTGCTCCAGTATCACAACTAGGACATCATTAAAATGCATACATCTTATCACTAAAAGAAGAGAGCGCTTTGATGAGAAGTCTGTCTGATGTCTTTGATCAGATTACCACCCACACTTCTAATCAGATTCAGTGGCTCTATATCTACCCAGTACCCACATGTCCACTGCTCTGTTCCAACTTCTCAATAAGCTACAATAGCTATAATTTCTTGACCCGTTATTTTGGCAGTGCCATTTGAATGAAAGATTTCAGCTTCACCCAACTCAGATGGTTATCAGGCCCCATTTATGCTGGCAGCCAAATCCAGCCTGAATCAGATCTCTGTGCCACATCCAGATTGGAATCCGATTTGTATAAATAAGTCTAAACCCAAACCATTTTTATAAATATGACTTGAGCCACATTCAGAGGTGGTTTCAAATTTGATTTCAGGAGATCCGTCTCAGTCTGAATGCAGTAACCTGGTTTAACATCCAAACAAATCAATACAAATTGGATTCCATGTCACTCGTCTGTGTTTAGATTTATTTAACAAATCTGATTCCAAACTGGATGTGGCAAAGATCTGACTACGGCCAAGATTTGGCTGCCAGTGTAAATGAGGCCTTAACATCAGTCTGAACAGAGATCTGTGACAGATCCGATCTAGTTATTTGCAAATGCAGTGTGAACGGTTGGGCCAAAAGAGCAGATTTGAGAAATAAATCAGATTTGAATTGGATTTGACTGGATGCGACTGCAGACTGGCGACTACTGACTGGGGACTAAGTGTTTTGCTCAGGGACAGTTCGACACACAAACTGGGACCCGGACAACCGGTGACCTTCTTATTACCAAGACAGCCTCTCTCAGTCTCTGCCCACTACGGTTGCCCCCCAACAACACTGAACACTAGAAGTCAGTCAATACTTTCATCAGCAAGTCAATGAACAAGAATCTCTAGAGAATATAGAAGGTGTGTTCATGTCCTTGAAGAAGCTTGTGTATGAACAATTTATTTAATGTATCAAAGTGGCCAGCCCTTAGGGCACATCACACAAGAGAGGCTTTTTCAAATGAAGGGGGTGTGTCCAAACTGTCAATATTGACAAAATTAATGACACATTTCTAATTAAAGGATGACGACCACTGTTGACTTCATCACTCACTCTGCTTTCCATAGCCACACAGAGCTCTGCTAAAAACAAATGTGATATGTTTCTTCTCTAGACTATTTATAGGCTGGTGGTGTGTGGAGCTGAATCACAGATGGTGCATGTACTGAGCAAAGCATTAGTCGCTTGGTTTTTCCAGTGATTTGTTCCATTTAATTATTTTTTAGAGGTGGCTTGCCTGCAAGGATGCTGCATTGGATCAAAAGCATGGGCCGCCTTTATTTGGGTGAAGTCATTGACGACGACTCCAGACCAGTGGTCTCTTTTGTGCCTCAGTCAGTCTTATAACTTGCAGCTCTACCTGACCTGTCACACCCCTCCCTGCCAGAACAGACGCATGAGAAAGGAGCAGTGCAGATCACGACTAAGCTCCATATTATTCACTGACTGAAATATACGACTGGCTTGCAACCCCTACAATGGTTAGTTCGCCAACGGTACAAATAAATAACTTAAATGAACCGTTATCACAGCTACAAAGAGCTGCACAGATCCACATCCATGCATGGGTGGATGGATGGATGTGGGCCAACAACTAGCCAGTTGCTACCAAATGCTGCTCGCAAGAGGGCTAGCTCTGTCAGCACATATCGGTTAAAGCAGCTACCAAGTACCTGGCAAACATCCATCACCCATAAACTACAGTCGCTAAGTTACATGACTCACTGATGGCATGGCCAGCATGTCACACAGTTGGTTTGATAGATGCACGGCAGCTGGCTAATCCAGCCAGGAATCTAAAATCAAAACAGCACACACGGGTTTAGTGAACTTAGCTGTTGAAGGGAAGGTAAACAAATCGTGACATATTTACCGTATGGTTGACACCCCACATTAAAACGCTGAGAATAGGCTCACTGGCGCGGAATAATTTCACTTTCTGTCCAATAAAATGTTTCTTTTTCGTCTTGGTTTTGCTGGCGCTCACGGGCGCTGCGCTGGTACAGTTGGATGCCATGTCTGTGGCTGGGAATTAAAGATTCAACCTGCCACTACTGAAGCCTCTTACAACAACACTATTAAATGTTCAAGTTAAGAGCATAAAATCTATAAGTGCGTCATGTCAGCTCGTCCAACTTGCGGTGTCTTTGAATCATATGATATCTTGTAGTAAATCAGCGGTGTTGCATTTTGCGCCGTCACCACCCTTCCTTCCTCCCCGGTTCGGAGCAGCAGGCCACGGTGTGGTTCGGTTAGATCAGCGGGCGCACAGAGCGAGCGAGCGGGACGGCCATCGGGACACGGGACAACACGCCGCCTTCCACCCGGGACTCACGACTCCCGTAACCTTCTGCTGTCGTCTGCCACCCGTAGCGGTTGGAGATAGTTTTATTTTGAGGTGAGTAGTCCCATTATGATACGCCTGAGATTGTTGTCACCACCAGCTTTTGGGGTCTCTCCTCAAGATGGCGTCTCTGATCCACTTCGCAGTGAATTGCGCCCCCAAAAGGCTGGAGCGTAGAACTACAAGAACTCAAAGCTCGCAGTCCCAGGTCTACGCGAGATGAATACGGTACATTTATGATTTATCATATGAATTTATTTATTTATTTTTAATGTGGAGCGGTGAAACATTTTACATTTTCATGTAGGCCTACACTAGGCTACACGTTTTTAAAATACTAAATATTTAGTGTGAGACGATCGAGGGTGTCAGAATTTAGTCTTTTAAAAATCTTTCCAAAAATCTTGTCAAAACTCTTGTAGTGCATGGGAGACCTTTTTTGAACATAAAGAATTCAACACGGGTTTCATCTTCTGCTGTATTAATTGGTCTCATTTTTTTCATGTCTTATTACAACAACACTACCAATAAAATACGTTCTATCATTATAATAATATTATAACGTATTGTTTTATTGGTAGTGTTGTTGTTATTGTATTTTAAAAACGAAATAAAATGAAACAAAATAGTTATTCTCAAATGTAGTTGTGTCTGCTGCCACTGTAGAATTTAAATATAAATTCATGGTGAGTTTAGATTTTCAGTCAAAAACGGGGCGTGGTAAGGATATAACACTCCTGAATTACTAGATGATGAATATGTTATTGAAAATGCTATAATTGTCACAAGAAAAATTAAGCTATGGGCTTAAGCCTTAACAATAATATAATGCTGGAGATGGGATGGGATGTAAAATGTAGCATGGTAGTGAAAACCCTGTATGCCCCTTGAACAAGGCGACAAAATAATATCACGTGATTCAAAATGGGCAGTCCTCCGACGGTACTGAAAAAAAAAAGCCATTTTCTGGCGCTGCTGCAAATTCTAACCAAGTCCAAATAATTTACCTGGATCCTCGTTTTGGAGTAGTGTGGAACTTTTATGTCATATCAGGTAAGAATGAAGCACCGGTGATGAATCTTTATTCAACGCAATGCACATGTTTACTTAAACACACACAAAAGTGCACGGTGTCACATTTTGACTCTCTTGTTCGTCTCTGATAGAACACTGTCAGTGGATTTAAGATGGCTGCTTTGTGTACCAGTGTGATTTTTTTTTAAGCTTTACCTCTCCAGTAATAAGCCATTGTGTTAAATAGATTTTATTCTGACCCCCGATTACACGGGAACGCGCTACCGAAATTCAAATGCTATTTTGTTGGACCGCTGGTTGAGTAACACAAATGATGCACGAGATGAGGCCACACAGGGGCAATTGAATACTATAGGGTCCTGTGCAGAGTAGACCCTGCGCTGGTGTATTCTCAACACACAATTTGTTGGCAAATCTATAGTAGAAAACGAAACGGCACATTATTTTGACTGGCACCAATGCCCCATGATGCAGAAAAACACGGGACAAGGGAAATAAACAATAGTTGAGACAAAGTTAATCGACCCTTTTCTGTCATATGATCATGTTACAGCAGACGTAGTACCTAATGAGTGCATTTACCAATTTGCTTGTTCTGCAGATATTTCCAAATGGATAAAATGCAACCCAACCGTATTAAAATCACAGATCTTAATCCAAATCTCACATGCCCCCTGTGTGCTGGTTACTTCATTGATGCTACAACCATTGTAGAATGCCTGCACTCGTGTAAGTTTTAAATAATGGATGCAAATGTATATTATGTACCTTAATGGCATTGGTAAATTTGATATGCATAAACATTTGTCAGTAAGCAAACAAATCCAGACCTTTTTAGCACAGCTCTGTTCTGGAATCTCATTCTCTTTTCTACCTGTCTGCTCTGTACAGTTTGTAAGACATGTATTGTTGCCTTTCTGGAGACGAACAAGTTCTGTCCTCGATGTGATGTCCAGGTACACAAGACGTGTCCACAGCTCAGCATCAGGTAAGTCAAACATGAGGTTGCATGAGGTTGCACTTTTAAATACAAATAAACATTCTCTTCAATAACGAATTACTTTATTTTATTTTCAGAGCGGATAAAACTCTACAAGATATTGTGTACAAGCTAGTTCCTGGGTTATTTAAAGGTGAGGTCACATTTGCTGAGGAAGAGAGCGCAAAATTGTATAAGCAAAACGAGTAGAAGACACATTTGTTTTGTCCTTAGTACTCCTGTTGATGTGCTGCGTTCACAATGGTAAGAATGCGTAGAAATCTTGTTTTTGTTTGTGTTGAACTTAGATGAGATGAAACGGAGACGGGACTTTTATGCAGAGAACCGGGTTCTGGAGCCAGGAGAAGTGGTTGAGACCTTTAACATTGCAGAGGATGAAATCATCAGCCTCTCTATACAGTTCTATGAGAGGAACAAGTCAGTACTTCAATACCACTACATTATCAATACTAAATAATTAATTCTGAGGGAAACACTGACATACTCAAAAGAACATTACCTATGAGAGAAAATCATGACATTTGATTATGCTTTAGTTTATTCAAATTGCACATTTTAGATGCATTAAAATAAAACTGCAGCGTAGCTTGATTTGACCATATGCCTTGAGAAATGCAATATTAGTTGAAAACGCTATGGTAGAATGTAGTTTATTTTCCTCACAGAAATTGTGTTATGTTTATTGAGTTGACAATTTTTACATCCTTTTTTTTCTGTATACCCACAGAAATAATGATAGACAACATGCAGATGTGGATGGAGACAAGGTAGGAATCTAGGAAAGTTTACTGAAGCAACACTTGCCCACCTGCCCATGGCAGGTATATAAAATGTTCGGCAGGTGGAGCTTTCAGGTTACTCGGCCGGGCAAGTGCTCGTTTAAGCCAAGGTGTGACACAGCCGTCTAAACATAACACGAGATCAGGGGTGTAGTAGGGGAGGGGGGAGCGCCATCCCCCCACTTCTACTTCTCTCACGCCTAAAATTATTTTTGGGCAAAAATAAGTTTATTTTTACTTGTCATGTACTTGTATGGATACAATTAAGCATTGTCCCTGTTTCTAAATAGGCGGCGGTGGCTCAGGGGTAGAGTGCCTGGATGGTAACCGTAAGGTTGCCAGTTCGAACCTGGGCTCCCCCAGAGTTACTGTCGAAGTGTCCTTGAGCAAGACACTGAACCCCTAATTGCTCCCGATGTGCTAGTTGGTGCCTTGCATGGTTTCCGCTGCCATCGGTGTATGTGTGTGAATGGGTGAATGTAATGCACAATCTCTGTAAAGCGCATTGGATAAAGGCGCTATATAAATGCACCATTTACCATTTAGGCTATACACGTCTGCATGTTTTATAGTGCGTGTGTTGCGCACATGCACGCAATGCGCATGCATGTGTCTTATGGGGCGTCCCCCCACTTCTAAAAGTAGCACTACAACACTGCACGAGATATTTGTCTAGTGTCTAAACACCTGAATGTGGCCAGAGTGCTCTGTTTTCTGGTCTGTGGACTGTAAAATAAGAGCTTTCACTGTTGCCATACTTGATGTGTGTGAACCCATAGTCATAGCCATGTAGGCATTTGGCATAAAAATTGAGGTATAACATTTTTTATCACACAGCCCCAGAAAGTAATTAAAAAAACCATTACATTGAATGGTAATTCAAATTTGACCTATCATTTTATAATGGACAATTTTCTTTTCGGGCAAGAGGGCATGACCTTTGGACAAGTAGAACATGATAGTCACTTGCTCGTCTGAGACTTTAGTGTGAATCCCTGCGACACTCGTTTTTTATGGTGTTGCTCTCTTTGCCTCAATTTACCACAATCTTCTTTGTTTCAGGCCAATGGGAAGCGTTTCCTGCAGTGCCCGGCAGCTATGTCTGTCATGCATTTAGCAAAATTTCTTCGAAGCAAAATGGACATTCCCAGCAGTTATCGGGTAATGCAACAGTTTCCCACAACAGCACCCATATACTTTTATAGACATACCGGTATTCTCTCTTTTTTAAATGTATTTTTAATATGTACTTTATTTACCGGACAGTGCATGTTAATGAATATTCAATGTATAAGAATTGAATCAATTGAACATGATCTCATGTAAACATGCCAGATTTAGAAATAAGCCAATTTCCATCCATAGTGTGTAATGTGAATGTATGAATGTATTTAGTGTGAGTGCAACATTGGAAAGAAATCTAACCTATGACAATCTGACAGATTTGTTATTTTGTGGCCTCATAACTCATCCTTCCTCTGTAATACAGGTAGAGGTGTTGTATGGGGATGAGCCCTTGAAGGACTATTACACACTCATGGATATTGCCTACTTCTACGAGTGGAGACGAGTGAGTGCCTTACATTTACAACTTTAAAAGAGTAGTTCACCCCAAAGAATACTTATTTTCTAACAATTACACGCCCCATGAAGCCTTGAATTGATTGATTTGTTTTTGTTACATTCCTAAACCAATAATTTGATGACCGGCAGAATCTCCTCCGGTAGGAGACTCAAAGAGTTTTTTCGGTGAACTACTCCAATGTCTTTATCTTCTACTTGTTTGGTTGACTTCTGAGTATCACTGGCTTGTCTGGTCAAGTTGGGTTGAACATCGTCAAAGCATGAAATATTCTTGAGTAACCAGTGTTGTTAGCCCATTTGATTAAACGGGTCCACACACAAACACATTGGTTATTCAGGGTTCCTTGCAATGTTTGTCCAGAGCTGATCTTTTTGTTGCCCGCACAGAATACAAAACTCTGATGCTGGCATTAAAAGCAACCAAAGGTATGGCTCCCCCATATCTTGCAAGTATGATCGAACCCTACAAACCCGTGCACTCAGATCAGCCAACGCAGGGAAGCTGGAAGTGGGGGGGGGGGGGGGGGGGGGGACCAGGACCAGTGTAGCGACCAGCATTACATTAGATAATTGACACTAGGTGAAAAAATGGGTTGCAAAAATCGTGGGATTAAAAAAAGATGAAACAAAATAAACAAATTGTATATTGGCAGAATTTGTCTCCAACACACCATGTTCTTCATCTTAGTTTATGCACCTCTGTAGAGATGTTGTAGTTTTTGCCATCTTGACTCTTTAGACGATTCGACTCAAGGCTGTTCGGTCTAGTCTAAACGGCTGCATGAGGCTTTTATAGCAGTACTGAGAATATGCAGGAACTTCAGCTTAACACATTCGGAGATTCGGAACCCAGTTTAGACACCTAATAGCTCTACATAGTACCATTTGACAAAGGTAGTGTATAGCAATTTTAAGATGGGTGCCATATACCACCAAAAGAGGTTCCCAATGATTATCATTTAATCTATTCAGTATCATAAGCTACTACATAAGACTTCTGTTATCTCTGCACCTCCTTACAGACTGGACCCATCCCCTTGCAGTACTTGGTAAAACCGACCCGAAAGCGCAGGAGAGTGTCCTTGTCTGCTGTCCAGGGCCATTCCGATGGCGTCAACACCAGCCCCACCTCAGAGAGTGACACTCACAGCGACAAAGTCCACAGTCCTGCCGTTGCTCAAGCATCCAGGGCCTCGTCACTACCCAGCCCTGCATCTCACAGCCTCACTCCTGCCCTCCAAAGCTCAAATGGTACCACAGTGTCCAACAACACTCAGCGACATTCTTTGTCCTCTAAATCGGGCAGCAGTGCTCGTAAGGTGACTGTCAACGGCACCAGCTCTGGAGGTGGCAAAGAGGAGGCAAGGGGAGGTGATAAAAGCGGTTTACCTCCTCCGACCTAAACCTGCATGAAGAGCAACTGGGAGGACATTGTTTTAAATTGCTCCCTACTTCCATGTCACCTCTCAACCAGAACAAAAAAAGAATAAACCAGGTGAAAACGTCTTCCTGGAGAAATGGGATGGAGATTGTTTTCATTATTTCAGCAAAAAGACTGAAATGTGCAGCCAAATAGACGCTTGTGTGCGTGTGTGCGTGCGTGTGTGCGCGTGGTTGTGTGTTAGACTAGAACAATGCACACATACAAAATGTACAGTATGTATCAAATGTGAGCATGTGTGCATACATATGTATAAACTATCTTTTATACAAGATATTGTAATTGTTTTGTATTGTATATGCAGTAGTTGTTTCTTTCCCATAGTTCATCAACACGGAGTTGGCTAAGTATGACTTTGGACAAAATGCTCAACTGCATTGCAGTGCAATTCACAGCATAAGTTGGATGTAAAAAGGTCTAAACCAATTGTCATGCCTTTTGACAGTCATGTTATAACTACTGTATAAGTGTTCAGTATAAGCAACCATTCATCTGGTACTGTAGGAACCATGCTTTGTCAAGGATAGCTTGCATAAAATGTTGATGCACTTTCTCAATTTTAGACCATAACATCCAAGCCAAACAAGTGTGCTTTACAATGGGAATGGGGTTATCCGTTAAAATACTCTAGACAACCCCAAGCACTACCAAGTTGAAAAACCAAGGTTTGTCAAAGAGAGACCATATACCTGTTCTTATGGCAGACAAGAACTCAAAAGGGATTTGATATTTCATCACATCTTTTATATTTACCATACATTTCAACATTCCTTTTGTTTGTTTGAACATACAATGATACGTTATGTTTATCAGCCATATGTGCATGTTTTAGGTCAATAAAATGTTTACTTACTAGGTTTTGACCCAAAGTGTCCTATGTTCACTCAAGTACTGGTCATATCAACAAGAGGACCTTTTGTCAACAAGCCACAAAACTTAAAGGCTGTTGCTTGCTAATCCTAAAATGCAGTATGTTCGTCTATATAGCGGTAGCCTACTAAAATGCTGGCTGGCTGTTTGCTAAAGTTAAATATCACAGCAAAAACTAGAAGTATTAAAAAAAAAAAAATAGGGCTGTCAAAATAACGGAGTTAAATGAATTGTGAAATTAATTTGGGATGTATGTGACATCTCATCTCACCATGCTTAGATGAGATGCCATACAATGATACACTGCACTATAGCCCTAGCTGGATCAGGGAAAAACAAGTCTGTTATTGCCATTAAAGGCTGCACAATTTACATAAGCAGCAGCTCAAATCACATAGCATGACAACAGGGTGAGAGACAGAAACACCATCCTACCACACTGGATTTGTTGTAAAGAATAAAACATACATGCATACGTATGTTAAATGTACATATCCGCCTTCCGTCACTTTCCATTCCCACAATAATATACAGAAAAAAGACACATTTTGGACATAGTTCGAATGGTGATTAATCATGATTATTTTTAATTGGATTATTTTATCGTTTGACAGCCTATAGTTTCACAGATGTAGTTAAATAGTAAAATACATGTAATTTCAAGAGTGTTCGAGCTTTCAACAAAAACTAACAGCATTAACTTATGTACCGGTATACATTTTTCATAAAGACCTTTACAATATAGATGATGAAAATGTAACAAACTTGAAATTATTGAATAGGTCTTGTAGTGTAAATGTAAACCGTATGATGCAATGTTACAGTAGGTGCAAAGAAACCATGACCTTTTAATACATGTAGTGATTTAAACTGTGCAAAGTTTTAACAGCAATAATGATTTGTGCTTTGTCAAGGGTCTTCAAGAGTTTGTTCTCGTGGGGCAAGTTTGATGAAGTCTTGCTTATGTGTGCCATCACAATAAGGTGGATTATTAGTGTACTTGCAGCCACACAACCATACTGTCATGTCTTTCTCAGGGACAAATCGCAACGGGAACATCCCTGGGGCTTTTGTCTTGTGGGCACCATCACAGAAAGGCTACAGGGGAAAAGGGTGGGAGAGTTCAAATTATGTTTCATAAAATATTATGTGAGGAGTTTTTTTTTTTAGATAGATTTTTCATTACAAGTCTCTCCTGATTTAATATTACATCATGTTTAACACAGCACCTGTTTCTTGCTATGACCGCAGGTACACCACGAGTAACGCTTCCCAGCAATAAGTTCCACCTTGAATGGAGTTTTGGAGGCAATTACAGCCTTTACAGGCTCTTCTGGGGGTCGGGTGCAATATTGGATCTGTGGATAATATTATATACCGTACGTAGGTTACTAGACCGGTATTCAAACCCAAGCATCAAAATAATAGCAAAGAACCAATAGCCTATGGCTATTTACGCTATTTAGCAATACTGGGTACGTATCAACGTATGTATAATGAATGAGACCTTATACTACTTACTTTTGAAGTTTCCATAGACAGTCTCAAGGTTGAAATGATCCACGGGCGCAAAATTGCTGTTGACACTGTCAGTGTCATTGAGCTCATGTTTACCTGTTTTGTCTCTCACACACACGAGTCTACTCTACGCTATTCTACACGAAGAGGTCAGCAATAGGCTAATTAGTAGGCTAAAAGTCAATTATGTGAAGTTGTCGATTAAACCGGCGGCGCCACAGTTACCTGCTATTATACGTCTAAATATCACAAGCAGAAACTGATTTTAAATTATACGCGGTCACTTCCGGAAGAGTGGCGTCGCACATAGTAACGTGCCCCGGTCTATGGGGGCATGTCCTAGAGTATAAGGGAATGCCAGAGCAGCCAGACATTCATGCAATCTCAATTTGCATATCAAATCTGCCTATGAGCGAGGTTATGGGAAAGCACAGCAATTATCATTTACCAGTGGTTCCACCAGGATTCAGGAATGTTAGGATACAGTGTGTGCAACCCAGATTCAGCACAAACAAGGGACCAAATTAATTTAGTTCCTATGCCACAAAAATGTGTAACGCCCTACCAACTGTCATTAAGACAGACACAGATATGTGAATCCCTTGACTCCTTCAAAACCACTCTCAAAGAGCACCGGACGACTGCAATTCAAAACTGGCCCCTGCAGTAAAATCTGAATCCCCCACCCACCCCCTCACTGTATACGTTTTTGACCTCTTTCCTGTTTTTAGCTATATAGAAGTGTATATATTTGTACGTCTCTAAATGTTATGATGAATTGAAATCGGTGGACCCTCTTGTAAACAAGTGTAATGCTTTCTGGTGTCGTCCACTCACAGTTAACAGTTTTTGTATTGAGTTGTGCTTGAGATGTACTGTAATTCTGCAAACTGTTAATAAATACTTCAATCAATCAATCAGCCTATATCTTATAAAGTATCTTATAAGTGTAGCCTATAAAAGAAAGAATTCATGGTCTCAGAGTCACATTGAACACACCAGTTAGGCTATTAAATGTACATTGTACACAGGTTATAAAGCATATCATTGTATTTTGGTGTTATTTATTTTATTTATGTTGATTCATTGAATTTGGAATGGAAACAATGGAACACGTCCGCAGGACTTTTACCCTTTTAGACCAAGTGCATGACATTTCTATCTAATAGTAATAAAGCAGGAAATTCAATCAATCAATCTATAATGTCTTAGTTATCTTCCAAACATCCTTTTCGCAGAATTAACTAACCCACGGAAAATGACTTTAAAATGTGTGCCATCACAGTAAGGTGCATTGTTTGTTTGTTTACAGGCGCACAGCATGACTGCCATATCCTTATCAGGGGTGAAGCGTAGAGGAGCGAAAGTAGGTGCTTTTGTTCTGTGGGCACCATCACAGAAGGGCTGAGACAGAAAGAAAATAAAACAATAATTAATAAAAATGTATTTGTTTAACTAGACTAGACCTACTCAAAGAGCTGAATGAATTCTGTTTAAAATTGTTAACCCCTGTCCACAAAAGATTCACAGTTCAATCATCAAGTGTACCCCTAGCCTATAGACTATATTAATAAAGTTGATAGCCAACCTGCTTTTGACTGTGCCCACAAGTACACCACGCGTAACGTTTGTCTGCTGACACTTTAACCCGACATGGCATCTTGGCCGCAACAACAGGCTGGGTGGACTGAAAGCAGCGCTGACTCTGAAAAAGAAGTTTCTTTAGAACTGTGCATGGTTCTCATATTTTAATATAGGCCTACAAGATTTGTGTAGCCCATATATTTTCTTTAGCCTACCTTTTGAAAATAACAGTGGGGTTAAAGGTGTAGTGAAACGGAAACAGTGGTTCAGCTTGGGGGGTGGAGGGGGATTCAGATTTTACAGGGGCCAGTTTCGAATTGCAGCCGTCCGTAGGTGCCCTTTGAGAGCGGTTTTGAAGGAGTCAAGGGATTCACATGTCTTAATGATTGTTGGCAATGCGTTCCACATTTTGGTGGCATAGGAGCGAAAAGAATTTAGTCCCTTGTTTGTGCCGAATCTGGGTTGTACATGGTTTGTTGCACTCCCTCTGGTGTTGTGGGTGTGGACTTCGTTTACATTAAGGAAGTATCTAGACAGGTACATGGGTATCTTGGTGGTGTATCGAATCTTGTGGACCAGACCCATTGCAAGATGCTGTACTCTGTCGTCGACCCTAAGCCATCCCAGCCTGTCAAAGTGGGCAGGGGTGAGGTGGGTTTGGGGGGTGAGGCCAAGTAGGAGCCTGACCAGTTTGTTTCGGAGATCTGGAGCCTTAATTGTTTTAAGGGCCTTTGATGTGCTGTGGTACCAAGAGGTGCATGCATAGTCAAAGAAACCTTGTATGAGGGCTCCTGTTAAGGTCTTCAAGGTGTTTTTGTTGACCAGTGAGGAGATCCTGTAAAGGAATCTTGTTCTTTGATTGACTTTTTTGATTACGTTGGTGGCCATTTTATCACCGGAAAGATTGGCCTCCAGGATGGAACCTAGGTAGGTAATTTCATCTTTTCGTGTGATAATATTGTCACCCACTCTAACCAAGAAACCATCTGCCTTGTTGAGATTACTATTTGATCCGAAGAGAATGGATTCAGTTTTTCCCAGGTGTAAGGATAGTTTGTTATCAGCGAGCCAGGTGCAGATTCTACCGAGTTCAGAGCTGAGGGTCTTTTCAACCTGCAGTTAATTGTTCCTGTCCGAGACCAGCAGTGCTGAGTCATCTGCGAACAGGAACAAGTTGCAGTCACAAGCTGATGTCATGTCGTTTACATATATTCGGAACAGTAAAGGCCCTAGTATGCTTCCTTGTGGAACGCCACAGCTCACTGGGAGGGGGGGGGGGGGGGGGACAGTGTTCCGTTCACCTCCACCATCTGTTCTCTCCCCTCCAGGTAGGATTGCATCCAGCTCACTGATGTGCTATCAAAACCAATAGCTTTAAGCTTGTTAACCAGTATGGAGTGGTTCACGGTGTCAAAAGCCTTTCGGAGGTCCAGCATGACCATGCCGCAGTGTTTTCCAGCATCAACCTCGTGTTTGATGTGGTCACTCAAATAGAGGAGGCATGTGTCAGTGGAGTGGGATGTTCTGAAACCAGATTGGAACTCGTACATCAATTTATTAGTGGCAAGATACTTTTCAACCTGTTCATAGACTATTTTTTCCATCACTTTCGAGATGGAGCTTAGAATAGAAATAGGGCTGTAGTTGCCAGGTTCTAATTTACTCCCTTTTTTGTACAGGGGGGTTACTTTGGCCAATTTAAAATCTTGTTTTGATGAGTTTGATGGAGAGGTTTACTATGTGGGTGATGACTGGAGCTATGGAAATGGCTGAGTCTCTGAGAAATAGGGATATTGTCATGGCCAGTGGCCTTGTGGGGTTGGAGGGCACTCAGTTTTTTAAGTACCACCTCAGTTGTTACCATTGTCATTTTAAAATCATCTTTACAAACACCTAGGTTTTTGTAGAAGGCTTTGATGTGCTCTACACCAAAACGCCCAGAGTGGGAGGGCAGTTTGTTAACCAGCATTGTTGAACCGAGCCGGTGACGCGTAGCATCGGGTGACGTGAGGCACTACTTTGAGAACTACGTCGACTCGACACACGTTGGAGTTGGGGAGATCCATCAAACCTATATATTCTATGTTTATCTTCTTATTTCTTCTCTGCCTTGTAGAGCACTTTGCGCTGAATTTCTATGTCATGAAAGGTGCTATATAAACAACGTGTTATATATTATAAACCCTATAGATTACGCCGCATTAAAGGCGGAAATGTCGCAGCCTGCTCCATAAGTAAAGCGCAGTGACCTCGGACAAATCCAGAATCTCAAAGAAAGGGGTTATTGTATGTGGGCTCAGTGATCATTTTATGATTTTCTGTACCCGCAAAATACAAAAACTAAAGTTTGACTGTCACAAAACAGTCATATCTAGGGACCTCAAAACCTACTCTAGTGAGGCCTTTAACCTTGAACTGGAGAATCTGGATTGGTCCGATGTGCTCAGGAGCTCACTAGTCGAAGAAGCATGGCTTGGCTTTAAAACCAAATTTACATCAGTACTAAACATCATGGCTCCTTTGAGAACCGTCAGGGTCAAAACCCGCTTGGAGCCATGGATGAATTCGGACATACTGACTGCAATGAAAGCCAGAGACAACAAATGCTCTGAACTTCTTAAATGCAAGTCCAAACTAGCCAAGTGCAAGCGCTTCGACAGTGATCTCCAAACCAAACTGTGCAACCTAAAAGCCCAGTGTAACAAGCTAAGAAACAGTGTAATTGCCATGACCAAATCAGCCAAATGTAACTTTATCAATGATAAAGCCGAGGAAATCAAAAACAATCCTCGGGAGCTATGGAAGTTACTAAACAATCAACTAGGCTGTGGTCGGAAACTAAAAACCTTTACTAACATAAACATCAAATCGAATAACACCCTCATCACTGACAAACTCGATGTAGCCAACCACTTGAACATCTTCTTTACAAACATTGCAACAAAGCTGGTTAGCAAACTGCCCTCCCACTCTGGGCGTTTTGGTGTAGAGCACATCAAAGCCTTCTACAAAAACCTTGGTGTTTGTAAAGATGATTTTAAAATGACAATGGTAACAACCGAGGAGGTACTTAAAAAACTGAGTGCCCTCCAACCCCACAAGGCCACTGGCCATGACAATATTCCCTCCAAATTTCTCAGAGACTCAGCCTTTTCCATAGCTCCAGTCATCACCCACATAGTTAACCTCTCCATCAAACAGGGACAGGTCCCCCAAGATTTTAAACTGGCCAAAGTAACCCCCTTGTACAAAAAAGGGAGTAAATTAGAACCCGGCAACTACCGCCCTATTTCTATTCTAAGCTCCATCTCGAAAGTGATGGAAAAAATAGTCTATGAACAGGTTGAAAAGTATCTTGCCTCTAATAAATTGCTGTACGAGTTCCAATCTGGTTTCAGTACATCCCACTCCACTGACACATGCCTCCTCTATTTGAGCGATCACATCAAACACGAGGTGGATGCTGGAAAATACTGCGGCATGGTCATGCTGGACCTCCAAAAGGCTTTTGACACCGTGAACCACTCCATACTGGTTAACAAGCTTAAAGCTATTGGTTTTGATAGCACATCAGTGAGCTGGATGCAATCCTACCTGGAGGGGAGAGAACAGATGGTGGAGGTGAACGGAACACTGTCCCCTCCCCTCCCAGTGAGCTGTGGCGTCCCACAAGGAAGCATACTAGGGCCTTTACTGTTCCTAATTTATGTTAACGACATGACTTCAGCTTGTGACTGCAACTTGTTCCTGTTCGCAGATGACTCAGCACTGCTGGTCTCGGACAGGAACAAACTGCAGGTTGAAAAGACCCTCAGCTCTGAACTCGGTAGAATCTGCACCTGGCTCGCTGATAACAAACTATCCTTACACCTGGGAAAAACTGAATCCATCCTCTTCGGATCAAATAGTAAACTCAGCAAGGCAGATGGCTTCTTGGTTAGAGTGGGTGACAATATTATCACACGAAAAGATGAAATTACCTACCTAGGTTCCATCCTGGAGGCCAATCTTTCCGGTGATAAAATGGCCACCAACGTAATCAAAAAAGTCAATCAAAGAACAAGATTCCTTTACAGGATCTCCTCACTGGTCAGCAAAAACACCTTGAAGACCTTAACAGGAGCCCTCGTACAAGGTTTCTTTGACTATGCATCCACCTCTTGGTACCACAGCACCTCAAAGGCCCTTAAAACAAGGCTCCAGACCTCCCAAAACAAACTGGTCAGGCTCCTACTTGGCCTCACCCCCCGAACCCACCTCACCCCTGCCCACTTTGACAGGCTGGGATGGCTTAGGGTCGACGACAGAGTACAGCATCTTGCAATGGGTCTGGTCCACAAGATTCGATACACCACCAAGATACCCATGTACCTGTCTAAATACTTCCTTAATGTAAACGAAGTCCACACCCACAACACCAGAGGGAGTGCAACAAACCATGTACAACCCAGATTCGGCACAAACAAGGGACTAAATTATTTTCGCTCCTATGCCACCAAAATGTGGAACGCCCTACCAACAGTCATTAAGACATGTGAATCCCTTGACTCCTTCAAAACCGCTCTCAAAGGGCACCTACGGATGGCTGCAATTCGAAACTGGCCTCTGTAAAATCTGAATCCCCCCCCCCCCCCCCCCCCCCCATTTTCCCTCACTGTATATTGTATCTTTTCCCTTTTTTGCTTCCCATATGATGAATTCCTGTTCTGTACTTTAGCTACATAGAAATGTCTATTTGTATGTCTCTAAATGTCTGTATGTCTTTAAATGTTTTGATGAATTGAACAATGTGGACCCTGTTGTAAACAAGTGTAATGCTTAATTGGGTCGTCCACTCACAGTTGACAGTCTTTGTATTGAGTTTGTGCTTAAAATGTACTGTAAATTCTACAAACTGTTAATAAATATTTCAATCAATCAATCAAAGTGTGATGTCTTTGCTTACCATCGTAGAGACAACAGGCAAAGGGCGAAGTGACTTGATAGTGTCCAGGCATCCTTCAACCAGTATCCTTACATTCATAATGTCGAGACTAGTGTCCGTTTTTGAACCTTTGTACTGAATGCGTCTACAAGCTCTACGGACGCATTCAGTACAAAGTTCAAAAACGCAATGTTAAAGGAGGGAGATTGTCTGATTATTTCCCTCGCAAGAGCAGTGGCCTAAAGTTTAACGATCGGTTTCGAAGAGTAGGTAATAAGAAACGCCTACTATGTACAGACAGTACATAGTTTAGGCCTATAATGTAAAGATTACGCCCGTGACGTGCGTGGGAGTGCCCGTTTCGTTCCTCCCTCCGTCCTTTAACCCTCTAACACCCGCATTAATTTCTACTTGTAATTTTTTTTATAATAATTATATAATAATATAATAAATTAATAATTTACATTTGGGGGATATCTTTCACAATAATGAATAAAACATGTTCTAGACATTCTAATGATCACAAAAAAACATATATTACAATTATTTTACCTACTTTTATTAGGGTAAAGGTCAAAAGTCAAAATTGCACAGAGTCCAGACATTTTTTATTTGTGTGAATTTCAGCCTCTGTGGGGGGTATTTATATGCAAATATCATGACCAATGGCATTGAAATGGCATTGCAATGA
The DNA here is from genome assembly GCF_964188405.1 of Protomyctophum parallelum. NCBI lineage: Eukaryota > Metazoa > Chordata > Actinopteri > Myctophiformes > Myctophidae > Protomyctophum > Protomyctophum parallelum. The sequence continues at coordinate 20,607,668 of NC_139702.1, read as the reverse complement.
ACATCACTGATGACGTTTAGGTGAAAAAAGAACAGAAAGAAAAAAAAAAAAGTAATTAAATTAAATAAATTTGTTGCTAAAAAGCAACGCTGGGTGTTAGAGGGTTAATTAATGTCCTAGGTAGGTCGATCATCAACGGTCAACCCCATTTTTTAAAGATTAATCAAAAACACCCATCCTTTCTTCTGGTGACTGATACTGCCCTCCTAATACGTGAGGTGCCCGTGTTTATTTTTGAGGGGCGCGCCGCGCTAGCCACTCCTATAGGTTTAATATTTGTTTTTAGTTCAATGTTTCTTTTAAAAACGCCATTGACAATGAAGAGAAATTAATGTTTGTTTTGTCCCTAACACGTACAAACATTAAATCCCATTAACAACTAGAACTGCACTCTGTCGAGTGCATACTTGCTTGTTGCACACTAGTAGGCCATAAATGGCCAACTAGTGCGCAAGCAGAGTGCGCAAGTATTTTCGACTGCTGTAAACTGTGGAATCTCAGTATCTCTGTGAAGGAACGTTTGAAATGTCTAATTATTAGGTGTAACTATTTGCTACCTATCTACTTTATGCATGTAAACACCTAGTATTATTAAGTATGGTTCAAGTTTCTATCTATATAAGAAATACACTTTTATCAATTTAGAAAGCCTAAAGAAATAGTTCTTTAGGCCAGTTCTTTAGGTCAGTGGTCCCCTCTGAAAGTATATATATCTTCTCTTTCTAGAATAAAACTTTAACTTAGTTTTTGCATATATATAATAATAATAATAATAAACTTTATTTATATAGCACCTTTCATACATAAATGTAGCTCAAAGTGCTTTACAGAGCAGAAAAGATAATAAAAACAAAAGCAAAACAAAACAGCATTAAAACAGGCATGCAGTTAAAACAATAGGACAATAATGCAGTGTCAAATCAGGAAAAGGCAGTGGTACAAAGATAAGAACAGATAAAGCAGGGCAACGACATTAAAAAAAACAAGCAGTAATACAATACAGTGAGGACATGAATAACAAAAAATAAAAGATCACTTAAAAGCAATGTTGTAGAAGTGGGTCTTGAGCTGAGCTTTAAAAATGTCTACAAAGGCTGCCTGACGAAGGTACAGTGGGAGCTTGTTCCATGCCGACGGCCCGTAGAAGCAAAAAGCTGCTTCCCCGTATTTTTTAGTTGCCATTTATTTAGGCAAAGCGAGCAGGCCAGCAGTGGAAGACCTTAGGGGCCGGTTTGGGACATATTTAGGCAGGCAGTCAAGTAGGTAGGAAGGTGCGAGACCATTGAGAGCTTTATAAACAAGTAAAATAATTTTAAAGTCAATCCTAAAAACAACCGGAAGCCAGTGCAGTGATGCCAAAACTGGAGTAATATGTTCTCTCATCTTAGTTCTAGTTAAAACTCTAGCTGCTGCATTTTGGACAAGTTGTAATCTGTCAGTTGTTTTCTTAGGCAGTCCTGAAAAAAGGGCATTGCAGTAGTCAAGCCGAGAAAAAACAAAGGCGTGGATTAGCGTTTTTGCATCGTCCAAGGACAAATAGGCTCTGATTCGTGCAATATTTCTAAGGTGAAAAAAGGCAATCTTGGTAACATGATTAATTAAAATTAAATTCAGAATCAATAATAACCCCCAGGTTCTTTACTGTACTGTTACTTTCTACAGTCGGTTGCCAAGTCTGCTTATTATTGATTCTTTCTGCACACTAGAACCGATTATGAGAACTTCTGTCTTATCCTCATTTAGCTTGAGAAAGTTCTCATTCATCCAACATTTGATGCTAGACAGACAGGTCAACAGCGGGTCTAAAGCACAGGGATCATCTGGGGCCACAGAAAGATATAGTTGGGTATCATCAGCATAGAAATGAAAATTGACTCCGTGATTGGTAATGAGTTCGCCCAATGGCAGTATGTACAAGGAGAAAAGCAGAGGACCAAGAATCGAGCCCTGTGGAATACCAGAACTGATGTCGTGTTTGTCTGAGTCAAACTCGGCTAGATTGACAAAGTAACTTCTGTTTGATAGGTAGGAGGAGAACCAGGACAGGGCCGTACCAGACAGGCCTATCCAGTGCTCCAGACGCTGTATTAAAATTGAATGATCAATCGTGTCAAATGCAGCCGTTAGATCTAGAAGTAAAAGAACGGATACATGTTTCTTGTCAGCAGACACCCTAAGATCATTCATTACTTTTACAAGTGCTGTTTCTGTGCTGTGAGTCACTGTGACCTTTCCTAAAGCCAGATTGGAATTTGTTGTGCACATTATTGTTCTGTAGAAATACATGCAATTGATGAAAGATGCATTTTTCTAAAACCTTGCCCAGAAAGGGTCGATTTGAAATGGGTCGATAGTTACCCAAAACAGAGGGATCAAGATTGTGTTTCTTGAGTAGGGGCCTAACTAGACTGCTGTCTTCAGTGAGTCTGGGAAGACGCCTGATTGTAGAGAGCTGTTTACAATTTTTAGGATATCTCCAATCACACTGTCTAAGACCTCTTTGAGAAAGGTGGTGGGAATTGTATCCAATGAACAGGAGGATGATGTCATCTGTGATATGGTTTTGCGGAGTTCGTCTTCATCAATTGCGTAGAACGATAATAGGCTCCCCCTGGAGAGATCTACCCTGGGACCATTAGCTGCTGTTTGAAGGTTTGCGCTAGCAGCAGCACCATTCATAATATCAGCTCTAATGTTAAAAATCTTGTTATCAAAAAAGCATGCAAACTCATTACACTTAGCTTTAGAGGCCGGGAATGACTGCTTGTATGACTGGGGGGGGTTTAAAAGTCGTTCAATGGTAGAGAATAGGACTCTGGCATTTTTCTTGTTCTCATTAATAATGCCAGAGAAATATGCCTGCCTTGCTAGACGCAAGGATTTGTTATAGGCGACTGTTGATTTTTTAAGAATCTCTAGGTGGATATATACTTATATATACTTAGATATATACTACACTAACGTTAAGCTTTATGGTTAACTTTTTGACACTATCGTTACTTTTATACACCCCAGAAACATAATGTTGCATTACTTACGTCATCATTGAGAGCAGTTATACATAATATACTATATAGAGTATGTAGTTGTAAGTTGATTAGCAGTATACTGTGGTTACTTTGCGCCAAAAACCGTGCCAGCCAACCCGCTACTTGATGCGTATGCAAATAAAACAGATTTGTGCCTGGTTTGCTGGGACCAGATTACATAAATGACCATATTTCTTACGTCATCATTGAGAGCTAGTCATACATATACACACCATGTACTCTGGTCCCAGCAAATCAGGCACAATTTGCTATTTTATTTGACTGATTATGTATATAGTATACGTATGACTAGCTCTAAATGATGACGTAAGACATACGTATACATATACATATACTATATAGAGTATATAGTTGTAAGTTGATTAGCGGTATACTGGGTTACTTTGCGCCAAAAACCGTGCCAGCCAACCCGCCACTTGATGCGTATGCAAATAAAACAGCAGATTTGTGCCTGGTTTGCTGGGACCAGATTACATAAATGACCATATTTCTTACGTCATCATTGAGAGCTAGTCATACATATACACACCATGTACTCTGGTCCCAGCAAATCAGGCACAAATTTGCTGTTTTACGTGCATACGCATCAAGTGGCGGGTTGGCTGGCACGGTGCACACAGACCGGGCGAAATTATTACTTGCTCGCTCTGCTTGCGCAAGTAATAAAGAGAATTTAATGTTTGTTTTGACACCGTTTGTTTTCCCCCTGACAGGTCATCCCTATACAGTATATGTTCCCCATGTTCTATATTCCCATGCATGTTCCCCACTCACCCGGCCCCCCAAAAAAGGTTCTATGTTCCCATCACTTAATCAATATCACACGGGTGTGATATTTTATTATTATTCGAGCAGTGCCCTGGGCCTGGAGCCTCTACAACAGTGCCCGGTAGTGGGCACTGGCCTACTGGAACGATGCAAGTTGGAAATGCATTCCCCACCCAAATATTATGTCTGTGTCCCTTTTATGCCCATATGGAGTTCTTTGTCAGGCATGCCCAAATATGGAGTCTATGCAAACAGAATTATGTCAAAACAGGCCAGCTCCATATATGGACACTGGGAAAAACAATTATCAATCAATCAAACTACTCAAGTGAATACTAGGTTACTGTTCACCACTGGGCATATTGAGTTGAGTCTGGAGTCCACTAGTCTTAATATGTTTCAGTTGTTCTATATCAGATCATTAACCAGTAATAATTCTCTAATGTATTTATGACTAAGACAAGGGAACATTGAACTTTACAAAGTGTTGGCAAGCAATAACTCTGTAAAATACATTTATTGACCCAAAAAAAAAGGTTTTCCTTAATCTGTCCTTTTAATTTTACACACAAAAATATCAAAATACTTTACAGGGCATTTCATCTTAATATTGTCAAATTCCTCTAAATCAATTCTCTCAAATTACACTGTACAATGACAATGCCTATGTCATTTTTGAAAATTCAGTGGTAATTTAATTTAATTTATTTCAGGGAACAATGCATTTTAAATCTATGCACAGTCATTACTTGGTATTTAGCAACAGATTGAGACTTCACTGCATTTCATGCAATCCATATCCCGTAACTCGTTCTCCATCACACATCATTCAGAGCCAGGTGCTTAAACATGTTGTAAATACATAAAAGATACACAGTACAACATTCATAACATGGATTATCTTGGTTACCCAAACTTCAAAGCTTAAAAATGTGTCTTTACACAAACATATTGAAGTATACAACTTTTACTCAAAACAAAATGTAAAAGGTACTAAAAAAAGATGTACAATTGGGCCAAATGCCCCAGTGCAACAGGAGAAAGAACCCCCTTCAAAATCCTTCAAATTACTTTCAATCAATATCTTGGATATGTTTTTGTCTAGATTTTGCCTCTCTTGTGCATCAACTCATAAGGACATACTTGGTCAATTACAGACCTCTAATTACAGGTCTCGTCAGTATTCATGCTTATGGGTTGTCAACATAATAAACATTCTCCTTCAGTCATTGCTACAGTATTTTTCACCAACTAAGTTCCTTGAATGTCTTTAATGACACCTACAGTAACTACGAATAGAACAATCTAGTCCTCAGATATCACATGTATGGGAGATCACGTTTGAGATTGCAAACAGAAATGTCAAAGTATTTGAGTGCTAAAGGAACAAAGGAGAAAACAATTACAAAATAATTCCTTATTGTGAAAGCCATAGGACATTGCGAGTGGCAGTTCTTATCCGACAAGCTTAATAAAACAATCACATTGTAAAGTGGATGCGCATTAGAAGGAAAGAGAAGCTTATCAGAGTTCATGAGTTGGCTTGTATGTACTGAACTGGGCTTTAATATAGCCCTGTAGTAAAGGCCAACATGGTGCACAGTAATCACATTGGCATTCTACTATCTTACCATAACTGAGCTTCATTATTTAATACATTATATTGACAGCAATTCTATTATAATAATAATAATAATAATAATAATAATAATAATAATAATAATAATAATATTACTGTTGTATCAGGCAAGTTGAAATGTCTGCTAAGAATGTCTCATATGACACCTTTAAGTAGGCCTTACTGTTTGAGGTTCAATAAAACATTGTTTCTCAGCTTTTAAAAAGCACAAATAAACAAAACACAATGCATTTTAAGACAGGATTACAATACAAAATAATTTGACACTTTAGTTATCACTACAGTTAATCACATGTTGCAACTGTTGAAATTATCAGTATTACCTATCAAAAGTGTAAATGGATTTAGGAAGAGTGCTTTCACTCAATTAAGTCCTCCATATACCGCGTATAAAACACTTATCAAAGTAAGAAAACAAGAGAATAAGCCTTTGGGCTCTTGAAATTGTATATCTAGCGTCATTAAGGCATTAACTATCCAGTATTGCTAAAATAACTAGTTGTCAGGAAAGAAAAAAAAGTTTATGTATGAGAGCAACATAAAAAAAATATATACGAAAAAAAGAACACTTCACGATAGAGTGCAAAATACTCAGAGCAAAAACGTGTCAGTCCCTAGTGGCCCATTAAGTACCAATAATCAATATAAAGTACTGTGTTGATGTCTAATTTGCTCTAATAGCTGATATGCAAAATGCACATTGGCTTAGGAAATACAATTAATTTCTTACTTTCAAATGTTTGGTTTAGTCTGCTTAATCTCGGTAGCAACAGGTAGGATATAAAATTCTCTATAAGTTCTCAGAGGGGATGGATGTTGAATAATAAAGACTCAACTTTAAACGGCATAATTATGCCAGTCTCTAATGGGGCAATAGGACCATTTATTTTTATCTGTGCCACCTTTAAATGAGTTATTACTTTAGAATATTCTTTGGGGCCTTTGTTTTCCATTATTTGTCTATATGTCAATAAGGGAAAACAGCCAGATGTAATGACCCATAATATGACTGACATATGTTCACAAATGGTGATATCATTAATATTTACATAACACATTGTTGCTAATATGAGGCTGCAACATATTGAAGCTTTTAATTAAATTAGGGACAGAGGAAAATGAAACAAAATATTAAGGAAGACAACTGAGGTTTCAAGAGGCGGAAGAAGTCTGTGATTATAATTGTTGTCAGAGAGAAAACAATGGACGGAAATATTTATTCAACCAAGGGGCAAATAAAAAATGGGTCAGTGCTTGAGTACTTAAAAAAACACAGACCTAATTTTACCAGAGTTCAAACAGGACTCACACCAGAATCCTGCATATTATGTTCAGGGATATGCAGGGAGCCCTGCCAACACAAGCAGCCCCATTGATTGGGTTAACAAATTAGTGCAATTTAATTAGAGATCACTGTATTAATGTTCTCTGAAAGCTGCCTACACAAAATAAAAAATCCTATGAGAAGAATCTCTGATATAAAGAATTCCCAGACATGAAAAACAGCTACACATTTAAGTCTGTTCCAATATACATTCATAAGAGAGGGTGTAAGAGAGAGAGAGAGAGATGGCAGAGAAAAAGATAATTCCAAAGTCTTAGATATAAGATTAATGTTGACCTCATTACTTGATAGGGCAGCTTCCTTCCAATGATGTTCAATGACTGTGTTCCTGATGTTAGCCACTTCAAGCAAGATTTGTTAGCCGTTTTTGTCTCCACCCTTTTCTCCTGCAGCCTGAAAACAAGAATACAAACCTTTTCTCTTAAAAAATTCAAACTGCTCTTTACCCCAGGATTTGGAACAGTAATATTTAAAAAGAATCATAAATGACTCACGCCAGGCTTGTGAAATGCAGTGTCCTGCAGGCCAAAGAGGGGGATCCCTTGGCCACCATGCAGGGGTGATGCTGTTGCTGAGGACAGCAGGTTGGGTGACTGGGCTATTAAGGGTGAGGTTGGGGTGGATGTGAGTGCTCCTGCCAGCGTGAGGCGCTGTAGCTCCCTTTGTCTCTGTTGCTGTAGCATCTGGTATACAACCACCTGCTGCTCCTGATAGAAGGGAAACATACAGAAGCTCAAGAAAACAAATAAAGCACCGACCATTAACATTTTTATCCATTGGCCAGCTATATATGGGTTTTTTTATTGTAGAAATGTAGGTCAGATGAGAGGATATAGGATAGGATAAGGGGGTAGTTTACCAGTCAAATCTTTGGTTGGTAAAGTCTGGTGTTAATTTAACACCAGCATCACATTATTTAATGGTACCCCAACTTTCAACCCCTGAATTTACCAGGATCCACAATTTTTCAATTTGTAACGACTAATATTGCGTCACGCCCAATTTTAGCTTAGATCAGGGGTTCTCAACGTTTTTGGCTGGGGACCCCCGGAAATGTTTTGGCATGTCTCGCGACCCCCTCCCCACCCCTAATACAAACTGACTGCAGAAATAACCTTAATAATAGAGAAAATATATCATAAATGAATACTAAAACCAGATATAATCAATAAGGAAAGTTTATGCATGTACTATGTGTACTATGCAAACTCTTCATTTCCATTTTCCAGCCATAAAGTTAAAGAAAAAAAAGAAAATAATAATAATAATAATTTGGGGACCCCCCAAAATTATTTGGTGACCCCCGAGGGGTCGCAAACCATGGGTTGAGAACCCCTGGCTTAGATTGACTGGCCTACTAGGATGCATTTAAAGAAGTGAAAAGAAGATATATTAACACAGTTTAATATTTCATTACAGGAGTAAAGTTCTGTGAGGTGAGAAACTGCTGGAGCTGTTGTTGCTGCTGCTGGAGAAGGAGCTGCTTCTGTTGCTCTGATAGCAGAGATGACCTGGCACGAGAGAGGCACACCCTTATTAACACACACACACCAGACACACCAGACACACACAGACACCAGACACCAGTGTGAGTGAGGCCTAAGGCCTCACTCAGACCTTCACAACAGATTGTTGTATAGCTGATGCATAAGACTTGTTTATTGTTGTATGAGGGGGAGGGGGGCAGTCGAAACACAGGCGAAAGCCGTACAACAAAAATGTTGTGACTTCCATGGAAATGCATTGGGGCAATGTTGTATGCTAGATGTATGAGACTTGTTTACTGATGCAAGCTCCCAATGCATTTCCAATGGAAGTCACATGGTTTCACACATTTTCTGTACAATAGTGGCATATTGAAAATAGCTAGTTTGAAATAATCGTATATATTTATTTGATATTCATCCCATCTGAATTCTATCGTTCCAATGTGTTCTGTGAGAAAACAAACTACTGCCCTACATAAAACGTGTGTGGTGAAGGCGAAGGTTTTTCTGTAAAAAATAATAATATTTTTTTGCTATTTTGCTATTTGCTATTAAAACGTTCTTTAATCTTAATGGAACAAGACTGCTAGCATACGTACGGGCTCACGCTCTTAGGTAGCTGAAGACCCTGTGCCAATGCCTGGGGGTTGAGAGGTGGAGGCTGGGGCCGGAGCGCGGGCAGTGCAGGCTGGGAGGCATTCTGTACGGGTGACTGGATCACTCCGTTCAGACTTCCCAGCACACCGTTCATGCTTAGCTGAGGACTTCCTGCCAGGGAGGCCATGAGCCCGCCCACCACTGGCAGGGCGGGGCCGCTGGCCTGGCTGATGGTTCCCAGGCCGTCGCTCAAACCACGAGCCAATCCATTCAGCTGGCCAAAAGAGGCGGGGCTCTGCTGCGGAGGCGGAGTGCTCTGGAAGGAGAGAGAGGAGCTGCTACGGGACGGACTACCAGAGTGGAGCTCCTATGCAACGAAAGAACCAAGTATTAGTTTTATTCTATTTAGATACGTTTTAGTATTAGCAGGGTTTGAATGGTTTGATAGTTGATACCTGTATGTATGCTATAATAATTGTTGTAATAATAATAATAATTAAGGGATGCACACAGGGATCTTACCTCAGATGAGGTTACAAAGGAGGTGTCATTCAGGTAGAAGCTTTTGGATAGGGGACTCTTATTGGTGTTTAGAGGGTCTAAAGAAAATAGGGTACCGTTACAGAGAGTACATTATCATCTGGGAAGAAGACTAATTAAAGAGATATTTCACTTTCAAACATGTTTGGGGTCATTTTAACTGGCTTTTGTGAGCACCCAAGACAGTTTTTAAGTACACTTGATTCATGAATATTTGACATTTGTTTTATCAGACATGCCCCTTCATATACAAAACCATTGTAACTTCAAACTAACTCCATTCGAACCTTTGGTTCTGTGTGGAGTTTGCATGTTCTCCCTGTGTCCCCTAGGGTAGGTACCCTCACAAAAACTTGCAGTAATCCTGGTCTCTAAAACTACCTCCTCCTGGCCAGCCGGGGCCTGATGGAGGGGAAAGGAACTGGTCGGAATAACATGTTCCTTCCACGCGTTACGTCCGGCCAGGGAAATTCCCCCCTGTCAGGTGAAAAGAAGCAGCTTGGACTCCTCATGCTCCCCCAGATTGGCAGAGGAAGTGTAGCGCCCAGGATTACATTCGATAATCGGCACTGGGTGAAAAACACTGGGTTGCAAAATCGTGGGATAAAAAATATATAAAATAAAAAAAACATTGGTTCTGGTGACTGATATTGTCCTTCTAATGTGTGAGGGGCCGTGTTTGTCTAACACAATTTACAATTTACAATTTACAATTTAGGCATTTAGCAGACGCTCTTAATCCAGAGCGACTTACAATAATCAAGAACAAAAGCATGGGAATACATCACAAAAGCATTTATCGTAAAACATGCGTAAGCTAAGAAAGTAACAGTGGAATATCTATATTATGAGACTATACATATAAACTATATATATACTACTATGCTATACATATGTACTATGGCGTGCTATGACTATATACAATGCAATTATAGTGCCGTCTACATAACATGCTATAAGTCTGTATCAGATGCTATCTAGGTCTACAGAAATGCTATCTAAGGGGGTAGGGCAAGTGCTATGGGCCATGATGGAGTCTAAAAAGGTGGGTTTTCAGACTACGGCGGAAGATTGGGAGTGATGCTGCAGTTCTGACTGCAATGGGAAGTGCATTCCACAGTTTTGGAGCCAGAAGGGAGAAGAGTTTGGGACGTGTGGAGCGTTGTCCAGGCGTTTTTAGTGAGGGTACTTCCAGCTTCCCTGCGTTGGCTGATCTGAGTGCGCGGGAGGGTTTGTAGGGTTCAATCATACTTGCAATCACACAAAAACTAAATGCCATTAACAATAAAAATAATTTTATGTTTGTGTTGGCACCGTTTGTTTTATATCACCATTACATCACCTAATCAACATGAGTTAGACTTTAATATATTAGCGCCCCTCACTTCACACAGGTGTGATTTTTTTATTTTATTAAGTAAAATATAATAAATAAATAAAAATGAATGAATCAAGTAATGGAGAAAACATGGCCTCCTCACTTCAGAGCACTACATATAACCAACATTTTCAATGAATCTATCAAGGTGAAAATTGAGTTTGAAGTTACAATGGGTTTGTATAGGAAGGGGGCGTGTCCGATAGAATTAATGTCAAATATCTAAATACTGACTCAAACAACTTAAAAACTGTCTGGAGTGCCTGAGTAGATGTTGTGAAATATCTCTTTAATTAGTCCATGGAATCCTTTGGATTTGACAAATAGTATGTTCCGTCTCCAAATTTGGACTCCAGGCTTCAGTGAAGGTGGTTCTGCTTTAATGAATATCTTGAAATGTTAATGAAGGGTAGAATACGACCTAGGCTTGATGAGAGGAAGCTGATCTGGGTGTGCATGGAGCCCTGGGCGGAAAGGCCTTGTGGAGGGAAGGGTACGGCCAGCTCCACATTGAGCAGCTGCAGACGTTCCTTTTTTGCTGTCAGGCTGAGGATCTGGTCTTGGAGCCGTTGGTTCTCCTGCTGCAGTGAGTGTAGAGACTGGAGCATGTCCACAACTAGACACGAGACAGAGAGAAAGATTTAAAGGTAGATTTACATACTGGTGTTGTGGCATGTTTAATCCATTGACTATAACTATGATTATGAATATATTAATTACTATAGAATGCACTGCGGATGTTTAGCATAATTCACTTCACAATCCATTTTCTAGAGAAAATCCTGCACACATGTTCTTTGTACATTAAAATGTAGCACTGTAATTTATGAAAGTCCAGTCATTACTGCATCTGAACACCACATGTACAGTCTTTCATTTTCAATAGAAAACACAGAAATAAGATGAAATTAAACATAATCTAGTTTTTACCGCCAATGAATTGTTGATGGGCTTGATTGTTTGTTTGATTTAGGTCCTACAACCCACAAAACGTGTCATTTTATAATAATGCAATTAAAGTGGAACTAGATAATGTATTCTGAAATGTTTTTTCAGTGAGACATGCCTGACATCAAGAAGCTAGGGGAGACGTGTTTCTCAGTAGCTGGAGGGGACAGCTCCTATTTAAAACTAGAAGTGGATATTAAAGGCCAGTTGACGGTGCTATTCATACAGATGAAGTGAGTCAACAAAAGTGGAACTAAGTGATTTGGCTTAAGAGGAAAAGGAAATGATACATAGTGAATAAATATAACCAAACAGAGAAGCATTATTGTCATGGTTTACATTATTATGCCATCATGGCTGCATTGAAACACCTCAGTGTGCTGTCTCTCATCGGGCTGTTCTTTGTTCACAACAGTGTCCTGGAATATATGCATATAACTGAATAGCTCCAAGCACTGCATTCAGTGTCACAAAGAGTAGACTTAAACCAAAGCAGGTGGAGAAAAATACACCACAGCAAACAGCATAATAATAGACCCAGCCACAGCAGAGAGGGAAGCTGTCTGTTATGTACTTCTGGTCCAGACATTGGCCGCCCCCACCCCCACAAAACTCAAAGAAGAACTAGATAAAGTGCCAATCGGCACAGGTCTCCACCAGGATTCTTCCTCAGCCTAGTGGGAATATGCGTGCACAGTTTCATCGCAATCGGACGCTGCGTTGACTCGTGAGGAGTTGTGGCCATTTGCTACTCCTGAAAACTGTAGGAGCCAATCGTGGCCAATCATTTTGGAATATGAGAAATCAAACAAACCTGTGTTGATCACATGACTATGGAGATCATGTGTACCGATTTGCGTGAAATTTGGATAAAATCTGAAGGAGTAATAATAGAAAATGTGTTTTACATATGTGGGCCTCCTGGTGGCGCTATAAAGAGCAGATGTGAAAAATTCCAGACAAAGGTTTTTCCTTGGCCTCTAGGGAGTTGGCATACAAAGTGATCCACAGATTGTGCAGTTAGAGGTAAAAACACTTTTCGGCCAGTTATAGCGCCACCTTGAGGCTGAGTTGAAATTGTTCATGTGGCATTTCTTCCTCGGCCTAGTGGGAATGTGGGTGCACAATTTCAAGGAAATCATGCGATGTGTTCATGATTTGCAGCATTTTGTTTGAAACTGAGCACTCCTGTGAACTTTGGAAGCCAATCTTAACCAATCAGGATGGAGTCTGAGAAATCTGAAAGACCCGTTTCGTTGAATGGCTCTAGAGAGACTGTGTACCAATTTGCGTGATGTTTGGACAAAATCTGTAGGTGTACTGTGCAAAAACTTGTTTTGCACAAAGCGGCCTCCTGGTGGCGCTATAACAGGCCGTTCTGGAAACTTTGGGGCAGAGGTTCATCGTTGGCATCCAGGGAGTGTGTGTGCAAAATTTGGCATCGACCGGGTTAACGGTGGCCGAGATTAGCTGCTAACGGACGGACGGACACACGGACGGACACACGGACGGACGGAGTGCAAAACATACTCTCCCCACATGCCTTCGGCCTGGTGGAGACAATAACTGCAAATGTCCCCGGAATCACAGACAGGCCCGAATGGATTCTGCAGACATGCTTAATTTGTGTGCACAGAGAACACTCACTATTGACGCCCATCTCTCCGTTTCCATGTTTCTCTAACAGGAGCTCAATATGGGAGCTGGCTGGGGGGATGTTCTCTGGACGGGCTCGAACCCCTGGACCCCCTACATCCCTCGGGTCAAACAGCAGAGGAAGACAGCTCATAGGAGACCTGGAGGCCAGAACAGGGAAGAAAGGGTCAGTGGGTTGGTCTACACCCAGAATTGGGAAACAAACTACCCTCAGTTACAAATAAAAAATATACTGTTAATTTTGGGTCTGAATGGTTTTTGTAATCTACTAGTTCAGGCAGACTTTGGGTCTGAATGGTTTTTGTAATCTTCTAGTTCAGGCAGACTTTGGGTCTGAATGGTTTTTGTAATCTACTAGTTCAGGCAGACTTTGGGTCTGAATGGTTTTTGTAATCTACTAGTTCAGGCAGACACACTCGCGTGCACTTCCTCAATGTTACTGTGATGGGTCACTAGCAGCTGACCAATGTGGTGGTCCATTGCTCTGTTGCTCCTCTTGCTGTTGCACACCATTGCCGCTGTTGGAATGTGATTCTTTGCCCCAACAACCTCCCCAGCTTTCCCCTGTGGGATCTTGTGCTTCTGTTTTAAAATGTCTTTCTTCATAGTGTGTAGTAAAGCCTGAATGCCAAGATCAAATATTTACACACCTGCATTTACACTAGTGCAAATGTTTTGTCTGAAGAGAAAATGGTTTCTCTTCAGTTCTCTGAGATTTAACTACATTTTATATAAGATCATTTCAATCTATTTGGCTGAAAAAGTGAACTAACTGCACTAACCAATGTTGTAATACCATCGATAAGAGCGTTATCCAAACATCCCATCAGAAATGTGAAGAAATGCTCTGACTGCTAAACGAAAGGGTAACGAATGAAGCTTACTGTGATGATAAGCTCTCTCTCGGTGAGTTTCCCTGACACGGAAAGCGACAGTCATCGAGGTCAGATTCTAGGAAGGGAGAGATAGGTTGTGGTGTTACATGTCGTCTTAAGTGTGTCTGTGCGGAATTGTAACAAAATTGTGTGTAAGGAACCAGAAGAATGCTATGTTGATCTCATACCCAGGGTTATAATTTCTGGGGGATGGGGGTACTGCTTTTCATATCCCCCTCTTGGTCATTAATCTTTATAGCCATTGGGGATATATTTAATGTGTATGTATATTATTATTCAAAACATAAACAAAATAGCAGATCTACAAGATTTGTCGTACGAATAACCATATAGGGTTGAAGTGGTTTTTTGAACACTGCTCATACCTGGCAGTGAGGTCTGGGCTTGGCTCAGTAGTGGTGGCAGTGTAGGGGCTGTGGAGAGACAACTGACAAAAGGCTGTGTGGACGTCTGGCTATAGGAAGAACTGGAACCAGGATGGGCCTATGAGACAAGAAGACAGCAGATATAACTGGCAGGGAAAGTTAGCTGGTATAAAGCTTCAAGAAAAGTTTCATTTCCAAATAAGACTTTCACTATTTCAAAATAATGTCACAGCTAGACATATTTGATCTAGTCGGAATTAATTATTCACGACTGTTTAATTTGTTATCAAAAGCCATTTACTAACAACATTTTAATATTAAAGATGCATTGTGTGATATGTGGAGTTGTGGACAGTCTATATATAAAAAAACCCACACAGACTACACCAGCCAAAAACAGACAAAGTGAGACAAACTTAGGTACTTCCAGTAGGGTATTTCAGGTGTGTCATCATGCCAAGTGAAGAGATAGATGTTTAAATATCTAGCAATGAAACTACAGAGAGTTTGTAGGCAGAAGATGTGCATGTGAATGTACATTTTCCTTTTTTTGCATGAATAACCATTCAGCTAAAATATTTAGAAGAAATCTTGCACTGTAAAATCCATCATTACACAGTAGAGGAAAGCATGGGTATTAGAGGTGGCGAGTAGATTTTAAAGAGCAAGGGAGGTGTCAAGATGTTTCATCAGACAGATCCCCAGACAGCGGAGCAGGATTTTGAAACATGCTTTATGGCCCCTATAGAATGTAGGAGTTTTAAAATTGTCGGCAAGTCATCAGATCGTAAAAAAAAAAAGACTAGTATTTCACACTAGTCTTTTTATTTTTTATTTTTTTCATCGGCTGTGATTATATCTTTGTGGATTTCACACTAAACGATTGATCGTTTCAGTTCATCCTCTGGGGAGCATAAAGGTTATCAACAAGTGTTGGACAGACAACCTGACCAATGCACAGAATTACTTTGCTATCCTTACAAATACTACACAATGCACCTTTATGTGGAATTGAAATATAATATTTCTAGGAAACTTTATTTCTCGTGAATAGACACAGTTACATGTTGTAGAATAGAGGTTATTTCTTCTCTGTACTTCTGGAGTACCTGTGTATTTGAGAGAGAGTTGACTGAAGGAAGAGAGAGCGTGGAGACGTGACATGGAAGAAGTCCTGAGGACAGGGCGGTACTACACACACCACCACCCAGGGACAACGAAGTGCTACACACTCCTCCGCCTAGTGACAAAGGGGTGCTGCACACACCCCCTCCTAATGTGAGAGGGTCCTTGAGACTGGAGTAGATGCCTAACAGAGAGAGAGGGAGAGAGAGGGGGCTGTCATGTTTACAAAGATATACTGTAAACAGCATGCAGCAGAAGCGTGTAAATCATGGTGTAAATAGAGGTGCTTAAATACGCACAGCACACACAGGTCGGAGAACCAGTCACCATCTAGGGCAGGAAATCGGGCCATCTTGTGTGCAGTAAACTAGCTAGCTAGGAAACTAACTTTAACTTTCCAATAGCACAGAGTTATAAACAATGTTACGAATTACATTACTCCATGACCTGTCCAAGTAAGCCCGGTTGAAGCAAGTCAAGGCAAAGCCTGTTTATTTTATAGGACATTTCAACAACAAAATGATTGCTTTACATTATTAAGACAACACTATTATGCATTCTAAAAGGGAATTTGAAGAAAATAACATATAGTACCCTATTCCCTATTCTGGGGTGAACATTCAGTGAAAATAGCACATCTACACACAACACATTGCTCACAACACATTGCAATGCGACAGTGTGAGCTTGTAAATCGGCAATTTTTTATCAATAGTTTTTTGTTTTATTAACGGCCTGTTGTATTTTGTGTTGTTTGAATTAACATTCTGTTTGTTTTAATTGTGCTAATCCATTGTCAACTTGACAATGCATATTACAAAATGTACAAAGAATTTCAGATATCTGCTCTAACTTAATTTAAATGGAACATGTAGTACTACTGATATAAGCCTACATCTTTTTTGTTTAACTTGCCATGGGTAATGGAATAGTTCAACAAATCTTCAATCAAGCTACAAATAAACACCAAAGTGCAGCCAACCAGACAGTTGTACTGCTACAATTTGTTTTCTGCATGCAATGCTTTTCTTTCTAGCAGTATATGAGCACACAGGAAGCTAGAGGGCTACCACACACCCACGGTTAAACTCACCGGAGCTGAGTAGAGAGTTACCGCGGCCTGTGGAGAAACTGCCGGCAGAGGAGGAAGTAAAGGAGGAGGTGGAGGTGGTTGTCAGAGGCAGCGTGGAGGAGGGGAACGCAGGGTGCAGAATAGAGGATGGGCTGGGATAGATGGAGGAGGTTAAGGCTGGAGGCAGAGGAGGTGCGCTGGTGTGATGATGGTGGTGATGATGGTCCTCTTCCCGCCTTTCTCGGTTTTTGCTCCCCCGGGGGCGGCCTGGACCGTGCCGACTCTTCTTGTTGCCGCGGTGCCTCCTCTCCCGGGGCAACGGTGGTGGAGGCGTGGCTTTGCCATCCTCTGCCGGGTCGGGCTCCTCCAGGATGGGAGGCGTGACCAGGTGAGAGGGCTTACAGAGGGACTTGGAGGGTTTGTAGTCCCCCGAAGAGGAAATCTTACGGATCTTGCTGCTGCTGCCACCCAGCCCTGAAGAGGAAGTGATGCGCATGATGGACCCAAAGGTGGAGATGGTGACCTTGGTCTCAAAGGGGCTGGAATTGCTCTCTGACCTGTCGTGACCCTGTGAACCTACATGAGGGCCATCGGCAGAGGTCAATGCCGGGGGCTTATTGTGATATTTACTGTCCTCCTCCTCCTCCTCTTCCTCCTGCTCCTCCTCTTCCTCGTCTTTTTCGTCTTCCTTTTGGTCTCCCGCTTCGTCCGGCTGAACCACCACTCTCCTGTGACGCTCCTTGCGCTCCTCGCCACTGTGGTCCTCGCCTCCTCGGTCATGGTCACGTTCTAGGCGGGAAGACGATGAGAACTGGTGGAAGTCCTGCGTTGAAGACAGGGAGCCGACCCCTAGCAAAAACAACATGAACGAACGTTAATCCTGAAGATAAACATAGAAAGCTTAAACGCCTAGTCAAAAACTCACACTGTTGTGGCTGTCTTGAAAATGACACTGGTTTATTTAATACATAGGTCTAACGAGTTCCATGGGACAAGTTAGCTCATGTACTGTAGTGCCCCAAGATGCTAATCTGGCCACATTTAGTTCTCCATTAAGTCACCTGCGTTGAATGGACTAGAGGAACATGAGGAGGAGGTGCAGCTCTTGCCAGTGCTTCCTGTTTTCTTGCTCCGATGACCACCTAGGCCATGAGAACTCAGCTTCTTGGGCTTCCCCTCGCTGTCCTTGCTGCTATGGTGGCTGGTGGGCAACTGCATCAACACAAACAGGGCATAGGAAAGAGAGAAATTAAACAGCTCAGTCAGTAGAGCTCTTGCCTTTGCACCACAATGTCATGAGTTTTATCCCGGGTACCACCAAATCAATATAGGTGTGGCACGGCTTGGGTGCAGCAAGTCGTGTGGTAAGTGCTGGGAGCTGATGGTAGATGTTGTGCTTCACCTCAGCAATCCTTGTCCCAGGGGTCTAGTGCATTGAAATGGGGATAGACTCCTCGGTATCTTTGCTGATACCGTCAATAAGCATCTCTGACCTATTTACTTCATACCTGACTCCTTTTATTTAACCATTTCTCCTGCACGACTCCTTTTGTGGGAGTTTACCCTTATCAACCTGGTCAAAGGTCAAAGGCTTTTTAATGGATCATATGTTAGTAAAGCCATACAAATATCAAACTCCCCAAATCCACCAGAATACTGGAAATTACATCTACTTTGTTACATATTTGTTACAGAAAGAAATATCCTTTTATCTGACGTCTTAGGTTGGCAGGTATGATTTACTTACTTATATAAGTATTTATTTATTTATATCAGGTCTAGCGAAATGTGGCTAGCAGGCATTCTCTTTCGTAGTGTATTCTCTCTCTTATCTGTTCCCCTGGAATGGCGGTTCCTACCTTGTCTATGCTGCTGTTCAATGAGGGGCCCAGGATATCAGATGATTTCTTGTGACGCTCCTTTTGCCGCAACTTGTCCTTATGACTCTGAAAAGGTGTCAGTGCAAGTGACTGTTGTGAGGACATAGAGAGAACAAACACAGGTTCGTCATACCAAACTTAGAGGGGCATAAGGATCGCTTGACTTAATCATTCTCTCTCTCTCTCGCACGCACGCACGCACGCACACACCTTCCTCGGTCTATGATGGTGATGTTTGTCTTGTGAGGGAGAGCTGGAGCCACCCCTGGGGTGTCCAAAAGTGCTGGCTGTATTCTCACTGGAGCGCAACTTCTTCTGCTGAAGAAACAGAAGACAGCATGGAGACCAGAACCATTTCATTGACTCACTGAGGGTTAATACAAAATTGCGGTTAAGGTAAAATTAAGGTTTTTTATCATTTGAAACATTTTGGTCTGTAAAACATGATTCATTATTAATTCAGCTCTGGGTGTATTGCAACCTACCATCTTGCTGTAATGGTGCTTACAGTAGCCGCAGTATTTAACATTGTCAGCCTCGGGACCTTCTTCCTCACACAGCAACCCGGCCATTTGAGCACTGCACAGGGCCAGAAGAGTGAAAAACCTCTCACACTCACACACACACACACACACGCTCGCACACACACACACACACACACACACACACGTCGTACACAACACACGTGCACGCACACACACACACACGTCGTACACAACACACATGCACGCACGCACACACACACACACACACACACACGCACGCACGCACGCACGCACGCACACACACACACACACACACACACACACACACACACACACACACACACACACACACACACACACACACACGTATGCGTGTGGACATAAAGAGTCTCTCCACCAATGTCTGTTCTGTCTGCACACAAAAACACAGACCACAGTTTCAGTAGACACTTGGATGCATCCTTTGTAATCTGAGTGCTTTTGCCATTGATCATGCCAACGTGGATTAGGTGACAGCTCTCTACACACACAAATCAGATTTGGATCTTCCTGCTATCTGATCTTCTAGGTCTGATTTGGAAGAGGTCTGGTTTGCATTGTGAAAGGAATTTGACATTGTCTAAATGTAATCTAGGAACAAAGCAGATGTGCAGCATATACAGTACAGTGCAAAACAATAGGGAGGAAGAAATGCAAACAGATTCCCTTAAATGCAGACCATGGTGGTGAGAGATAGGGCACATTTTCAGGGAAATATTTAGATTTGCAAGTGCAACAGCAAAATGTTTAGGATTAGCGACACCACATGTGTGCACACACACACACACACACACACACACACACACACACACACACACACACACACACACACACACACACACACACACACACACACACACACACACACACACACACACACACACACACACACACACACACACACACAAAACTAAATGCATACCAGGTGACATGAAAGGCCTGTCTGCAGCCCTGTCTGTTGCAGGTCATACAGGCTCCGCAGGCAGCTTTACTCTCTCGGCCGTGGTCCTCACAGATATAACATGTCTAGCCAAGATGGAGAGAACAAAGAATAGAGGAAAAGAAGACTCAAACTTCAGATGCTACATTTTGAATTGATTATTGGTACCAGAGATTGTCAGTCATTTCTGTGTATATTTAAGTTATTTCTCATATCTCTGGGCTGCCAACTACCATTTAGGCTTTTGTTTACAAAGCCTAAATGGCAAACAGAAATGTAATTATTATTGTTATTTTTCCCATGTTCAATGCCAAAAACACGATTAAATTGTTAATCACAATCATTTGTATCGTCAACTAAAATGTCATGGTTGTAACAGCTAGGTGTGAAAGCTGTTAATGTTGTACAGCGTTTGGTGTCCCTCTGCACTTTTTGTGAGATCCTGTTACCTTTGCACCTTCCCTTGTGTCAATATGAGCAAAGCCCTGCAAGCTGTCACTTTGTTTCTGCACCAAAGAAAGTTACAGAGACAAATATAATACCTGTACAGCTAATTAATGGTTAATGAATGGCATGTGTGTGTGTGTGTGTGTGTGTGTGTGTGTGTGTGTGTGTGTGTGTGTGTGTGTGTGTGTGTGTGTGTGTGTGTGTGTGTGTGTGTGTGTGTGTGTGTGTGTGCGTGTGTGTGTGTGTGTGTGCATGCGTGCGTGTGGAGTGTAAACAGTCTAGAGTAGACTCTAGCTAGAGTCAAGGTGGTGCAGCATTAGATTAGATTAAATTAGATGATGAAGGTAAACGTCAGGGAAAGGTGTGTTTGTCATGAGGCCCAACTCAATTCTAGGACAACTTGTGAAACGCACGCACGCACGCACACTAATGGTTGTGCCACTCTGACAATAAAATGCATAAAAGAAAAATAATGTGGAATTCATAAAGACATGCACCAAAAAATATAAACACAAATAATTTGCGTGCATTGATTACATGACCACACACACGCATGCAGGCGTGCACACACACACACACACACACACACACACACACACACACACACACACACACACACACACACACACTGTTTTTGTACTTTTTGTACTCCCTCTAGCTCTCCTGAAGAGGGGGGGGGGGGCAGAAGAGGCCTAGCAACAGGTGCTGGACAAAGGAACAGCGGGCTCTTTACCTTCCTCCTTCAACACCCACTCTCTCTCTCTCTTTCTCCACCATTCCTTCGTCTTCCACTAACAACGCTCCCCGCCTCCCCCCCACCCCATCCCACCCCCACCAAGATGTCAACGATGTAATGAGAGGCCACAGAAACATCTATCCGGGTACATATAAGAAAGTGTGCTTCTCAAGTTTTCACTGTCCATTGAAACGCTGTGGAGGAATGCGGGCAGCGCGTCTGGATGAATGGCTCTGACATTGCAAAGCTGCATGCAATTTACTGTAGCCGACACACACCGAATATCCTCAGTGTTACGGGTCCATTTTTATGATCTCAGAGTTAAATCAACACTGAGGATTTTACTGTGCAGTAATATGAGACCGGGCCCACATGGAGTGAGGCAGACTCTTGCATGCATACATTTGTGCGAATGTATACACTCCCTCTCATGCACACGTGCTGCACATATATACCGTATATATGCATAATGCATTGCATCCGGCCATCCACAAATGTTTGCGTACAAACACAAACACAGCGACTGGTTTTTCACCCCAATAAAGATGCAATGTCTTTCTCTAGATTGGCATACACTGACCTACATTTGTATTGGCATCAACACATTCCCTCCCGTTGGCGTTACTATAGGCGGGATCGTGAGGCCAGTGTAATGTGTGCAAAAAGCAGAAGAAGAGACCACTTCTGCCCGACCCGGAAATGTTATCCCTCCATATTTGAGCCACATCCTCATTCTAGGGCCTAGGCTGTGTATCGACGTGTGATGGATTAACTTTTTTTGCGTGATCAAAGATTAGGGTTTTATAAGGTCCCAAAGATCGCAGTTTGTCTCATTTTGAGGAGAAAAGGGACAAATAAGCATGCACGCGTGCACATTGGATCTGTATGTAGGCTGTCTAACATGTAAGTAAAAGCAATAAAGAAATTAATAAATAAAATATTTTAAAATATTATTTTTAATTACTGGATTAAATGAAATGAAAGAAAGACGAGTTCCCTCGTCTTGGCAAAGGCAGGTTGTGGAGGTCCTGCGTTCTTGGCATACTTTGTTAAAAAATAGCCATACCATGTGTATCTCGGAAATCATGTGGTAAGTCTGTGACATCAGCCATCTATGACATATCGATGTTGTATCATTACATATGATATTTTATGAGCAAGGTTTCTTTCAGCACGATCTGACTGCCATTCTCTTCAATTATACAATTAAAGTTAAATATGTGAGTGCTATGCAGAGCAAAAGTAGCCAACGCTAACCCTAAAGTGCTGTTAACATGCCACCCTATCGCCACTAATTTATCAGTGAGCTACAATGGCCTGAAACTCATTTGAACATAAGTAGTTCATTATTGTTAGCAGCACATAATACACAAACAGTCAGGAACTGCAATGTAATATGAAGTACATTACCTACACTGACTGCACTGTGAAGATGTCTTTCTTTTACAGAGACTAATGATGCTGACACTGTGCCCCTTTGTATGGATACACATAATTCAAAGTGATTTCAACCCCACAGGTCAAATAACACTGCAGGCATTGATGCGTGAGCCACAGTCAGTACCTTGATGTATCTCTCATGGGGGACATACTGCAGGACGATGGGCTCCATGGTGAGAACGTTGGCAAACTGCACCTCAGGGATGTAGAGTGCACACACAACATGCGCCCAGCCTGACGGCAAGACAGGAGTCGGTTAGGGTCGAAGCATGCGAATACGGCACAATTACACTTTTCCCTTTGACTGTCATCTTGCCTTTATAACCGTAGTGGACTTAATAGGTGAAATCAGTAACGGAGCTTGAACCTAACTTCACATGGTTAGTCAATTTCATGGACAGACCAGTTCACCTCCAAATGTTGTAAAACTTGAGAAGGAGATGATGGAGCAACGTCCAGATATTTACCTCCACTGTCTGTCCTCTTGAGGGCGCCATCTTTGTGGGGGCAAAGTTCACACCTCTGGGGGAGAATTGAAGTTTGTATTGGCAAAAATGCATTACACATCTCTCTATGAGCTTCAATAAACTATTTATGTAGTACTGATGTAGTGAAGACAATACAATAACACATCGCCATGCTGTCTTGTGGTAAACATTTTTGTCAAAATTAAATTTTTGCCACAGACATACATGAGCAGACAGTAATATTACCAGAAACATATGGTCTGTAACACTGAGAGTGCAGAAATGGAACCAAATGTGGTTCCATTTGTGTTCATAGATAAGAGGGCTCGTCGCAAATAAAACATTTGAGAACCACTCTAGTACTAGTGGACTCATGTGCCATAGTGTCATAAATAAGTGCTATATGCTACACATAATTATCATGAAGAAAGCCTGGAGACTTGACAATCAGTAATTGGGTATTGTGATCAAAATAAGAACATTATAATTTTGTGTAAAAAAGAAAATCAAAAGTTTGCCAACAAGACAAGACCAAGTCTTGCCACAGACACATTTGTCCGTGTAAGGACATATTGATGACCCCTTGGACATACGATAGGTCTCTCACATACTGTGGTGTGATGCATATTAAGAGATATACTCACTACTCGTGCTGCTCTTTCCTGTGACTCACACTTTCGACAGAACCATGGCCCAGTGGGCACCTGGACTATGCCATAGCATGCTGTGAGATAACACACACACACACACATACACACACACACACACACACACACACACACACACACACACACACACACACACACACACACACACACACACACACTGTTCAATGTAATGGTCCATAGCCTAATACATTATTTGGGTATTAAAAACATATATATATATATATATATATATATATATTAAAAAAAAGAAACATCTGGTCTCCAGAAAATAACAGGAACTGGGACTTGAGTGGCCTGATAATCCAGATTTTTTATTAAACCAAACCTATTTGAAAAAGGGAAGGGAAATGAGTAGTAGTAGTATTACAGTAGCAACACAGCGGTGAAAGCATGTGGACATAGTGCACACTGTAGCTAAACAGTAGACATTGGACAATGTCTCCAAAAAAAGAGAAGAGGCCTCGCTAGTGTTCATAGCAGATGCTAACGGTCCGAGCCAACTAAACTTTGTGGAGAAAAGCCCATACAGAATTGCCGAACCCCAGTTGTCGGCGCCACAAGGCTTGATTTATAGCATAGATGCCTATACTGAATTGCGCAGCGGAGTCGCTCGCCGACAAGGACTGATCTACAAGCGAAAGCGAACAACGCGTCTCGAAGCAACGCACAGACAGTGTTGTTTTGTTTGCTTGTAGATCAGACCTTGTCGACGAGCGACGCCGTGTTGTTGTACCACGGGAGCATGAATAATTCGGGCTTTGAAGGCTTGATCGGTGTCATTCTCTCCATGCCCCGTCGGGTCCACCACTCCCCCTCCCACACATAAACATTAGAGTACAGACACACGCCAACACGCACGTAGGCAGGGAAGCGCATGCACCACCAACACACACCACCACATCCCCTCTCCCTAGTCTACACACACCACCAGAGATCAGATAGATCAGACAGTGCGGGTCGTTACATTGTAACAACATTATTACAACATGCCGCTCGTTTACCTTGGTGCACCGCAACGCTGCAGCCGTGTCCATCACAGTACACGAGCGGGTTCTCAGCCCAGCCGCGCTCGTCCGAACACACGCAGCAACCACCAACCATTTCCCGCATGCTGCTCCCATATGATATTATTATTATTAACTCAGCCCCCCGCGCGACGAGCGACGTGTAGCCTACGCGTCAAGTAGTCCCCGCCGGCCTTAACGTCGCAGCAACAAACATGGTCGTCGTTTTGTTGTCGTTGGTGGTGCGTGGTGTGTAAGCGCAGCGAGTCCCCCCCCCCACACACACAAAAATGAATCTCGGCGTGGGGTTCTGTTCTGTTCTGATACGGCTAGTTTTCCGTGATGTCCTCCTCCCGTCCCGTCCCCATAGAACCGATGCAGTGCGCATGCTCATCATGTCTGCTGCTGCTGAAGTGAAATGGATCAAGACGCTGCAATGATGGAAATAACATAAACAAATGTTCATATTCAAAGTTTGTCCACGCCCGTTCATGAAAAGAGATATTGCCAAATATATAGGCTAAACAAATAAATGATACTGGATGTTTTTCGTTAACCATAGTGTTTTTTGTAGACTATAGGCTACGGTTTTGTACTTTTGTAGAACGTGGGGTTAATTAACTACAGTGCTCCGCTCGCTGCAATCTGATTAAATGCAGCTAAATTGCGCCACCTTTTGGCTGCTTCTTGAACGGGAATCAGATCATGGGCAGATATACATACATGTCTGTCCCTCTGGGTGGGCACTGGGCAGATATACATACATGTCTGTCCCACTGGGTGGGCACTGGGCAGATATACATACATGTCTGTCCCTCTGGGTGGGCACTGGGCAGATATACATACATGTCTGTCCCTCTGGGTGGGCACTGGGCAGATATACATACATGTCTGTCCCTCTGGGTGGGCACTGGGCAGATATACATACATGTCTGTCCCACTGGGTGGGCACTGGGCAGATATACATACATGTCTGTCCCACTGGGTGGGCACTGGGCAGATATACATACATGTCTGTCCCACTGGGTGGGCACTGGGCAGATATACATACATGTCTGTCCCACTGGGTGGGCACTGGGCAGATATACATACATGTCTGTCCCACTGGGTGGGCACTGGGCAGATATATATACATGTCTGTCCCTCTGGGTGGGCACTGGGCAGATATACATACATGTCTGTCCCACTGGGTGGGCACTGGGCAGATATACATACATGTCTGTCCCTCTGGGTGGGCACTGGGCAGATATACATACATGTCTGTCCCTCTGGGTGGGCACTGGGCAGATATACATACATGTCTGTCCCACTGGGTGGGCACTGGGCAGATATACATACATGTCTGTCCCACTGGGTGGGCACTGCATGGGCAGATATACATACATGTCTGTCCCACTGGGTGGGCACTGCATGGGCAGATATACATACATGTCTGTCCCACTGGGTGGGCACTGGGCAGATATACATACATGTCTGTCCCTCTGGGTGGGCACTGGGCAGATATACATACATGTCTGTCCCACTGGGTGGGCACTGGGCAGATATACATACATGTCTGTCCCACTGGGTGGGCACTGCATGGGCAGATATACATACATGTCTGTCCCTCTGGGTGGGCACTGGGCAGATATACATACATGTCTGTCCCTCTGGGTGGGCACTGGGCAGATATACATACATGTCTGTCCCACTGGGTGGGCACTGGGCAGATATACATACATGTCTGTCCCTCTGGGTGGGCACTGGGCAGATATACATACATGTCTGTCCCTCTGGGTGGGCACTGGGCAGATATACATACATGTCTGTCCCACTGGGTGGGCACTGGGCAGATATACATACATGTCTGTCCCTCTGGGTGGGCACTGGGCAGATATACATACATGTCTGTCCCTCTGGGTGGGCACTGGGCAGATATACATACATGTCTGTCCCTCTGGGTGGGCACTGGGCAGATATACATACATGTCTGTCCCACTGGGTGGGCACTGGGCAGATATACATACATGTCTGTCCCTCTGGGTGGGCACTGGGCAGATATACATACATGTCTGTCCCTCTGGGTGGGCACTGGGCAGATATACATACATGTCTGTCCCACTGGGTGGGCACTGGGCAGATATACATACATGTCTGTCCCTCTGGGTGGGCACTGGGCAGATATACATACATGTCTGTCCCTCTGGGTGGGCACTGGGCAGATATACATACATGTCTGTCCCTCTGGGTGGGCACTGGGCAGATATACATACATGTCTGTCCCTCTGGGTGGGCACTGGGCAGATATACATACATGTCTGTCCCACTGGGTGGGCACTGGGCAGATATACATACATGTCTGTCCCTCTGGGTGGGCACTGGGCAGATATACATACATGTCTGTCGCCCAGAGGCGGCCCAGCAGGGGGTGCATATACTTAGCTTAGACTAGTCATTGGTTAGACATGGGTTAAGGTTAGATTTAGGTGTGCTGCCCCGTGGGAGGTTAGGCTGAGGGTTTGAGATAGGTTGTAGTTGTAGGACTAATGACTGGTCTAAGCAATGACTGGTACTGCACCTGGCACAGCAGAACAAGCCCAAAGCACATCCAAGGGTCGGGTCGGGACAAAACGGTTTATAAGGTAAACCACACCAATGCAACTCATTGAGTTGCAAGGAGTATGGAATATGAAAAATCAAGATCTGTGTTAATCAAATAACTATAGAGATCATGTGTACCTATTTGTGTGAATAAAATCTGAAGGAGTTTGTTTGCAGTTTGGCAGCTACCGGGCCAACGGTGCAGGAGATTAGCTGTACACAGACGGACGGACGGAGTGCAAAACATACTTTCCCCATGCCTTTGGCCTGGTGGAGACAATAAAGAACAACAGTACAAAAGTAATCTGCTGATGCTTGGCCGTGTTCTCGTTATATAAGCATCTTTGCTCCACTATTGTTTCCTTCAAAGCCTTGCGTAGGTTGAATTTGATTTTAATATTGTCTGTTAAGTTGAATTTTCTGTCACCAGATGTCAGCAAGACATCCAATTTCATCTGGACTCCATTGTCACTTGACTTCTCATATATTGTGCCTGTTTATGAGACTTCAGAAGGACATTGGGTACAGCTTTTTACAAAAGACTTCATCTTTGTTTGGAATATGATCAATCGAAAGCGAAGTATGAGAAAGTCATATCTCATATTTCCATTCACACATGTCTTTAGACAGCCTTATTGCTTAATCTAAACAGGGCAGTAGAAAGACAACTGAGGGACTGAGAGGATGAAGGACATGCAATGATGCAACACATCTCCAACTAGAATAGAACCTGGGACGGTTGATTGTGTGGTCAACACAATCCACCGTCCCAAGTGACAATCACCATAGGCTTAGTGACACCATAAAAAAACTTAGCCTTATGTGAAAACTAATAAGAATAATAAGTAGAAGAGGAAGAAAAAACAATTAGCAAATATACTGTATGTTTGTCACATCCACAACAAAGGTTCCTGAAATTAATCACTTGTCATATGAAAAAGAGAAGCAATAGGGCGCTCCTGTTCTCTTTAATCTGAACTAAGGTTTGAAGACAGGACAGTTTGCTTCATGAGCGTCACTTCCCTTCATGCCTAACCAGAGAAAAGGGAACTGTTGCTGATTAAGAAGGCAGATAAAGTGCTGGCAGCTGGATGAAGCTCACACCCAGTTCTCGTCTCAAGGCAGTGAGGTGTGACCGTGAGATGTGGTTGAGTTATGGTCACAGTAGTGTCACCGACACGTTGAAGCACTGGTACCACACTAATCATTAAGGCCTTAGCAGCCTCTCCCCATGCAACTAGTACGGTAACAAAACATTTTGGGGTAGAACACTCATGCAGTGCCTTTTTTCTCCGACTAGAGGAAGGCTGCATAGAACAGGGTTTATGTCTATAAAAGTTTAAACTTGACAAAAATAGGAGACATTTCCATAAAAGAAAGCCTGATTAATAATAAACATATCCCAGCTACTAAGATGTAAATGGACTCACCAAAAGAACTCACCAAGCTCCTTAAAGCAGCTCCATCAAAGGCTGTATCACAGCTGCCTAAAGTTAGCTGAATCAGAAAGTCAATTATTTTGTATGTATTTTGGTTACTCAATCATCACTATATTAACTGCCCGTCTTCCCATAGTAGGCCTAAAAATTTGCAGTATTCTAACTGATCATCACAACTTTCCAATATTGTTTTAATACTGTAGACTTTCATTCTGTAGGGCCAATATGACTATTCATAACCATCTCTCTCTAAAAGACATAATCAGGGTGATGGACGTGCAAATTGTGTCAAAAAATTAAGTCCACTGAAATTTAAATGTACTACTCTCAAACCACAGGAGACTCCCCGAGTCTTGAATTGACACATCTTTCTGTGTAGCCTAGGTGGTGCAAGGTACAGTCACATGCAATGAAGACACGTTGCCTTTTTTTCCCTCACATTTATTTTTAACACTTGTAACAGGAAAACATAGCGTGCAGACACTTGTATCTAACTTTGCCGGCACTTTGAAATTTCTTTCACAGTAAAATGTGGAACTTTAAAAAAGGAAGAATAATGACAACAAAATACTTACGTTTTACAACACAATACATCCTCCATATTCCACGCATATGCTTGCACGCTCACGCATGTATTGTCTTTTATGTATTTAATTGTGATGGGATGCTGCCTGACAGAGACAAAATCTGTCATCTCTCTCTCTCTCTGTCACACAGAACACACACAACTGCTACTTCGTACTACTTAATTTATTGTTCTATCTGGCTACTGCCTGATAATGTGATGACTAATGAACGGGGTGACCCTGCATGCGTTTTACACAAGTGCTTCTGTGCATGCTATTGCATGGTGCACTGCACATGGACATGGACTGTCGATGACATACATATTGTGTATATACACAGTATAAACATAATGTGTCTGTTCAGCAAAATCTTTAGTGTTTTAAAGGTAGGATATGTGCTATTCTTTGGTTTAAAAAAAGGTTTTTGTTAAAAGGTTAAAGCACTATAATGTTTGCTAGTAACAGGGGTCTCCCCGTCTCTCCATTGCTTTAATAAACATAAAATACATTTGGTAGGTGACAACATTTCAGCTAATCAGGAGAAAATACCCATATAACAGCTTAAGTTTTATAGTGTTCCAGTTCCAGTTGTCTGCTCATTTCTTTGTGTCATCACTTCCAATTTCTCTTGTTTATTTAATCTGTATCCTGACTGAGTTCTCTATACTGATTTGATAAATTTGGTATCCCGACCTGAAAATGCATTTCCTGTTACTGAACAAACATTCTATAGCAATGATTCCTATTAGAATATAGAGCTATTTAACACTTACTTAACCTTTAAATGAACTCTTAACACTGAAGACTTTGCTGTGTGTACAGGTGTTACTTTACATCAAGGCGGTGTTCTCCGCGGGCTATGTGTGAGGAGAACTCATAGCGATCCCGACTGCGGTGACCACACACGTTGCACTCCAGCGGGTTTCGGAAGCCATGGCAACCCATATGGATGGTGAACATGACATAGTCCAGGAAGATTACCCTGCAATGACCACAGGGGAACACTGCCCCAGGCACCACGCCTGCTTCCCCATCGGTCCGCACCACCCGCAGAGCCTCCGGAGGAGACGGGGGCGGCGCCTGTGTATGTGGGTGGGGAATACCATTATGGGGAGTGATCCCTCCCAGCAAGTGCCCTAGGCCGTATATGAGAGGCTGGGAGGGCTGGGAGAGCTGGGAGCCGTCATTGTGGAACAGGTCCAGGCTGGGTTGTCCCTGCAGTGGAGGATGAACATGCGGGAGGCCTGGAGGTGGCAGGCCCAGCTTGTGGCCATTGGTGAGCGCCGGGGTACTCATGTTGTCATTGCGGGTCAAGGACATGGGGTAAACCCTATGTGAGGGAGCAGGGTCAGCATCCGAGCCTGTGAGGATGGGTTTTTGGTCGAGCGGAGGGTCCCTGATATCACTGTGGTGGATCAGCTCCCTTTTATAGCTTAGGTCCAGGCAGGCACCACTGTCCCCTGGATCGGCCACACGGAGAGAAATAGAACACTGAACGAGAGAAGGAATCATGCAGACCGCACGCTTACGCCAGCATATATCAACACAGCCATATAAATGCCAAAGAGAGCAAGCGACCCATTATAATGTCGAGATGCACTGTCCAAATGTGCTCTCAAATGACTCTTACAGTACAATCCAGAGTTTTAATTACGCTGCCTGGCATGACATTTTGAGGAAATGATTAGGTGGCTGCCTAGAAGAGATAAATATGCTTGTGGTTGAAAGGGTCAAAGGTCAAGGTCACCATGAAGATATGTATATTATATTGTTTAGACTGATGCTAGGTTCTAGGAATCTAGGTTCTTGGATGTATATTATATTCTTTAGACTGATGCAAGTTTCTGTCTTGGTTTATCTATGATCCTCCTGAGGCACTGCACTGTCTCTCTGCATTCTATGTGTATGTGTTACCTTGCTTACTGTAAGTCACACTGGATAAAGAGTGTCAACTAAATGCCTACATTTTAAATTGATGTAGAACAAGTGATGTTGCTATGAGCAGGGTTACACCTAGAAAATAGTCCCGTTCAGAGTTTTGCTACGTAGGACTCTTGCCTTAATCTCAAACTTGGATGATTTACAGGGAACTAACAAGATGTGCAACATGACAGATCCATGAGCTACTCTACACATCTCTCCATCCTGTTAATTTATCCATTTATAACTCTGAGTGTACAAATATAACAGAACATTTGGTAAAATGTGTACACTCTACTGTAAACATTGTAGCGTCTCCTGAGCCAGCAGTTAAAGCTTCCTGCTAAAGCGAAGAAGAGACATGAGAGGACAAAGCGTGGAGAGGAAGTAGAAGAAGCCCTCTACTGCAGCTGCACCGCACAAGGAGACACGCAGAGGCACCTGCTCACGTTTCTCGCGTAGAGCCTGTTTTTTTCTCTCTCTCTCTCTCCCCGCGGTCACAGACATTACTTCTCTTTTCCTCCTGTGGTTGTCATATTGAAAGATCTCACTTTGTTTGTCAAGCTGATAGAGAGATGAAGGATTCCTTTGCCCTTAGCCCTTACACCCATACGAGCAGCAGCACAAGGCATGATTCCGAAACTAAACATGAATGTTAGTCTTTGAAATAGGAGCCGTATTGGGAATCATACGGTTCGGAAATTCTTGTGCCATGTCAGCCATTTACTAAAACCTAGTTTGTAATAAGGATGGGTGGATGAGAATATGAGAATACATCTTTTTACCTTTTTTTAAAGAAATTTCATTCATGGTTTAATATACCCACCTATTATATATTTCACGCAGTGAATATAGGTCAGTGGTCTATCACCCTATGGTGTGGTGCAGAATATCAGGCCAGTGCTCAGCCTGAATTCCTGTTTAGCAAAACACAGGGGGAGGCTGACAAAGACAAATAAGCAGACATATGAGACAGACAAATAGCAGCGACAAAATATTTGAAATACTCTCTTTGCTAAAAGCATTCATTGAATTAAGTCATGTGTCTAAACAAAGCAAGCATCTGCATAGCATGGAATAGAAAAAACGTATAATGTAACCAAAACATAAATGCACAGAATTTGTCATTGTATCTAAAGCAGAGGTGCCCACACATTTTTTACTTGAGAGCTACTTTCAAAATAAGTATTGCATTGTGGGTCTGGGCTGAGGCCCTTTGGGCTCCAATTTCGTCTCATCTTACACTGTTTGGGGATTTAGCAGTGGGGAAGGGGTGTTCCCCCACTAAAGTTGGTATTTTGGTTACCTGTCTAAATCCCTAAAACACCTCCGTTACCCGTTATATTATGCATAGGTGTGGTTTGGGCGTTACAATAATTGACCAAGAAGTGGCATGCACTCACTTCTGCAGGAGAAGAAGCTGGAGAGATGCCGCAGCCTGACTCTGTGCCTGGACATCTCCATTGAGGTGCGCGCCGCTCTACCAAACTAATTTGGCACGGCTAACGGGGAAGTTACGGGTGCTTTTAAACTCCACTATCGCTTTCCCAAATGTTTGTGACCAAAATAGCAATTTAGGGGAAAGTGTGCCAGCACGCCCATGACCACACCTCTAGGCGCAAATATAATAGCGGGTGACACTGGACCAAAATACTGTTAAGGGACATAGGAAGCTCCTATATTCGTAATTTTCGGGCAGCGGCTGAATTGCGGGCCGCGTCGCGGGTAAAGGCTGAAACGAAAATGGAGCCCTTTATGTGAATCAATCAAGTCACCTTAATTCAAGTGGCAAATACAATTTTTATTTATTTATTTCACATTTAAATATTATAATTTAGGGACATGTCATGTGGTCTACCTGCACAGCCTTTGTTATCTACTGGTAGATCACAATCTACCTATTGGGCAACCCCGATCTAAAGCAATACTATACACCTCAAAATTAGATCCCTGCTTTTTAGACTCTCTTGAAGGTGATGTCTCTACTAAGCATTGCATGTGAAAAATACTTTTTGGTGAGTATGAATTAACTTTAAATGGCTCTTACCAGTGAATTTCTGTGGCATTGTACTCTTCCTTTTAGTCACGTTGCTTGCCAGCCTGTCGAGTAGTAAAGCACGCTCAATGCCCATCTGAGTCCTTGATGTGTGGCTTTCCTCTATGTGATTGAGACCAACATGCAAGAGAGAGGGTAATGAATGCCTTTTCACAACTGGGTACTGTGTGTGAGGAAAGGGAGCGTGCAGACATGCACTAAGCTACAACTGTCCACTTTGTGTCTTTGAAGTTGTGAAAAGTCACCGAAAGAAATAAGCTGCATGAATCGAGCTCATGTTGTGAGGAACAAGAAGATATTAACTTGGAGATATGAAGTCCATGTGACTTCATTTCCTTTTTTGTTATTTTTTCCTTTTCCCCTCACTTCATCAGTACAACATACTGCCGGATGAAGATGTTATTCTCACAACTTATGTCGTAAACTTGCAACATTTGAAGACCACAAAGCAGTCCTAGGGGGGTGGGGTGGATGGAGCGATGGCAGAGGCCCATGCTAGTGTCTCAGAAGACATCTTTGACTTCCCCTCTGCTGGTACAGGCATGACAAATCACCCCTAGTGCAACAGCTCCAAACCACAGCAGCCACAACCCATTTAGCTTTAATTAATTTCTAATTCTAACTTCTATAAACATCTATAAACTCTATAAATTAATATGATGATAACAGCAAGACTTAGTTGTTATGCATTTACTGTATTTTCATTAGCACTTTTTTTTGTGTGTGTGTGTGTGTGTGTGTGTGTGTGTGTGTGTGTGTGTGTGTGTGCGTGCGTGCGTGCGTGCGTGCGTGCGTGCGTGCGTGCGTGCGTGCGTGCGTGCGTGCAAGCTCCTCACCCTTCACAGCATGGCCTTTGTTCTGAACATACACATGGCATCTCTCTCTGTGTTCTTCCAAGGAGCTGCGCTGCTTGTAGCTTCGACCACAGTGGTTGCACTTGTAGGGCTTCTCTACTGCAAGTAGAATTTCAGTTAAGCAAAATCACATATAAAACGTCCACTTAACACCAACGGCTACTTAACTACTGGCAACCTATAGCATATGTATACAGTACATTTCCAGCAGAGATATATCAGAAGGTAATTTCAGATGTGGGGAGCAATAATAAGGGAATGGCTGTTGTTACATGAGAGCAAACAGAAAGTCTGCAGGAGAAGCTGTGACAGGGAAGAGGGCTTTCGACAGAAGGTTGCTTCACTGCACCAGCTACACAATCAAACCCTCAGTGTTCAAGGTTTACTCATTTCAGGAGAAAGAACACATGTAGAAGGATACAGGACAACAAGGAATTGGAAATGATGAAACCAAATTGGAACTGGAACAATATAAAATCTCTCTCCTGATTGGATGAAATTGGTATCCCAGTGTATTTTCTGTTTACTAAAGAGCTGAACAAATCAGAATATGGAGTTATTTAACACCTATTTGAACAGAAGCACATCATTTATACCCCCGCCCCTTTAACTCTGAGTGTACAAATGTAACCAAATGGACCTGTTGGAATAGACAATCTCTGAGTAACAAATGCATTACCACTGAGGACTTTACTGTGTGCTTTAGCAAACCATCCATGAGGCACTAAAAGCCAAACAAACAAACATGTAGATATGGTGCATATGAACAGTAAAGTGTGTGAGTGACTGCAGGTGTTGGGATGGTACAGCACCAGAGTGGGTACGCAGGTGCCCGCTCAGGGCATCACGTCTGCGACAGGCATAGCTGCACATGGGGCATTTGAAGGGCTTCTCCCCGGAGTGAAGTTTGATGTGGCGAAGCAGGTTTCCCTTTTGGGTAAAGGAGGCCCCACACTGGGTGCAGTGGAACGGCCTCTCACCTGGTTGAGACAAAACACAAGAATGAGACCCAATGGAAACATCATCGAGACTGTATTTTCTTTTTTCTTGACTGGGTTTATACATTTTTCTAGTACCATTTCTTCTTTCTGGTTGACTAAGACTAAGACTATTCAGTATCTATGTATGCAATGATAATAAAAAATAAACATGGTGTAATGCCTTACCTCTATTATATAAAACACCATGAGTTACACATTATCGAGGATATTGCCTAACTAACATACGTAAATGCGCCAGAATTCTGGGTTGTGGTGCTGGTTATTACATGCCATGTGCGTCAAGCATGATGCAGTTTCACCCATCTCTTAAACGTATAGGCACATTAGTCAGCAATAAAGCATCTTTCTTGACCCACTCAAAATAAATCTCACACTTATGTGTTCCACCAATCAACAATACAGTACAGTATGTTGATTGCGTAACGGCTGTATTTGAGGTCAGGTGCTCAGGTTGGTGTTCCTGTGCTGCTTACCGGTGTGGCTGCGCTTGTGCACCAGCAGTACATTGATGCTGACGCAGGACAGGCCGCAGATGTCACAGTTGAACTTGCCTATTGTTTGGCTGCGAGGGGCCATCGCCCCCCCAGGCATGTAGGTCGCGGCTTCTATCGCTGCTGCTGCGAGGGCTTCCGGCAGGTTTGCGCTCTCAAAGCGTGCAGCCACCAGGGACAGGTCCTGGGGTTCATTTAAGGTATCTCCCTCTTCATCGTCTTCCATATCTCTCTCATCCTCCTCCTCCTCCTCCTCTTCACTGTTCTCATGTGGCCTATCTTCAGCGAATCCCTCCTCTAGCCCTTTCTCATTAGCTTCCTCCCCTTCCTCTTTTGGGTTGCTTTCTTGTCGTTGACCTTCATCCATATGGCGCTGCCCGTTCTCTTCCACCGCCTCTGGCTCACATTTCTTTGGAAGCATGTCTAAAAGGCAGATGAAGGAGTGTACACAGTAAAGTCCTCAATGTTAGAACCGCGATATGTAACTTTTATGTCCAACTAGGATTTTAAACCGGGTTTGATTGATTGATTGAAATATTTATTAGGATTTAGTAGGATGGGTACATTTCAAACGAAAGCAGAAGTCAACACAACATTTAGAGACGAGACGTACCAAAAACTGAATCCATTATATTTGGATCAAATAGTAATCTCAGCAAGGCAGATGGCTTCTCGGTTAGAGTGGGTGACAATATTATCACACGAAAAGATGAAATTACCTACCTAGGTTCCATCCTGTAGGCCAATCTTTCCGGTGATAAAATGGCCACCAACGTAATCAAAAAGGTCAACCAAAGAACAAGATTCCTATACAGGATCTCCTCACTGGTCAACAAAAACACCTTGAAGACTCTAACAGGAGCCCTCGTACAAGGTTTCTTCGACTACGCTTGCACCTCCTGGTACCACAGCACCTCTGAGGCCCTTAAAACAAGGCTCCAGGACTTCCCAAAACAAACTGGTCAGGCTACTACTCCCCGAACCCACCTCACCCCTGCCCACTTTGACAGGCTGGAATGGCTTAGGGTTGACACCTTGACGACAGAGTACAGCACCTTGCAATGGGTCTGGTCCACAAGATTCGCTACATCCATGTACCTGTCACACCAGAGGGAGTTCAACAAACCATGTGCAACCCAGATTCGGCACAAACAAGGGATTCAATTCATTTCGCTCCTATGCCACCAAAATGTGGAACGCCCTACCAACAGTCATCAAAACTGTTCTCAAAGGGTACCTACGGACGTCTGCAATTCGAGACTGGCCCCCGTAAAATCTGAATCCCCCACCCACCCGTTTCCCCTCACTGTATATGTTTCTTTTCCATTATCACCTCCTATGATGATTTATTTTTGACTATATAGTTGTGTATATTCGTACGTCTCTAAATGTTTTGATGAATTGAAAATGGTGGGCCCTATTGTAAACAAGTATAATGCTTTATGGTGTCGTCCACTCACTGTTAACAGTTTTTGTATTGAGTTGTACTTGAAATTTACTGTAATTCTGCAAACTGTTAATAAATCAATCAATCAATCAATGTCATTTTGGCGGGAGTGTCGGGTTCAGACATTCGTGAATAGAAATAGTGTTTAATAATGTTTTTAAGAAGTTGTCAAAAATATATTTTTGTGGAATGGTTATTGTGAAAGATATACCAACAATTATATATTTTTTTTAATTGTGCACATATTGCACATATGCACTGTAATGAGATTAATCAATTGTCAAATTAAGTAGTAAAACAATAAGCTGAAAGAGAAACTACAGCAAGATGTCCAAGGCTCTGTGGTTGTGCACAAAGGGGTCTGTGGTTGTGCTCACTTCCAAATAAGAAGGCGACTGAAACCTCCACTAGAAGGCTCCATGTGCTGCTACACCAACCAGAATAAGAAACACTGACACCTCTCCACTTCTACATTTGTATTTACGGCTTGAGAGAGTTTGTTATTAACACTGACACATCTCCACAGTGTTGCTGGGATCATTTGGGCCTACACATACTATAGTGTTAGAGATATTTAGAAGATGTGTACCTCAGATAAGGGTATTTCCTCTATGTGCAGATACTAGAACCAGGGCAAGAGAAACCATGTCGCAAACAGACAATGCCTATTCCTCGTCTCCCTTTTAAAATAGACATTTTAATTATTACTGAATCTCATTCTTTTACATTGACTGTGGAGACAACCATATCCACAGTAGTCTAAATTGAATAATAATAAAACTAGATAAACTTATATAATTTACAAAAAATAAATTATATAATTATATATTACAATGATATATTATACACCTTTTTGTTTTATATCCCAAAGCACCATTGGCCATCCTAAAAGGTAAAAGGTATTACTCATAAACACCCCGTTATAAAAACTAAAATCCAGACATACAAAGCATAACAACAGTTTCCACAGGTGGGTGACAAAACAAAGAAAACACCTTCATCACTGAATAAGGAATGGATCTATCTGCTTTCATACAGTTGGACTGCATATACAATTAAGTAATTAACATCCTATGTGCTCTCACATGAATACAAATGCTGTGCAGATCCAGTTGACCTGATTTTGAATTAAGATGGCAAAAGACAAAGATGACAAAGTGATATAAAGATGGTTCATTATAGGGGCACAGATGCTTCAGTCCCAAACACTGCTCACTATTTTGAGGACAGGAATTCATTTAGGTATTTTTTTTGTTTGGTATAAGTTATGTATGATGATATAGCACCTCAGTTTAACTAAAAACACAGTGTAGAATGCTATTGGAAATAATTAAGGAAGAGTCAACAACTAAATAGGGGAAGCATTTTTATTTTTTTAACAGACTTGACCAGTGACTGATTTATTTAATGATCTAATGATTTAATGATGAGCATATAACACTAGTTTTAGCTGCACTGCACTGGCTCCTTGTCACTATTAGAATAGATTTTAAGATTTTTTTATTTACTTATAAGTCCCTACATGGCCTGGCCCCTTTATATTGATCAGACCCTTACACCCCACAAAGGGCACTGAGTTAGGTCAGCAAACAAGCTGCTCTTGGAGGTTCCTGAGACTAATTTAAAGAGCAAGGGGCCGTGCCTTTTCTGCTGCTGCTCCTAGGCTCTGCATGGAACAGCTTGCCCTTTCATATAAAAAATGCTTAAAACACCCACACACTGTCTTCAAAGACAGTGAACCAACTTTAATAGGGAAACAGCAACGTTTCGGCCTTCATCAGGCTAAAAGATAGCCTGATGAAGGCCGCATAGGCCGAAATGTTGCTGTTTCCCTATTAAAGTTGGTTCACTGTCTTTGAAGACAGTGTGGGGGTGTTTGTTCCTTTTTCATTGTCGGGCACCGTACCCTCTCCTACGCACCTGCCGCCTGTAGGTGTGCAAAAGCTTTGCTTTTTATATAAAAAATGCTAAATCTGTTGAGACTTTTAAATTACTTCTCAAAACCCACTAGTTGGACTAGGCATATTAACGCACTATTATTATTATAACCTCACATGTACCCCATTAGTTTTAGTTTTTTTATTCTTTTGATGTCTTTAACTTATCTATCCCCAAGAATAAATGTAAATTGGCCAGTCGATGAATTGGTGAAGGGATAGATGATGGGGGACCAGCAGGGAAAAAAAGAGAGAAAAAGAGCTGTATAAAGAATATGAAACTGAACATGGGTTAGGTTTTGTGCCTCTGTATTTAGCTTTTCCTTTTTTGCCTCATCATGACAATAAATGGCTGATAGTTAGGAACCAAATGGACCCTTATGGGAGTAGACTGGGGTCTCAGAGAAAGAAATCAAATGGTGGAGCGTGGCATAATGCATATCAAACGGGGTATCCTTGAAATGAAATGGGTTGAGAATCACTGCATCAAACACCATTGCTCTGCTGTGATCTTGACATCCCACTCAGTGGTATATGCCTGTATCTCTATCTTGCCTTTTGCAACATGTAAACCAGCCACTGGATATGCTGAGCTCCATCCAGAAACCACACTGTCTGTGGAGTGGTGGTGATGAGCTGAAATGCCTTGTACACTGTGAAACACGCTCACAGTTGCTCTGGAAACTTTGCACTCTCTGAGTTGGCTATGTACTAGAACGGCTTTCCCATCCCCCTCATCTACACCTATGCGAAAAAACAAGAAAAACAACAATAGATATCCTACTTTGGCAGCCCTTGTGCATGCAAATTTCTGTTTAGTATAGCAAACCACAGCATGCAAGCCGCCTTTGTTTTAAATGGTCCCCCAAACCGTTCACACTTCACACCTATCGGCTGGGGATGCGCTAGTGTACGTATGTTCTTGATGATTTTTTTTTTATGCATTTGATGTATTACCATGTTAATTGTAAATTGGTTCTCATCCTTTTCAGACTGTAACCCCCCAAAATAATTATATTTTGAAAGGGGAACCCCCCATCCTGACAGGCTCTTGGAATTGTAGGAGTTGAGGCATTACATTTTGTTTAACTCAGATCTACATTCTACATACGAGTTGAGTTGCGAGGCGCTGTGAGCTTGTAGATCGGCTATTTTCATAATATTTGCCTCTTTCTTACATTTGTTGATTACTTTTGATGCAGTAATGGACTTTTTTCTTTCTTCCATTATCTTTTTGAGATATTTAAAAGGTCTTAAAGTCCTTAAATTGTCACTTTCCTGTCATCTGGGGACCCTCCAAAATGATGTGAGGACCCCCGGCCCACAGGTTGAGAACTACTGCTCGAAGCTCACACTCACATTTGCTTGGCTGTTATAGGCTACTCATCATTTGCAGGAAATGCAAGTGTGAGTGAGCATTTCTTTCCAACGACCTGAAAGGCTCCAAAAATGTAGTTGCTTTTATAGCATCAACACACTTTGGGTATTTGGTATTTTCAAAAGATCTTAGGGGGAAAAAAAATGAATATTTTGAATATATTTTTGAAGGGAGCTCGCCCCTCCTATATCCAGCTTTTAGTTACCGTCCACAAACAAACATTAAATTCCCACGTCATAGTATCTGAGAAAATAGACTAGGGCCCTATCTTGTGCCATGATGACTCGCGCCGCATCAAGGCTTTTATTGGGAAGGTATTATTCTTCCGGTTTGAGGAAAAGGATGTTCTGGTTTGGAGGGTTCCGGCCTGATGACTACAAAACAATGACTACAACAGGTACATGACGTAACGATATCATCAGATCCCGGCCGGATCACACGGCAATTTAGTAACACAGACCAGGCTTTCCTTCAAGGTGGAAAGCCTGGTGTCGTGAGGCTACTGGTATACCACATTCAATCACACAGCCGCCAACTTAATGGCAAGATGGCTGTGTGAATGTGGTCTATGTGTGCATATGTCTGTGTATCACCTTCAGAACACGTTCCATCGGCACTGGATGAGTTTCTTATTGGGATCTCCTTGTCTTCGCTTTCCTGCTCCTCTGTCTTCACATCTGGTGTACTGCTGCTAACATCTAAAAGTAAAGACTTAGATTTAGTCGTACAACAAATAGTTTTGCTAAGAGCTACGTTCTGCTATTTTAGAAGGGGCACCTTCTTACAATGGATTATAGTTATGAATAAGGCATAGGCCTATAACACATGTGACATGATAAGTAGCCTTACTTACTCATCTCTTCCTCCAAGGAACTCAATTCGGGATTGTCCTCTGCGTTCATTTTAAAAGAACAGTCTGGATAAAATAATAATAACAAAGAAAACTAAAATCACAATCACAATTTGAAAAATGTAATCTAATAATCTTATTAGAATATTGAGCACCAATTACCAACCCTGTGCTTTGATATAATGGATTGACACTGGTATTTACCTGTCACCAACCTTATGGCAATAAATTGTTTTATTTTATTGTTTTAAGCACTTGAATATGGCCTAACATATTTTAACACTTGTTGCTTTCACCCACTGGATACTTTATTTATTTTTCAAAAGCAATATAACTGTTGGTTACAACCTATGGTTGCAACTTGCTCGAGAATTTCAGGTCGTTGGAAATAAATGCTCACTCCACTTGCATTTCCTGCAAAGGATGTGCAATGAGAAGAACGCGTCACTATAGCAGGTTCCATAACCTGGACTATTAAACTTTTTCCAACGACGGGTGAAGAATAAAATAGGCTACCATCTTAAAACTGAACTACTGCATGTCTATCTATATCACGGTTTAAAGTAAACATAAAAAATGACGAACAGTGTAAGTTGAATCATTTGCATTGGAGTTGTAGACCGAGACCGTTAATGTCTGTTTAAAATTAGGGGTAACCTTTATAAATGAAGACAGCTCAAATCAGCCCCAAATCATCTCACCTGCTCTTAATAACGCAGCTCTTGGACGTAGTCTGCTCTGCTGTAGTTTTCTTTTTCTTTTTTTAAAGTTGGCCTTCTCTCCCGCTGTGAGGATCCCGTCTCCTGCACTGGACCAGTGGACCACCTCGTGGAATGGAATAAGCCAAACGCGACGTCAAATATTACCCCTTAAAGGAACAGCCACTCGTTTGGAGCAAGGTGGGACGTAGAATAAACTATATTCACATTTGGTTGGAATACCATAACCAACTGTTTAGATGGCTCATTCATTTGTGTTCAGAGTGCGACATTTTGCCCCAAATATATTTATATAGGCTTATTTGGATTAAATCTGGACAATCAAACCGTCAAACGGAATACAATACCCATTAAGTAGGCTACGCTAATTGATGACACTGGCATAGCCCCCAGCTGCCTTGCTTCGATTTCAAGTACTATTGCTCCATCTTGTGTCAAAATAGTGCTACTGTCTCCCCCCAACCCCTTCTTTTTAAACTGGATGGCATTATGTTTCTCTGCAAACAAATTGGCTGATAAACTGCTCGTAAACATGATCAACTACTTAAACCTGCGATCAAAGATAGAGGGGCAGCGTCTAGTGAGCAGATCTAATGAACAGATTTAAGGCTTCCGGTGGACGATCTCTTCAAAATAAGAGTACCCTCTAGAGAATTGAAAAAAAGTTTAATTTGCACATTAAAACCACAAATTAAACATTTAAATGATGCTATATGATGCTATAAGACACACATTATGTTTCTGTGTAAAAATAAGTAATTAAATCATTATAATAATAATAATAATAAAGTTATCTAAATGGATAAATGCTATTCACTGGAGTGCATGGACTTTATAAAGTGGACACTGGACAAAAGACGGCTCCGCAAGGCAACTATCTGGACATACCCACGCGTTCGGGGAGATGTCCTCTACCACACCCCACTCTCCGCTAAGCGGGAGAGGTGTAAAATTCACAGCAGCAGACCTTCTACTGGGGTCAATGCTCAAAAAAGTACCGTTTCCGGACCCAGAATGGACACTGGACAAAAGACGGCTCCGCGAGGCAACTATCTGGACATACCCACGCGTTCGGGGAGATGTCCTCTACCACACCCCACTCTCCGCTAAGCGGGAGAGGTGTAAAATTCACAGCAGCAGACCTTCTACTGGGGGTCAATGCTCAAAAAAGTACCGTTTCCGGACCCAGAATGGACAATGGACAAAAGACGGCTCCGCGAGGCAACTATCTGGACATACCCACGCGTTCGGGGAGATGTCCTCTACCACACCCCACTCTCCGCTAAGCGGGAGAGGTGTAAAATTCACAGCAGCAGACCTTCTACTGGGGTCAATGCTCAAAAAAGTACCGTTTCCGGACCCAGAATGGACACTGGACAAAAGACGGCTTTTGATGATGTGGCTTTATGCAATGAAAGTTTAAATGACAATATGTGTGAAGCCATACCATTACCAATTCTAACATTTCTACAACAGACATCTGCTTTCAAAAAATGTCACACACGGCTTGAAGAAGCAGCGGCGCAGGACTCAACATTTAGACGGAAACTTGAGAAATTCAATCTAGCCAACACTTCAGTGTCATTAGTGTCTCAGCAATTTTCTAGGACAGAAGTATGCACCATATTAAACAGCTTTGTAGAATACACACTTCGGTCTCCTTTCCTTGGAGATGACCTGCTTTGCCTGAAAAGTCTTAGTCTGTATAGTTGTACTCAATGTGGTGACAAGGCCTTACCATCTACAAAGAACATGTCACAATTCATAGTGCAGCCACTTGACGTGTCACAAAAAGGCATCTTAGACACAATTGTACAAATATTACCTGCTCAATCTGAACAATGTGAAACATGTCAGCAGTGCACATATCGGGTGCACGGTCTGGGAAGAACCTGTTAAACAAGACAATACCAGCACTCACGGAACTGTCCTTAAAGGAACTTTATTGTTTTGATGTCCCAGAGTATAATTTTTCAGTTCCTTGTTCCTTGTTCCTTGTATATATATTTTTTTTACCTTCCTTGTCTGGTTAAATGTGGTAATGTGTAAAGTCAGACTTGGTGGAGCTTCTTTTCCATCCACCAGCTTTCTAAAAACTCGGAAATGACGTAAAACACAGCTTCTTCTGTCCGCGCATGGAATCTAAAGTGTGCTTAGGCCCAGACAGACAGACAGACAGAGACACACACACAATCTAAAATTCTAAATCCTCAATCCAGAGGCTACTGGTATACCATATTCAATCACACAGCCGCCAACTTAATGGCAAGATGGCTGTGTGAAATAGGCCCAGACAGACAGACAGACAGACAGAGACACACACACAATCTAAAATTCTAAATCCTCAACCTGTGGCAATTTAGTTTAAGCAGCAGCTGCAGATGGACTGCTGTGCATATTCATCACAACACTAAATTTAGAGTAGCCAATTATTTAGTCGTTCACTCGTTATGCCAATTAATTCCTGTTGTCACTATGCTACTGACTCACCTGTCGTGAGGAGCCCCCACCAGGTAAA
The DNA here is from genome assembly GCF_964188405.1 of Protomyctophum parallelum. Taxonomy (NCBI): domain Eukaryota; kingdom Metazoa; phylum Chordata; class Actinopteri; order Myctophiformes; family Myctophidae; genus Protomyctophum; species Protomyctophum parallelum. The sequence goes on along the minus strand of NC_139702.1, from coordinate 20,562,940 downwards.
CGTAGAGCCTTCCTCCAGCCCAACACTCCCTGCTGACAGGAGCCGCCGCAGCCCGTAGGTCATAGGAGTATAGAATGACCAATATCACCATCCCCGCCCGGCCCGGATTCCCTCCCCCGAACACAGGCCAAATGTGTTTGTGTAGTAGACGCTCGACAAAGCTGGATGCACCACTGTGGATTCGAACCCACAACCTCCATGGTGGTGGGCAGGGACTTTACCACAGCACCACCTGATCGTGCCTCATTTCTGATCAATTTTCAAGATAGATGGGTGGCAAGAATCTTGGCACAACATTACCAACTTAGGATACATACTGTAGAACCCATCTGAGTGGTACACAGCCTTGCAAGGCTTGGCTTTTTCCCATGTCCCTCCCGCCTATGGCAACCAGCCACCATTCACAGAGAAGATTAGATTGTGTCCACATCTTATGGAGCTTATTTAAGCCAGGTGCTGGACATCAAGGCATCAAGGAGAGGGTAAAACCTCCCCACACTTTTTTTAAGCTAAAGAAAACATACTTTTATTAATGGCGCAATGTTTCGGTTTATTATTTTTTTTTTGCCTAATGGAGCCCTAAAAGGGTTGAAACGTTGTACCAGTAATAAAAGTACGTTTTGTCCTTGAACCAGTCACCATTGCCCATGTCCCGCCTATGGCAAACAGCCACCAGTCCCACGAAAAAGGCCAAGAGAAAGAATGTGTACAAAGGAATTACAATACATGCTGTGTTTCCATGGTAAAATGGAGTCAAACACCGTAACAAAACGAATACAAGAGATCTGAATGTCATGAATCCATACACATTTGAACGAGCAATGATACAATGTGGTCATTTACAGACTCATTGGCGATCAGACACACACAAACGTGTTAGAAGATCACAGTGCTGTTGAAAGTGTGCCCACTGTGGGAGAGAGAGAGTGGGAGGCTTTTTTAAGATGTGTGGGGGCAGCTAGGGTACCAATGTGGAGCAGGGGTACTGTCCATTTACCTATTATAGCTATCAAGTTTCCGTTGGTGGTGGTGGTGGTGGTGTGTGTGTGTGTGTGTGTGTGTGTGTGTGTGTGTGTGTGTGTGTGTGTGTGTCGTGCGTGTGTGTGTGTGTGTGTGTGTGTGTGTGTGTGTGTGTGTGTGTGTGTGTGCGTATGTGTGTGTGTGTGAGAGAGAGAGAAGAGAGAGGAATTGGGGAAGGTATATGGTTGCTCAGTTGTCGCCATAGTGTCCCGCCTGGTGTACCCCCCCACACACACACACACGCACGCACGCATACACACACACACACACACACACACACACACACACACACACACACACACACACACACACACACACACACACACACACACACACACACACACACACACACAGAGGCTATGTTGTTGAGGGAGAAGGCATGAGCTTTGCTGTCGCTTTTGTAATTTTGCACAATGCTTTAGCTCTGAAGGTGTGCACTATTGTGTGTAGTATAAGTGAATGGGACTGTGGAAAGGATTAAAAAGGAGCATGATGGTATGTTTTTTCTTAATCCCTTTTTGTACGAATAAAAATGTTTTAACAAGAGAGATTAAAACCAGGACAGAAAAGTACTTCTCATTCCATCTCTAGCTGTGCAGTTTAATGAAATGTTCATACTTGCGTACTCGCGACATTATTTTCACGAAATATGTTGAAAAATGAATAGCAGAAAGACTAGCAGAGAATGATGTTGTAGTTGTACTACTACTATCTAAACAACATAATAATAATAATATAATAATAATAATGATGATAATAATAATAATTGCTTTGCATTGCAATTTGGTATGGAAGTTACAAAATGTTGCAAACAAAAGAGGGTAAAACAATCATCATATTGAAGTAAAATAAAAGACTTGCACAAATGGCTACATAAACCTCCCTGGCATCCCTTTGTTCAACAAACCTTTCCAAAAGTATTTTGAAAATAGCAAATCTACTGTACAAGCTCTTGTGTTGCAATGTAACAATGTAATATTTTCAGGGAAATTAATGAATTAATTTGTAATATTTGCGTGTGTGTGTGTGTGTGTGTGTGTGTGTGTGTGTGTGTGTGTGTGTGTGTGTGTGTGTGTGTGTGTGTGTGTGTGTGTGTGTGTGTGTGTGTGTGTGTGTGTGCATGTGCGTCCACAGTCACACACACATGTGGGTGTGCGTGTTTGTGCATGATTATCTAGTGAGGTGATTCAGCTTTCTTTCTTCTCTGTGCACTCTGATTGCGAGAGGACAAGTGAGGGAGAGTGTGAGTGAGTGTGTTTGTATGTAAGCTTCAGTGTGTGTGGAAGCCAGAGAGAAAAAGACAGAGTGAGAGAGAGAGAGATACAGAGTGAGAGCTCTACCCTGGCATTTCTTTGCTGTGCCTTTCAGCTTCTCTCTCTCACTGTAGGAGGAGGCGTGTCCATGAGCCAGTATAAAGTCCAAGGAGAGCGACTCATGTAGAGCCATTCTTAGGAGTGAGTCCATTGCATTGCACACCAGCAAAAGAGGAAACTGCTGCTATTTCTGCAAAAGACTGGTGTTTGATGACCTGCTTCCATCTGAACACTGGCTCAACAAGCTTCTTCTGTTTCAGAGGAAGGGGTCAGGTTCCAGGGATCTGGAGATTTGAACTTGAAGACTCACCTGAATGCACTAGTGGATATTCTTACTTGTGTTCTTTGTAACATATTGAAAACTAGTTAAAAAATAACACTATTTTTGCCAGCCAAGCAGAACAGGAGTAGGCTTGCATCTTTGCCTCTGTGAAATCGAATCTGAGGAACGGACAGCCAATACAGGAGAGGCATTGTATCCCTGCATTTGAAACACTAACCAGCTGGCAAGATCAAAGACCATTACGGACAAAGCCTTCCACCGAATCCCCCCTTATTCTACAAAAAAAGACAGCAAACTAAAGACAGAAAACGAAACAAAAATCTGACACAATAGACGTGCATAAAACCAAGGGACCACATCATCGGGCATACATTTGTGTGCAGGTGTAGGGGCTGCCATGGTGCGTGAAGGTGGCATGGCAGCAGCACAGTTCTGTCTGGGCCTGTGGGCTTTCGGCACCCTGTCTCTGGTGACGCTGTGCCTGCCAGAAGAGGCCATCCGTTGCCCTGTGTGCCCAGAGGAGCGGCTGGCCAACTGCCGTCTGCCGGACGGCTGTACGGAGACAGTGCGTGAGCCAGGGTGTGGATGCTGCCCCACCTGTGCCCTGCCTAAGGGGACAAACTGTGGTGTCTACTCCCCTCGCTGTCGCACAGGGCTCCGCTGCTTCCCACCACGTGGGGTAGAGAGGCCTTTACATTCACTGATGCACGGCCAGGGGGTGTGCACCGACGAAAGGGAGGTGGAGGAGAACTCAGGTGAGAAATTCATCTGGTGGTGTTACTGGTCGTTGTTTGTGTGCGAGGGGACTCAAGAGGGGGGTGGGGGAGTTACTTCAGTGTGCTGAAATGACCACTGGAACTATTTAAATACCCAAATCATTTAGAATGGTGTCGTTGCATGCAAGGGTAGTAAAGGTAGTACACCTTGTACATCTCCAACAGTGATGATCTATAATCAAACTCAAAATGTGTCTAAAATTGGGATATAAGAGTACTGGTAACGGTGTGGATCATGTAAAGGCAGCTAGTCACTGTTGATGTAGTTTCTTCATCACCGGGCGTGTGTCTCCAGCTCTCTCTCTCTCTGTGTCTGTCTGTCTCTCTTTTGGGCCTGTGGCGGAGCAGAGCAGAATGTTCTCTCTTTCTGCTCCCCTGGGTCGTACCTGAGCCAGGCTGGGTCAGGGTGGGGGTGCTGCTTGTTTACCCTAATCTCGGCTAAGCCCTGAACAGGAGCACACATACGCCAGCTCCTCACTGCTCCCATGAGAGCACATACAGTTCCACTGCTGTCTCACGCACGGCCACTTGCTGTGAATTGGCCCCCGCTGTTCCCACATAGATCTCCAGAGAGGAGCACAGAGGACCCGCGGTGATGGCTGCACATGGGCACACACACATGCACTCATGATTCTGCATTAGTGCAAAGAGAACGTGCAGTGCTTGCATGTGTGTGCATGTACATACACTGTGTGTGAGTCTGCATGTTGATCTGTGGTCCTGCACACAGGCACATGTGGAGAGCATGCATGCAGACGTACGGACATCTGTGGTGTGGTGTGGAGAAGAGTGCAATGTTGGGCAGTGTGTGTGTAATGAGAGTAGGTAATAAAAGCTGCCTGTCTGCTGCATGAAATGACTCTGTAATGGAGTGTGGCCAGTCTGGGGCTATTAGAGCTCCCTGCAATCAGTAATCCACTTCCACGGATGTCTCTTGTCCTCTTCCTCCAACTACGTTCCACTTACTCCTCCTCCTGTTTGCTGCAGATGTTTAACTCCTTTTCACAAGTGATGTCTTTATCATGCTCTTGTTGGCAGACACCTGACTCCTGTTGTATGCCCCCCCCCCCCCTCTTAGCAGTGTATACGTCCTTCACAGTCTATCACAGTCTGTTTCCACTTTAAACCTGGAAAGCGTTTAATGCTGCATATCTTAGCGCACCTTCTTTCCTGTGCCTGCTTGAGGATGTTGTCTTGTCCCCATGTTACTGATGGAATTCTCTCTCCCATATTTCTCCCTTGTCTCTCTACAAAGACTATGGAGCGGTTGTGACGGCGGGTGAATTGCCCTTTTTGTGATGAATACAGTTGTCTGAATCTAATTTCCATTATGGCATGGCATGTGAGTTTTGGGAGGTGGTCGTTAAAAACGTGCCGCGAACAGTGCATTTCTCTCATTTGTTCCAGATCGCTTGCTAATTGGCCCAGAGCTGCTTTTTTGCTAAGCCTTGCTTCCCAGAGGGTTATCACTGGTGGCAACAGGCTGTCTGTTACTGCCAGAACAGAAAACTTTTCAACTTAACCAACATTAAGCTCCCAGCAATTCTCTCTAATGCTGCATCTGTTTCCCCTGGTCCTCTCTAAGCCCCCCACCCCCCCCCCCCCCCCCTCCCCACCCACCTCTCTCCCCTCCCAAGCCTTCAAGCACATCGCCCACCGTGTCCAGCTCTTCTACAAAGATGAGCTCATCGGCACTCTAGCTGCCAGAGCCGAAATGAGAGCCTTCTGCTCCCTGTGCGGGGCCAACATAGGTTAGGCCGGCACATAGCGTGACTAAACGGAATCAGAAAGAAGAGGAAAGCTGTTTAGAGCATGATAAAAGGAGGGCAGTCTCGGCTTGGCCCGGCTCCGTCCAACCACGCTGCTTAATCTTTGAGAATGTTTTTCCTAAACATTGTTTACCGAATGGCTTTGATGTTCTGTAGTCCGATCTGCCAAAAGAGAACTGGGTTATCTGTTCCATTCTCCAGGGTGGGGCAGTGACACACGGAACATTTTGGAAAGTTTAGAAGTTTTGTTTTCAGTGTTCTGGAATATGTATGCCAAGTTCTGTTTTAATCCCCTCTCCTTCTCACCCCTAGAGTTTGTCATAACAAAGCAGGGAGGCTCTGCTCAATAAATCTCAATGTACATCCATACTCCTCAGCAATGTCTCCAAACCTCCTGTACTGTATAAGAATGCTCAACGTAAACCCTGGCATCGGAGTTCGGAGAGAGGCTGAGGAGAGTAACTGTACACTGCTAAATACTCTGTGTTGATTTTACCGACTATGAAAACACTCAGAATTCAACTAACACTGAGAATTTTTCTGTGTAGTCACAAGTACACAAGGAGTCACAAGGAGAAGTCCTTTGTGGTGCATTCCCCATACTTATGCATTATTAAACCAGGGGGTGCATCACTTGAATACACGTCCCGCACTGCTCCACTCCTAGCAACAGTGAACATGCCAGATAAAAATAGATGAGGGTTTTTAGAAAATAAATGGGATTCATAAAAAAGGGACGCCATGTGATAGAAAACGATGCTGACAGGCCAGTGAATTTAGGGGTGCAGGCAAATACTGTCTGCATACTGTTTGTATCATTCATTAAGTCTTGTCTTGTACTGGCTGATAATTAGATCAGGTTTCAAGCACAATTTCTAAATATTTATGTAAAGGCTATTTAAAAACAAGAAAATGCATGTTACATGATCCCATCATTTTCCTTGGTTTAAAACTGTGTAGCCTTAATACTGTTCTCAAATTAAATCAGGCCTAAGGTTGTTCTAAAATTCAATTTCCATAGCAACGGCAACCACTATTCTGCATCTCACATCCAAGACCAAGGCACTTCCTCGGTGCTTCTTGATTTACAATTCTTAGAAACCCACTGTACTACTTAGAATAAATCATTATGCATGTGCTGGCATCCATTCCAACATTCCAGCCAAGTCTCCCCTGGTGTCATATTCAAATGCCTCCAGCGAACTGTGAAATGGGTATTATTTACAAACAGATACAGATGTCAGATATGAAACAGCCCAATGCCTACAGACGCCAATGAATTAATGAAGTTGTCAAGTATTTTGTTAATTCCAACACAATTCAGCCCAATGTGACTTAGTCCTTATACAGCCAGTGTAATAACCTAAATTCTTCACTGTCCATGTTGTTGTATGAAAACACCCCAATTTGGGCTGATTAAGGATGTATGTACTATGTACTGTAGGAGTACAGTACCTTATGGTGCCAAATCCCTTCTCAGCAGATATCCCCTGATGTTGTATAATATTTGCTTGTTTTGGGTTATGCTGCACATTTTTACAGCTGGGACTTTAATGCAGGAGTAAATATGATTAGCTAATTATTGCCCTTCTCCACGGGAGAGCAACCCCCTTCTGTTGTTTGAGCTGTGGAGGCGATACACAAACAATCCAACGTGGTCTTGGCCATGAAATATTCCCAATCTGAAGAGGATGGTGAAATCACAATCCCAAAGCTCTCTGATTTCATAGGCCTATGTCATGTGAACACATTAAAGCAGCCTTGCTCAAATCTGCCAGGAATCTACATCAATAATGACAACATCTGGCCCATGTTCATTCATAGCATACCTTTTGCAAACACAAAACAAGATGTTTATTACAAGCAATTCAGCAGTGATTTGCTGTCACAACTTAGCTGGAGAGGAAATACATTTCCATTAGAACAGTCATGACCCTAAAACTAAAGCATGATAAATAATTTCAACAATTATACAAGACAGTTTGACCTAATTAAATTATTGTAGGATAGGTTTATCTTCTGTAGTCTGTATATGTAGTAGTCTGTATATGTAGACATATATGTAGCGGACCCCACCCCGGCTGGACAATAAGGGTGAAGCCGACTGATGATTTTGACTGATACTTTATTTTTATTTCAAAATTCACCGTAGAAACTGAGAAAAGTAAATATACAATACATAACAAGTAAATTAATAAATCCATAAACAAATCAGCAAAGGTTGAGACATATGCATATAGACCTAAACAAACAGCGTAAATGTTCACATGAACCCATAATCAAAGTTAATCACTGTTAACTTTTTACTGTGAAACATAACTCAAAACCCCCTTTGTATCAACCATGACAAACCCAACAAATTCAGTGAAATTCAAATTCAACAGTGAAAATACAAGATATGACAAATAATACAATGATTAACCTTGTTCCCCTTCCAGCCAGGTGCTAATAAAGTGGCATAGCAGTTTGTTACAGGGCTTGTTTGGCTAACCGTCCTTCCTTTTCGGTACCGTCCGTCCCTTCCTTAACAAACATATTTCTCCATGTATGCCATTCCTCTCTTGTGGCAGTATCTGTTCCTTAATCTCCTTACCACAGAGGTGGGCAGGTGGCAGTTTTATGATCTTCAGTGTGCAACCCCATCCTGGGCGTTGTCCTCAGTCACAGGTGAACTTGATAATTTAATTGCAACTGATTTGGCACTGTGGGCAGGAAATCATTCAAATAAAAGCACTGGAGAACTGAATTTTGGGCAGGAAACCCTTCAAAATAAAAGTCTGAAATAAAACACATATTGACCCTGGAAACATCTCTGTGGGTATGTTACAATAATTATATACAGGCCATTAACAAGTGATAAAAACTCAGAATTACTGCAACTCACTTCATTTCAGAGATCTGTGAGCAAATATAGCTGTATTAAGTAGAAACCAAGTTAATGATACAATTGTGTACATTTTTGAGGGGCAGTAGCCCCTCCTATATCCAGCTTTGAGGGTTTGTGTAAACACAAACATTGTCCTAACCGTAACACAAACATTGAATGCCATTGACAATGAATGGCCAGTTCATTGAAGATGAAGGTGAGGACACAAATTGTGATTGGCCGGAATGAGATGATATATGATAATGTATGATGATAAGAGCGCCCCTCACTTCACACAGCTGTGATTTTGAGGCCCCTCCTATACAGCTTTTGTCCTCACACATCTCAATATTTGCCATTGACAATGAAAGGGGAATTCAGGTCAAATGTCCGCTAAATCTTGTCCCCACACGTCTCAATATTTGCCATTGACAATGAAAGGAGAAATTAGGTCAGATTTCCGCCAAATATGACATAAATGAGGCCTAAACTTAAATTTACCTAAAGGAAATTTTACGTCATATAAGGACGAGCAAATCGGATGACCAATCAGATGATGTTGGTGGGAACGTTTGGCCAATAAGGTACCACCATTCTTGATGATGATGTACGATGATGATGAGCGCCCCTCACTTCACACGGGTGTGATTTTTAAGAGGCGCTAGCCCCTTCTATAAACAGCTTTGACCACGTAAGAGAATTCTGGTCAAATGTCTGCAAAGTTTTGTCCCCGCCCGTCTCAAGTTTTGGCATTCACGATAAACGGAGAAATGACGTCAGAATTCCACTAAATATGACGTAAATTAAACATCAAAACGCCATTGACATTGAAGGGAAAATGTACGTCATATGTAAACGAGCAAATCAGCTAACCAATTACAGGCAACAGGCATTCTGATTGGCCAATGGTCAGTATGAGATAATGCATGATGATATATGATGATATAAGCTGATAATTCCGCTATGAATTCCGCTGTCTTCTGTCTTGTTTTTATTATAACTTTTTATTATGTAGAAATTATTTATGAATGAGAATTTTACGTTAAAGGAGCATTCAGTGATTTGGGTGATTTGGAAAAAACCCCAGTCTGCCCCGGTAGCAAGATGTGCACGTGCACACGCTCTACAGTGGGGGACACACAACAGGCCAACAGCACGCACACCAAGGCCGCCTCTGCTCGATCATGATTGGCGGAAGGCCCCTCTCATCCTGATTGGATGAAGACTTGGCCACCTAGCCAAAAACGAAACCTATGTTTTTTTTTACCCCAGGGGCTCACCCCAGTGAACAGGGAGGAACTCCTTATATAGTCAGCACACTCTATAGTTGGGAGGATTATCACAACAAAACAAAAAAAGAAGTGATATTTGAATTAAGTGAAATAACTGAATATCTGATATTATACTTTTTTTTTCAATATCATTTTATTAATCTTATTCATACAGTCTATATTTTTTATAATAAATATAATTTATATAATATAAATATATTGAATGTTTTTTTTAACCCTAGAACACTAAACATATTTTTTACACCATCACTAAACATGGGTATATTTGACCCAATATAAAATATTCCATAAAAAATATTTCTTATCAAAATATATTGCAGTACAGCAATACATGGCAACTTGAGGTACTCTTCTTTAATATTTCATCATGACTTTTCACAAAAAAAGATTTCATGGGGGGGCCCTATCATGGGGGGGGGGGGGGCAAAATAAAAAAAAAGAGAAATGAAGTTGGGAACTTCTCCTTTGGTCCACCCATTCCTAAGACATTCACTGAATGGTCCATTGTGGGTGTAATATGTATTGAACTTTTCTCTATCACACTATCACTAAACACGAGTGAAATTCACCGAAAAGCTTGCCCCAGTGGCATTCTGCTGCATGGGTGGAGCTTAATTTCCATCCACCAGCTGTCTAAAAACCCGCAAGAGACGCCGGCAGACAGCTTCTTTTGGCCGCGCATGGAAGTTCAGGTGTGCCCAGGCTGAATGGCTGCCAGCCAATCAGTTCATTAGTCACAGGCGTTGGGTATCCTGCTGCTTCAGGCATCACCCCATGGCCCCTCCCTCACACTGACCCATGTATAGACGGATTCCATTGAGCGGCGCCCTGCAGCTATGACTGCGCCTGGGGCAACCCTCCGTGGATTCGTCTGAGGTGTCACATTAAGCGCAGCTTGACGCTGCAGCATTGATTTCCTACAGCTGGCCTACACCTCTCTGCGGATTCGTCTACAAGCAAAACCTTGACCTTACTGTGTGACCGTGACCATTGCTCAATAAAGAAATCTTATTATCGTACATCATCTCATACCGGCCAATAAGAATTTGCATCCTCACCTTCGTCTTCAATGTTTGTGTTACGCAATGTTTGTGTTTACACGAACACTCAAAATTGTCCATTCATTGTCAGTGGGATTTAATGTACACCAAAAGCTGGACATATGAGGGGCTATCACCCCTCAAAAATGTCAGTAGTGCAGGTCCCACTCCTGAAGGTAACTGTAAAGGCAGCTGCAAAGTGTCTGGGCACCATTTTTCCCCAGAAGACTGGACACATCAGGTACCAAATAGACCCATATAAGAAATCACACTTAAGTGAGGGGCTCCTCACTCCTTTAAACAAACACTGTACTCTAAACAAACATTAAAAGTCTGTAGACTTGGCTGCCACATGACGTCACGTTTAGTACTCTGAAGCCTCAACAGTAGACATGTAATCCATTAACATTGACAGTTATTTCTACACAATAATAATCCAACAACCACAGCTTAATTGAGATCATTCTGAATCCATACTGAACGGTATCAAATAGTTGGATGGCATCAGATTCAGGGGCCCATGTTTATCCGTATCAATATATCGTAATACAATTTGGGACAGAGTTTTCCTAATTACGTTTATTACTTTTAAAAATCATCAGTCACTTTTCAAATTATTATTATTATGCTGCACACATTATTCACTTTTGGTTACATGTGCTTCTTGAAAGTCGCTGCAGAGCTTGTAGAGTAACAATGTAACAATTGTTCTCATGGGTTGTTTTTATTGCTTAAACTCAAACTTGGATGGTTATTTGGCAACGGCACTGACTGCGGCTCTGGTGGTTCTATGAATTCTCCAGCCTTGAGCATGAAACACTGTTGTCCAGCACTCAGACAGCATCTCCTGTTGACTGACAGGAATAGTTTGAGGCAGTATAACACTAGTTGGATTCAGTCGTCATAAACTCTGGGAAACAATATGACACTAAAACCCCAGGTAGCAGCCGCTAGAGGGTGTGCTGTTCCTTACACCCGTTATGTGCTTTTAGGAACACGCAGTTGATATGTGCATATTATCTTGTTGAACAAAACAAAATAGCTTGGGTGCCTAGGCCGGCAGATTCTGCCAATGCTTTTCAATGGCAACGGATCGGTTTGTTGCCATTCAAGGACCCCCCTTGAATGCCCAAGGGGCCAGTGTGACTGCCCCCTTAGTCATATTTTTCTTAATTTATCCAAAACACAAAATCCATGGGAAAAAAATCCATGGGAAATCTGCACTGGGAACCCATATCAGTGATATCTTCCAGTTTGGCCTACAAAATGATGTCGTCCCTGTAGCACTGTTTTAGATTATGAGATGTCTTGTGTGCAAAGTTGACTTTTTGGCCTGAATTTTCGCACTACAGGAAAGGTCATGGGACATATGGACTATTAGATTAGTCAGGGCTCTTCCTCCAAGTAGAACTCTGCATTCTGCATTTGTCCCGGCAATCCATCCATTACCATTAGACTAGTCACTAGTTGTTAGCCTAATAGCCTATGCTCTCTCGCACCTCACATCTAAATCCTTGATCATAAGAAATGTAACAACATTTGTTGCATGAATCTGTGGGCATAACCATAGTGGGGTCAGCTTAGATCCTATGTTCCCTCGGCATACTGTATCAGTGCAACTGACAGACCTTAGGTGTCATGGCATGCTGACACCATGGCTGGAACATGGCTGTTCCCGACCCGGTGTTAGTATAATGCATTGCATATCATTTCACCAAAGGAATTATGGACCTGCAGACCACGTCAAAACAATATAATAGCTTTTGCTACCTTGTTGATGCCAAAGAAATGCAACCCTGTGGACCATGTTGACTCACAAAACATTTTGGCTTTGAAAACAAGGCAGGCGCGCCAACAGAAACCTTGAGCCCCGGGAGGAGCAGCTGAGCAAGGCCTTAGCTGAGTTGTTGATGGCCGCACTCAGTGCTGTGTCTGAGTTGCATATCAATATGGTGGCAATCAGCTATAATCTACTTAGAAATTGCGCACGGTTAGTTTCCACATGGAGGCATCATGGTCTGCATTCCGTGGTGAACAACAGTTAGTAAGGCGACCTGCCCTAGCCCAAGCCTGCAGCATTAGTCTCACATTGTCAGACAAGATCAGACATCTCCAACTTTATTATAGATGTCTGATTGGCACCATGTTATAGTGGTAATATAGAAGCAATCGCAATTAAAGTTCTCAACGGGCCCAAAAATTATGGCCCGGCCCGACCCTACCCTAACTGGGTGGGCCCGAGGCTCGGCCCTACCCTAAAAATTGCCATAATGTTAAGCCCGAAGCCCGACAAAAGCCCGACAGAAAAAAAAGAGAGAGAAAAAAAAGCAGCACTAAATGGCAGCGCAGCGGCGCCGTGTTTCAGTGTGAAAGTGAGAACGGAGATCAACGGATTTATCTAAATAAAGGATGTATGTAACTCACGTTAGAATAGGTTATGTTCCATAACTTCCATTTCCAATCATTCTAATGGATTCCATACAGTGGTGGTGGTGACTGGTGAGTAAACACGAATAGCTGCTGCAGCTCCCTCCCTTAGTTTCCTCTGAAGTGAAGTTGCTTTACAGTACGTGTAGCTTATATATCACTGGATCGTTTTTTGACGTTGATTAATAATTAGGTTTTATTCATCGCAGCCAGCTGGGTTAACGAGACTCGGTGCAACATGACGAAAACCTGACGCTTCTTCAGCTGTGATAATCCGATTGATTTGATAAAATATTTAAGCATATGGCAACTTGGCAAGTTAACTGGTGGTTAGTAGCTCGTTTGGTGCGCAAACCAGAGGGAAACCAGCGGTAGCAAGGCACGCAAGTCTCTCACCGTCCACTGTTCTCTACTGCCTGCGCGCGGGGCAGGCTGCAATGCTGCTCTGGCCTCGTACACACATGCTGGACTGACATGATCTGTTCTGTCTGTGTTTCATGGCCGCCTCATTCTCAATGCTTTTCCAATGGAAGTCACATGGTTTGACATGTGTGTACGAGGCCTCCGAGTCTGAAATGCCAGTGCGATGCGACCCCGTCTCCAGTCCTCCTGTCACAAGTTAATCCCCTAGCGCAGCCCTCTTCATAATAAATACATACACGTGTACACAATCACATTACACAAATAACAGAATTGCTATTTTTATTAACACTTAAAAAAAAAAAAAAAAAAAAAAAAAAATTGCGGAAAATCACAGAGCCCGAGGCTCGGCCCGGCCCGACTAATTAGCATATTTTTTGGGCCCGGCCCGGCCCTAAAACGTCGGGTCGGGTCGGGCTTGGTCGGGCCTGGTCGGGTTCGGGCAGAGTTTGAGAACTTTAATCGCAATCACACTACAGTCCTGCTCCATGGAGAGACCTGGTCTGCACTGCAGTCAAACCTACACAAGTGGCGCTGTCAGGACGTACAAAGTGTGTGTGTGTGTGTGTGTGTGGGGGGGGGGGGGGGGGGTGAGAGTGAGAGACTAGAGAGCATCTTCACTTACTGCACGTAGGGTAGACTATAGCCAGAATGGTCATTGCGGCAAGAGGCAAGTCTGCAGCGACAGCCAATACACGACGACAATTGTGCAACAAAATGGTGCTAGAGAGACCACCAAAAGTAAATAAATAGACCAGTGATGAAATAAAGTAGACCTATAAGAGCGTTAACCATTACTTACACTAGTCGTGCATAGCAAGGTCACGGAGAGACAGAGAGATCTATAGTGTCAGAAAAAGTAGAGACATGTGAGAGCTCTCCAGGACAGACATCTGAGTACTGACCTGCGAGTTGAGGAGCGCCCCTACCAACGGACTGATATGGAGCGAATCTCGATAGATTCGCAATATAACAGGCCGTATCTGCTTTTATTCATGTTCATTTGCTGTTCATATTCATATCATGAAAGGACATGGTCCCATTTTGTAATCATTCAATATGCCAGTGCTAGGTTCCATTGAACCTCTGTCTACAGCCTATTTATTGGACTTTAGATAATTGAACAACCCCGACCGACGCAACACCAGTCATTCCCCAATTGGGACCCCCTCTCTGGCACCTATATGACCTACACCTACTGCATTGAAAACAAGTCACATCACCGTCCCAATATGTAGGACTGCCCTAAAGACTTGTTTTACCTCTAATTGTTTAGACACAGTTTTAGCAACAGAAACGGCTTGATTGTCAACTGCAAGCTAGTCTGTATATTGCAAGACATGCTCCCTAAAGTTTAGTTTAAGGTGTTACTCGAGGAAAGGCCATTAGTCCACCAAAATCAATATTTGTCATCCTAGCTGAGCACATCATTGTGTTAAGGGGCCGGCATATGACTGGATGAACGGGCTAAATGACATTCCGATAACAGTGCTCAGAACAGCCATTTATCAGTACATTATATGACACTTCTGAGCAGAGTTGTGGCATACCCTAAGGATATAAAGGATGTATTGAGAGTGCAGTCCCTACAGAGACCCTATAGCTGTTCACACAAAGGGGTAATAGTCTCCTACTTATTTGGATTGAATAATGACCATTGCTGCATGTCATTCCTTCTGTATCCCCTGTGTGTACCATTACTCACTATTCAATACAGTCCATTTCCCACTGAATAATTTAAGGGTTGTGTTCTTTGGACCACACTTTTTGGTTTATGCAGGCTGCTCATTTAAAACAGATTATTATAAAAGTATATGTGAATTTATGTTTTCTGGGACTTAACATAATCTGTTAAAATACCAAATAATTACAATTTGTTCTTCCTGACTTTTTTTGTTTTGTTTTTCAACTATAGTATAGCTTTGGCTGTCCACCTGTGACAGCAGCACAGTGTATTATTAGCTAAAAGCCTTGACTGGTGTTTTACACTGAAAGCTGTTGATCCAGTCTTGGTGAAACCACATAGAGAAATGGTAGCTTCCTCCCTGGAGAACAGCAGTGGTAGCAAACAGGACATGGCACCCCTGACCCACTTCTAAATCACTTAGGCTCGTGTAAAATGGCACTCTGAAAAAGTGTGGAATCGGAAAACCGCAAAATGGCAAAAGAGGGAAAAGAACAGCTTGGGACTGCGGAAACAGCTGAAACCCTGCTGGGTCTTGTGGGAGAAAGTGCTGATGAGCAAGGCTAATGGCAACAAGACTAAAAATACAAACAGACAAGAAACACTTCCCTTTGGCCAAACCAAGTAATAACCTTGTCAATGAAGTTCAGTGAGACTCTCTCACCTTCCAATGTGTAGCACAGAGCAGCACATATATTCTAACACGAACATGGGATGACTATTAATTCAAAGTAAAACAGGTCAAGGACCCGCTTGAGCGGATATCAAGGAAGATACTGGACTGCCTTTATTGTGCTATTGCCAATAGCAGTAAGGCCTGGTAGTCACCTGAGACCTGAGCCAGGATCCAGATCTTTTCCAGAGATCTTCGAAAAAGAACAGCTTGAAAATGCTAAAGCCATGGTTATAATCACTGCGAATGGTTTGGTTTCGATTGGAATGCCAATCTGTGAAATGCCATAGGTCACTGTCCCTTGTCTTGCTCATCTTATGACTTTGTGCACTACCACACAGTCATAGAAGTATACGTTTCCAGGAATGCCCACTGGCGACAGTGCAAAATTCCCTGAAAGAGGCTCCATCTGGCTCCGAGAGAGGTTCTTGTGGAAGGAATGGGGGAGAGCAGGGTGTGTGTGTGTGTGTGTGTGTGTGTGGGGGGGGGGGGGGGGGGGGGGGGGGGGGAGTTCCTCAGGAAGCAGCTGGCTGCCTGCAGGGGCAGAGAAATGCAGGATTATAGGGATGCAAAGGTGAATGTGGCACAAACCACAATGGATAGCGGGTGGCAGGGCAGGGGCGGGGTTCGTGGCGGGGCAACATTTCAAATGCACCAGCCTTTGTAGGATAGATGTGGTGCAGCAGTTGAAAAGGGCCAAGGTACAGTTTACCCCCCAGAGGGAGAATGCTACTCGGTGTCCTTGAGGTTAACCTGGCCTCGTTTTTAGCCTACATTCCACCACTGTATGTTCAGCTGTGGGACAGTGGGTATGCAGAAGGACAGTGGGAGTAGCCCAGTAGCTCTCGCTCTATCTCTGATGTCAAGTCATACACGATATCAAATCAAAATCCATTAATGACTTTGCCCATTGGCCTAAATCAGTGGTTTTCAACCCACTTCATGAAGGCCCATTATTTATTTGGCATTCGAGCCACAGACCACCATTTGATAACATTTAATATGTTGTCGTTGGATACAATTTTGTCCACAATTCCATGCTGTGTTGATGTGGTACTATAGGAGAGATAACAGGCAAATGTTGAACAAAATAACAATTCTTCTACATTCTCTAATTGTGTAGACTTCTTGTAAATTAACTAATGCAGATAAAAATTATAATAATTTAACTCTATAGGGGTCAATTTGGTTACCAACTCTCCATCATTTCAGGAACCCCGTCAATTTCATGAAGGACCACTGGTTGAAAACCACTGGCCTAAATGGTTGTGTTAGGCTCTTTTGTTTTTTTGCTTGGCATGTGTTGCTTGCCCCTATAATGTGTAAGGGCCACTCTGCTATATCATGCCACCTTACAGTTGAATTATACACACAATTATACCACTCTTTAGGGTGGTTGAGGTACTATATAGCACTGTTGTCATACAAAGAACCTGTTCGGCCCTTGTATGATTCTTTGCAGTGGTTCTCAAAGTGGGGTTCCAAGACCCCAAGGGCTCCTTGAGGGGTAGCTCTGGTCTGGTCCATAGCTCTAATGCGTTGCATTTAGAGCTATGTTACTCTCGACTTCCGGGGTGAGTTTTGGTGAGTAGCAAAAACGTTATTTTTATTTACACTAAACACGAGAGGCTGGTCTGCATTCATGCGAGCCCCGGAAGTCGAGAGTAACATACTAAACATAGCTCTAAATGCAACGCATTATGCTATATGGACCAGAGCTACTTGAGGGGGTTCCAGGTTGTCCCCATGTTAATATAGCATACAAATTTAACCACTTTAGCCATATATGAGCGGGCTATTTTCAAAATATCTTGAACAAATTTAGAATATTTTTGAAACATCTTAACAATACAAATCTTGTATGGGGGTCACTTGCACAAAATATTGTTTCAGAATTCTTCGATAAAAAAAAAAAATCAGAAATAGCTATTGTACAATCTCATAACCTGTAGCATTGCTGACATAGGGCATAAGTATATGGCTTGAAATAGGTGCTGTATAGCACCAAAATAGGTTCCCCTTTGATTACCAGCCAAATAATCACTTTTAGTGCTATTTATTTGGCACCATTTATGTTTAACGTGTACTGCATGCTGACTTTTCTCTTTGCCTGGAAGCAATGGACAGGCAAGACGAGATCATCCCTGAGCACCCAAACAACAGCAACATCCGGTGTAGTCCCCAGGACAAACGCTGCATACAGAAGACCCTGGCTAGACACATTCCTAAATCCAACAACCAGAGGAGCAACACTGCCAGGGAAGACCCAAAGGCTGCACTGGTGAGAACAATGCCCTTTGACCTCTTACCAGTTTCAAACCAAACTAGAAAAAGTGCCCCTCGGGGGCACAGGTCTCCACCAGGATAATAGCATTTGTAATGTTTGGACAAAATGTGTAGGAGTAATATATGAAAAAGTATATAACACGTAACAGTGTATTCATAATGTGTAGTAGTGCACATACAAAGTTGTACACAGATCAGTGCAGTTATAGGTGTAAACATTTAAGTTGCATTTCGTCATCTGCCTGGTGGGAATGTGTGTGCATAATTTCAGGGAAATCATAGGCTGTGTTAATGATTTGAGGCATTTTGTTCAAAATGGACCAATCCTAGCAAAGTTTGGAAGGCAATCGGGCTGGAATATGGGAAAGCGGAACGGTTGCGTGTTGATCTCATTACTATGGAGAATATGTATACAGATTTGCGTGATGTATGGATAAAATATGTACGAGTAATGTACAGATATGTGTTTTACCAAAGTCGGCTTCATGGTGGCGCTATAACCGGCAGATGTGACATTTCTTCCTCTGCCTAATGGGAATGTGTGTGCATAATGTCACGGAAATCGCACACTGTGTTAATGATTTGAGGCATTTTGTTTGAAATGGACAAATCCTGCAAATTTTGAAAGGCAATCTTAGCGTCTTGATCACATGTCTATGTATAGTGATTTGCATGATGTATGAATAAAATCTGTACGAGTAATATAAATAGGCTAAAATCTGTCTCATGGTGGCGCTATAACAGGCAATTGTGGAAAACTTGGGGCAGAGGTTTGTCGTTGGCATCCAGGGAGTGTTTGTGCACAGTTTGGCATTGACCAACGGTGTTGGAGATTAGCTGTACGCAGACGGACGGACGGACGGACGGACGGACGGACGGAGTGCAAAACATATTCTCTCCCCATGCCTTCGGCCTGGTGGAGATAATAAAACCTTCAAAGACTTCAAGCACAAAACTATTTTAACAGCAATATCATGAATTAAAATGCAAAAGAAAAGCCAGTTGTGTTATTTATATGTAGGATGCAGAGCACGTAAAATGTCTGTCAGTGACACAAGATTGTCTGCAAACAGTAGGCAATCAGATCCAGGCAGATCCAAATCCAGGCAATCAGATGTTAAAATGTGCTAATTAAAGTTATAATGCATTCAATTAACTATATAGGAATATTAAATAATTATTATAAATATCAAAGTGCAATGAAGTAAATGTGGGGGGAATAATAGTAACGTACTGAAGTTTCCTCACAGGTATATATATATATATATAGCCTACAGTACCTCATTTTTATGTGATTTTAATGTATAATTTCCGGACAGGCTCCATGTCGTGCTGAGCTTCAGAGAGCACTGGACAGACTGGCAACGAACACACGCACACATGATGATCTATATTCAATCCCAATACCCAACTGTGACAAGAATGGAGATTTCCATGTCAAGCAGGTTTGTGGTTTCATTGTAGGTAGCACTAGTAATATCTCATGGCTTTGCTTCTAGTGCTTAATCTGTTAACCTCTGTCTGAGTGTTAGCCCATACGGATATGCTTATCTTTCAACCCCAGTCACCTGCAAACTGCGCAATCCTTCTATAAGTCAAAACACAATGTGCAGTTGAACATTGAGCGCAAGAGTTCTGACTCGTGCCAAGACCTAATGTCTTAAGTCACATAAAAAGTGATTTAGTTTGAAAACTAAAGAGCTGAACTAAACTGAGTTCCTTTTCAACTGTTGAACAATAATCACTTCTTTGCAGTGATGGTTGCTATTAGCTTTTGGATGCGATAACCTTTTTTTTGTTATACTGCTTTTGTAGGATTGGGCAATGGTATAGATAAGAATAAGAGAATTGGAGCACATAAAAGCTCAGATAAGGCTGTGTGGTGTGCTGTGAGCCATGTGTGCAATCAAAGGAGCAGACATAGAGTCAGTGATAAAAAGTGAACCCTGTTAATGGCACCAGCTCTCCAGAGTCTGGGTTAAAAGTACCCCAGTCTGCTCTTGATAGCACGTTGTTGTGAAGTAGACTTAAATCCCATCTGTTTACTGTTTAACTATAATTACTTTATGGTAAAACTCTGGTGGCATCGTTTGTAACCCCTGCACATGGGGGGCAATCAAGAATCATTTTATGGCACAGAAATGTCAGAAGAGAAGTTCGTAGGTTGTACAGACATTTTCTTTTCTTTACTTTACCCAGACCTTGTTATTTATTTAAACTTAGCACACACAGTGAATAAGACCGAATTTTGTATAAATAAAGGGGTGGTATCTAACGGCTCTCCTCTGATGATGAACAAAGGAACATAGGAACTTGCCACGATATGAGACGGTCAAGTCAATCTTTGTCCTGTTAATAATTGTATGTACAATCAGTTTAACGACTTCCCATGAAATCTAATGTTGTTGTTATCAGCTGTTATTATCACTTCCATGCCATAATCTTCTTTTGTAAGCATGTGTCCTCTATCATTTGTCCACAGTGCCACCCAGCGCGTGACGGGCAACGGGGAAAGTGCTGGTGCGTAGACCAGAAGACGGGTATGAGACTACCAGGACCACTAGAGCTGCGAGGGGATCTGGACTGCCACCAGTTAATGACTGCTACCCTAAGGGAGTGAGGAGGAGTAGGGCTGGGCTTTAATCGGGGTTAGTGTGTCTGTATGTGTGGGTGTGTGAGCGTACAATATGTGCGCATGCGTGCGTGTGAACGCGCATGTGTTTGTTTTTGGGGAGGAGGGGGTGGGAGCAGGACCAGCCAAATTCTACTGGTGCTGATTATTATAACTATGTGTGTAAAGAACTTAATCCTCAAGCTTCACTTCACCTGAGGCCAGCGGTACTTGAGATTTCTAAACAAAAAGGAAACCGTAGAGTTGTGTACTTTTGCTATTGTTTGTTTCCCTGTGTGTGTATGTGATCTCTATGGGTCTGTTGCGCATCCGTGCATTGTTTTTAATACCGTATGTGAACATAGACAGATACTTTTTAGACAGATGCGCTTTAAGTAACAGGTGGTGGGACAAAAGAATCCTTTAACAAGATCTTGGTTTACTCAAGTCTAATTTGCCTCATCTTTGAAAGAATCAAACAATCCTGTGAGATCATTGGAATCAGTCGTGGTTGAAATAGTATTTGAATATAATTCGTTTTTAACCTGCTTGGAGCAGCAGAAGGATATGATTTATTGTACCAGGACAATTCCCATCATGTCACATCGCATGCGACTACTACGATTGAGATTGAGATCTATTCAGAGAAAGGTATAATAATGTAATAAATTAACTTTCAAATCACCTACAGTATCTTAGCTAACTATGCAAAGTGCCCAAACCTCACGATCTGTCACCTAAAAGGCACCGACCAGACAAAGACGTTTTTAGGTGTATCCGCAAACGTTTTCAGTGGTTTCATGTGTATACACACATTTCTTATTCCATGTGTACGGTAAACCTTTTGAAAACGTCTCTGTGTGGATGTGGCCTAATAAGTAGGTCAAAACAACCCATCAAAAGTATTTGCAAATACTATTTAACCCGGCCTGGTCATAACATGGTTCAGTGAAGCAGCGGAAAAACGATGGAATGAGAGCATTAGATAGAAATGAAAGTAAATAAACCGGGTGGAGGGAGGAAGCAACAATTCCCTGCTTTGAATTACAAATTGATGATAAGCTGCGGCTTTTCACAACATTTAGAAAACGAAGAGTGAAAAGAGATTGCTTTGAAAAAGGGAAACTGTACCTCTGAGAGGTCTGAAAGCCCAGAATAGATGTGCTTCATCACCCTCCTAGACCCCCCCACCACCCCCCTCTCTACATCCCCTCTCTTTGCCTATGAGCTCTCTTTAGCTTATTGGTCCAGAGGGAATGGCAGCATAGCAGGGCTAAGAACTCTGTATACTGCTGATAGGATAATCTTGTTTCTCCAGCTGGTGCTAAGACGCCAGTGCTATTCTCATGTTTGTATGAATATGCTTCAACATGCAGGATTTACTCTCCAATAGACTGCTTGGCAGCATTTGTGCAGTTTGGTGGTGCTATATACTTATTGTGCCAAAACAAAATGAAGAAAATCTCTTGTGCACTTTTGAGCTTTGTTTTATGATGGGAACTGAAGATTGACATTCTCAGAAGGTGGATTTATTATCGGCAAAATGATGACCTAAATAGGCATGTCCAACAAATCAAAATGTATAAGTAGCCACATCACATTATTTTTGCAGTGTCACTGCAGTTACTGCCCATCTGTCCATTAGTAATACAAATGCATATATATATACACACACACACACACACACATTACACACACACACACACACACACACACACACACACACCCACACGATAAAGCTCCTGGTAGCAGCAGAAGTGCTACCTAATATTAAACTTAGTTTGGAGGACTTGAATTCCTCACTTCTGAATCACAATGGAAAACCAAGCTGCCATCATTATCCATTGAGCAATGGATCATCCATTGAGTAGCAAAGATCATTTATTATTTATATTATTTTTAAGCTCTTAGCTCCTCGTCTGATATTTTACATTCTCTAAGCAAGACTGTTAATATTCTTATGGCAATTTGATTGTATTACATGGTGCAATGACATGTGAATGCAGTTCAGATTGGATTCCTCTTCAAAAATGGATAACCTGGAATCGTCCTTTGGTACATTTTGGTAGTAGATTGATATGCCTTGGAGATTAAGAGAGAGAGAGAGAGAGATAGAGAGAGGCTCACAACATTTATTGTTACATCATTGATTCCATCCCGTGGCCACAAACATTTAACATTTGAATATTTGTGTTGTATCTCTCCATATTTTGATTGTACTGTACCTTGAATTAGATGACTTCTTAAAAACATTAACCCCAGCATCCCTATTCGGGGATGTACATTCAGCGAACATAGCAGATTTACATGCTCAAACATCTTTTGAGCTTGTAGATCGGCTATTTTCGACTAGGGATGTTCTTCCTATCGTAGACGTAGAAAGTAGCCTAATAACATGTAGCCTACTGTAGTGGCTCTTGAACCGGTAGTATCATACCCATGACGCATTGGGTGAAAGCCATAGCCGACTCAAGCCGAGTGATGCTGATGGATCTACAGTACATGTATACATAACATTGAAATCGTTGTGTTTAG
The DNA here is from genome assembly GCF_964188405.1 of Protomyctophum parallelum. Taxonomy (NCBI): domain Eukaryota; kingdom Metazoa; phylum Chordata; class Actinopteri; order Myctophiformes; family Myctophidae; genus Protomyctophum; species Protomyctophum parallelum. The sequence goes on along the minus strand of NC_139702.1, from coordinate 20,539,945 downwards.
GCATTATGTCACACATGCTTTAGTTTAGGTATTACGTTTGGGGTTGGTTTAAGAGTGTGGGGAGACTGCTAATGAGATCAAATACTTGACCTCAAACTCCTGTATTTTGTGCCAATTTAAATTGGGTAAGAGTACCTGTTCAGGAGCCACACCCTTTAATGAACATTTAATATGTCTTTTAAGATAACAGGATCTGTCAAACTTTTGTGTAGACTCTCTTTTAACATGATAGTATTTGGGCAGCTGTACTTGGCAGGGCACACCTTTTCAAGTTCAGAGCACAATGACCTCAAATGGAACGTGGGAAAATAAGACAACCTGTTGCAAACAATATGTTACTTGGAAACATGCAAGCAATAGTTTTCATAACCCCAGGGGGTTGGCCCTTTTCAATTAAAAAAGGAGACACTGGAGGAGCTCAGAAGAAAGATGAAGTTCATGTCGAAACATCAGTCACTCCTGTCCTAGCACCTTTACTAATCATTTATAAAAGAGAACTACTAACTACCCCAGTGTCTCCTTCTTCTCCACTCTGTCCAGCTCCAGTGACACACCGGCCTGCCTTGATTTGGCTGAGGCGCGGTGGTCATTTTACAGTTTAACCTGACAGCAGAGCTAAACTACTATCTACAATGTATGTTCCATTTAAGCAAAAAGCTTAAAGATGTCTGTGAAAAGAAAATAAGTGAAAATAAGTGAAAAGAAAATAAGAATGAAAGTAATGAAAAGAGGAAGCTACAATATTTATTTCATGTAAATAAATTCCACTTTGTGCAAAGAGATTTATATTCTATTAACATGATGCTGACACTAAACAATTTACAAATAAATACATTTTCTATACTGTTTGGGAAACATGAATGGAATTGCTTTCCACAGTCATATTCCATGATATATACATCCACTACTACCCTATATATCTCCTACTTACAGTATATGTGGCATTTAAGTATTCAAGCCAAGGGTCCACCAATGTCCAATGTCGGAAATACTGCTGTCACCAAACACTTTTTTTGATCAATTATGTAACTAATAATTGGACCAAAGATTGTTCACCAAAATCTTTTTCTTTTTCTTTCTTTTTTTTAATTAGATTTCACCAAAATCTAAAGAGAGATGCAAGAAATTAAACAAATTGGAGAGACTGAATTACTGCTGCAGCTTTATAGTGGCAATTAAGAACCAAATGTTTTTTTTATTTTTTTTTAATTCCAAAGAAACTAAACATAGGATAAAGTATGTGGATGCACTGATGCACATGTAAATGATATGGTGGCTTATGTGTTACAGATGTCAAATTTACCCGGCCCACCTGAGGTCTTGCATTTAATTAACTGATCGTGTTACAATCAATAACACTTTCTTGGCAAAGTAGTAGGGTTAACCCTTCAGGAGGGATGGTAAATGGTTTGGGCTTTCCTATTGGATCCAGAGCCTTCAGGTGTTCTAGTTACATAAACTGTGTGTATTTATGCTACTTGTACGTTACTTGATTTCTGACTTTGCTGTGCTGTACTGTAATTGCATTTTATGAGAGATGAACTATTCCTGTTTGCCTTGGACATTATCTGTTCATTTTTAATGTTAGAAGAGTAACTTTTGCATGTGTAACAATGGCGTGGGATTTAAAATGGTTAAGATCTTGTACACCTGAACAAGACAAAACAATGATATTCAAACATTGAAGTGACCACTGAACATGATGAAATGATTTAGTTACTTTGTAAATGTTTACTTGATAAAAGAAATGTACACACTGTAATAAATTAATTTAAAATACATCAGAAAATAGAATCTTGTTTTCTTCTCCATTCTTGTTAGTAGTAGTTGTAGCACTAATAGAGGTAGAAATATATTTATTCAAGGTATAGACTTTAGACTTTACTACTTACTTATATAGACTTTAGAGTATTACTGCACATGATATGACGTATTTGACATCAGTGTATGAATGTGTGTGATTGAGAACTAAATAAAACATTGATGCACCTGGGACGCATCCTCAGTGATCCAAGGTCCTCAGGGTTTCGGGTCTCTCAACATCATACCCCTCACTCGGGTGACCCAGCCGGGGTGATCAAGTCCCGACTTACGTCCCAGTAGCTACCCTCGATCAGTCCCATTAGGGAAAAACCAGGGACACACAATCCGCTACTCTGCCGTACTGGGCGGGCCATCCGGTACTGGGCGGGCCATCCGCCCCAGGGGTGGACTGGCCACAGGACGTTTTTTTGACAGGCAGGCAGGCAAAGTGAGTGTCAAATAAACCCTCTTCTGTCTTGAATCCTTTTGCCAGCATTCTTGTGAGAGCAACAAAGGGTTGTGTTGGTTGTTGTCTGTTGGTTTGTATCATTTATGTTGTTCTGTAAAAGTGGTGGTATTAGGGCTTGTTTGTTTGTGTGTGCCTCAACGGAGTGGGCGGTAGAGTTTCTGCTATCTGCACGCTGGTTGTGGTGGGCCACATTTGTGGGAAAATGACCTGATTCTGCATGCAGGCTCCACCAGCAGGGAAACTGTGGTGCCGCAGGCTCCACTTGGGGCTTGAATGTCCCTCCTAAAGGAGTAATTGAAATGCACAATGTAAAGAGCTTTGGATAAAAGCGCTATATAATCACATATTTGCTGTGTACTTCTATAGTATCTATTTTGGGTAGTATCAGGTAAGCTACTTCTGATATTTTAAAGAACTAAATATGCTCGATTAAATAGCCCAAGTATATTTTACAAGAGCCCTTTATCAAGCTCTATTTTGGTCTATTTTATTATTTTTTCTACTCTAGTCTAAAGTAAAACTTCATGAAACCAATTACGTCTGCATGCATGTCAAACATAACACATTTGAGGGAATTAATGTCACAACTCACAATCACGTTAATCTTTCCCAGTACAAAATAAATGAAAAGAAAAGAAAAACATTGTGTATTAGGAGGGCAGACCAAAACCAAGGACGGGTGTTTTTGATTAATTCATCATGGTTAAAATTGAGTTTGAAGTTACAATGGGGTGTGTCTGATAAAATGAATATCTAAAACGGAATTAAAGGTGAAATATCCCTTTAACATTTTTGTCCATGCATTAAGCTGGGGTTCATATATGAAAAACAAAAGAAAGATCTATCACTTCAAATGTCAAACACAGGTTAAACAAACCAGTTGATGACAATGTTCAAGGCATATATGCCAAAGGAATACCTCTGGAAATGATACATCATAATTACTTACTGCAATGGTTTCTAAAAATACATCAACTGTCAACCACCAGAGTAAACTTTCAAGGTTGCTTACTTCCACTGCCTGGGTCTATTTTGGAGAGCTCTGCAGGCTTAAGAAGAACTGAGCCTCAAAATCTGCATTGGAAGACACGAGAGCAGCTTTACATAGAATTATTTGCTTGACTCAATGGCCTCGGCTGCCCCTGGGCACCCAGAATCCCACAGCTGTGCCTGGGAGGCCCATTTTGTGTTAAGCCAGCGCCATGAGGCATGTGACCTCCACCTCACCTCCAAATGTACACCATCAAAAGGTGTTTACTGTTTGCCACCAAATAAGGTCCCATTTATATCACATATGGAATACTGTCCGTCTACTTAATATAAATCCAGTGTCTCCGTTATTGTGTGAGAACCGAGATGATGAACCGCACCACATTTCAAGACTAGATTAGGACAGTGCCTAATTGCATATTGTAGGGCATAGGTCAAACAAGGTGAACAGAAAGGAAAGGTAATTAAGGAACACAATCAATTAACAAATCCAAAACAAATTCTATTTTGGTAGATAGGACAGGTGTAGGCTAAGTCCTCAAGGCTTTTGAATGTTATTATAAGGGATCACACTATTACAACTGTATGGCTCTCACACAATGTAGACAAGAATGCAAAGTATTCCAGTTCAAATAACAAGGGGGCAGTAAACCTTGACTGACCCTTGTTATTAGAACTGAAATACTTGATATTATAAACAGCACTGTTTCCCAAACAGTGGGTCGAGACCAATTTGTGGGTCACGGACCAATTTTTATGGGTCAAGTGGTCCACAAAGCAAGCAAAGCACTTGTAGATGGCGGAGGTGGTAGAAAGAATTAAGTGATATCCATGTTGATCCGGCACTAATCTCACACACACAGGTCGAGCGACGGGCATGTAGTGTGTTTGTATCTCACAGAGACACGCATGTACGTGTATGTCACGTGATCGGCATGTGATGCTGCAAGTGTAGTGTAGCAGAATTAGCTGTTGATAACATAATGGGGATGTTGCACAGAGAACTGTGAAACATTATATTAGTTACTTGCTTCCCGTCATGCATCTGTATCCCAACATGCATTTCACTGCGTGACACGCGTGTCAAGTGATCTGCGGTAGCACTGAGGCCAGAGCACAGGGCAAATTTGGAGAGGGATCCATAAGCAAGCCAGTCTTGTGCATTGCAACGGAAGAGGGGTATGACAGACAGACACACAGACAGACATCTCTAGAATGAATAGTTACCGGTACATTTCAAAACTTTTTTTTTTCATTTTTATTGTGTTTTTTCCACTTTAAATACGCCGTCTCAGAGGCATATACTTGGTGTATACTTGGTCCAAGTATACCCGTCCTCTGAACCAAAATGGCAGAACTTTCCTGTACGGTGGGTACTAAATGGGGATGAGTCTTTCAGGTCTCCACGTGAACCAGTCCCTTAATCTAAACCATCAGGTATCGGTTGAGGGCTCGTAGGTCCAGTATGAGACGCATATTTTGCGTGACCCATCCGGCCTGTCACCTGTGATAAGGCCCGGGGAGCTCTATTGTTGTGCATTGTCCCACATTTAAACAAAAGTGCGGTGCGAGTCGTGTCCTCTTCCTCGCCAGGCTGCCCGATCTGAGGACCGTGGCCACTATGCCGTGCCTGCACTGCCCGGTGCCCAGAACGTAGGGAAGGGGGAGACGTGTCCAACGTCTCATCGAGGCTTAGCGGGCCCAGCTATTTGCCTCTGCATGGACCTCCACTGCCGTTTGCACCCCGTCTGGGCTCTCCAGCCGGTGAAGAGGAGGGTCTCCTGCGCTGGTTGTATCTAGCACCCGGAAGTGCCCACAGTCAGGTCTAAACTCCCGGTTGGTCTGGTTCCTGGTCCGCTCGTAGGTTGACTGGCTGAGGGAGGGTGGCTGCCGCGGATGTGCCACGGGTACGCACACGCACAGTGCCTCGTCCTCCTTCTTCTCCTTGTGACGTGCGGCCATGATCGGTCATGATCGCCATCGTCCCGGAGAATAGGCTCTATTGGAGGATGGGTTGGTCCAGGACCACCTTCCTCTCCAGAGTCTAGGTGAGCCTTTCCAGCACCACGCTGTACGGCACGCCATGGCCCGGCCCATCATCTCTGTCGTTGATTTCATGAGGAGCATGGTTTCCAGGTGGAGCCTCCGTAGCATGTGCTCTGCTGAAGGAGTGTCCCCCACCGCCTTGAGGAGAGAGGACTTGCAGGAGAGAGGACTTGCAGGAGGGATGCCGAACCGGGATCTCCAACAAATAACCATCTGGGGAGAATGATGGAAGACCACCTTTAAACCATCAAAGTGCAAGTTCATGACAATCTCAAGAAAGAGGATTCCATCCCAGCTGGACCTGTAATTCAATGGGCACCACCACAAATGAGCTTGACATCCTGGGTGTCAAAATAGACCACAAGCTGTCCTGGTCAAAACACCCGACCAAAATCTCCATCTGGGCCAGTCAGAGACAATAAACTCACAACAGAGAGCCGAGCAACTGTCTACAAGCTACATATCTGCAGTGTCATGGAGTAGCCTACGCCTCACTCAGCTGGATGAGTGCTTCACCTACACATCTTGGTCTACTGGACAATATTCAGAGGAAGGAGTTGACCAGGACACTGTCAGTACAACACTCTCCATCGATAGCCTTAGCCACAGAAGACAGCCGCCGCTACAGTCATGTACAAAATGCATCCCCAATCCCCATACTGCCCTAGAGGAAATGCTCCCTCCAGATCAGACGGAGAAACACTCGCCTATGCACAGCAACACCAGAACATGCTTTCAACCACGCACATTTCTCCAGAACTTTGCTGTCCGGGTGTGGAACAGCCTACCAGAGCATTGACTCCATCACATACAATGGCCTTCAAGCCTTTAAACGCAGAGTTCATAGATATCTCCTGACCACCCCTCACACTGACAGTGATCCATATGAATGGCCAATGGATATATATTATCTTACTTGGCTATTGTTCACAATTGCATTGAATAAAATAAAAAAGGGCCTTCGTGGCCACTGTCAGGGTGCTGCAGCCCTTCTTATTGACCGCGGAGGTGTCCTTTTCGTTCGATAGAACGAAGGAGGGGTCAGCAGGTGACCCTATCCATCGGGCATGGCCTCCATCCCCACCTCCTTCATCCCCAGCAGTCGAGCTGTTAGTGACTCCCAGGGAAGGCGAATGTGTTGGGCTTTACCCACAACGATTTGAGTGTCGCTGCATATCCCTTGGCCAGGGGAAGCAGGCGTTTTGGTTGTGGTCTGGGGACTAGAGCTGCTAGGCCCAAATTCTTCCCAGACGGTGGACTCCACTGCCAGTGGTGTGTCTTTGGACAAACAAACTAATTTAAGAAATTCCATAAATAAATAAATAATAATTAATAGCTAGTGAAAATAGCTGATCTACAAGCTCACCACGCAGCGTGAAGGATCCAGGATAACGTGCTATCTCTCTCTTTTGGATCTCACGACTGTGACATGTTTGGGAAGGGAACCGTACTGTTCAACAGGGTAGCCTACTGGCCTGTAGGCCTAAAGCTTTGAATGCGGCTCAGGCAATGATGACATAACTGACTAAAGTTTTTCTGTCCAGCAGTAGTGCCGCAACAGCCTTGAGAATATTGAACTGTATGGCGTTATGCATAACATTGTCACCCAATATGCAGTCATTATGCAAAAAATAACTAGTAGGCCTATAGGCTAAATATCACACATATTCATATTGTATATAACACAGTGTTGTTGCTGCTTCAATGTGACTCAGTAATAAACAGGCAACAACATAACATTCATAACATTCAACAAATTATGAATTATGATGATGAGGGTTAAGCGGCAAGCCATCATAACTGGAAATAAGCCTATCTAAACATTAAACCCCAGGCGTGTATCATTATACATTTTCATTTTTCCATGCAAGGTATTTAAGCATTAATATTTATAAATATTAATGTTCATTATTATGCTTAAAATATATATACATATAGTTGTTATGATGGTGGCAGCAGTAAATCGCAGCTGCCACGGTAACAGAGCAGGACCATGCAGTGAGCAAAAGAACAGCTGGAAAGAGGGGGGTGGGGGTGCAATTCTAGAAGATTCTACAGGAATCTTATGAGTGGACCCCATTTCATTCGTTTATTGTGGGGACTTATTCTCTAGTTGAGCTATAGCTAGGTGGTTAGCCTGCCCTGTTAAAGACACAACGCACACACTTTACTGTGGAGGGGACAAAGGGTTTTTAGGGTGAGTCTGCCAGCTGTTGAAGCTATAGGTATTCCTAAACAAGCTCTAGAATTGTTCATGCATGTCTTGATGTGACTTCACGTTGCATGCTAATGATTTCTTAGGAATTCCATTTTTATTGTCATTGTGCATATGGTAGCTAAGTTTGCTTGCTAGACGTCAACCTGCTAGTAAAACCAGCTACTGTTAACTAAGCTGATGGACCAGTTATCACATTATTATCAATGATCACATAAAGATTCATGTAATATTACGATGGCGCTGCATTCAGTATTTCCGTGTCTAAACGGGCTGCATGATCATTTGTATTGTCACTCGCTAGTTAGCCACCAAACAGGAGATATATAAATTACTGTACGAGTGTGCTACTTATTAGCACCACTAGCATTGTCAGTAGAATGGAACACACCAAGGTTTCGATGGTGACGTCAACGTCACGCGGAAGTGTTTCAGATTCATTCATTCACTTCTTGTATCGCCAGACCACGATTGTTAGTGACATCACTGATGTATCCTTAGTGTTTTCTGTTTTTATTGTAGCATAATGTCTTGCTAGTTACCAGGCAGGTACGGTGGTACGGTACCTACGCACAGCTGGTTCATATCACCGGACAGAGTGGATAATACCGCATTGAAACCAGTCAGCCATAAAACTGTCCAAACCAGTAACCAGCTTTAGCATTTCATAATAATCATCAGGTCGTTTAACAGCAGAGATTGTTTAGAGAGAGTGCCGTCATTCAAATAAACGGCGCTGCATGGTTAACAGTAGCCCTCTTGCAAAAATAATGTTAACATTACTGTGATGTTAGCAATGTTGTTGCAGTACTAATACGATCTATTAATACTACTATAGGGCGACATTGTCGCTCGACGATAATTTGGCTAAAATAAGTCGCTTTGACACTTTTTCCTGTTGAAAATGCGTTATTTCTTTGCCGAGCGAAGTCGTGCGACTCGGCTTGGCATTCTGTGTTTTGTCCTTTTTTAATGAATGAACATTAATACTTTATTAATTACCGTATGCTGTCCATTGTGTCCACCAATAAAATGTGTTTATTACAGACCCAATGACTGGAATAGACTGATCTCTCTGCAGTGCAAAGATGTCAAGTAAGGACTTATTTTTTATGTTATGTTTGGTTTGACTCAAAGGCGCTCAATCTGTCATAGCTTTGGAACTACACAGTTACACACTATTTATGTGCATTAATTAAAACACTTGGTTTCTGTCATATCATCATACCACATAGCTTCTGCTTCTATCTTTATACTTTGATTCAGCTGTTCTGTTAACTAACAATGGTCGCGTGTACTGCGCCAACATCACCAAGACAGATTCCTCTTGCAATACCTGGCTAATAAATAAATGAATGCATAGGCTACATAATAGATTGAAGAGAAACTAATTAAATCAAACTAGCCTAATTTTGAGTTAACTATTAAAACATATTTTAAACCAGCCAAAAATGGATTAATGCAGATGTTTCATTTCAACCTTGTCATTCATAACAGAGAGAGAGAGGCCATCATATGCCCCTCCCCCTCCCCCAGCCCCCACAACAGTAAGTACAACTAATTCAGTCACACCTAATACTTACTAGCACAACAGTGTTCTACCACACCTCAGGCAGGTTTAGGCTGGTCCAGTGCATCTTAGCAGAGATGTAGTAGAAGCAAACGTTTTTTTATTTTTTATTCACAGGATTCAGGCAAACAGTGACAACGGTTCGTCAATACATTGTCAGATGTATTGACGTCAAACTTTGACGTCAATACATCTTGACGTCAAAGAAGAGGCTACAAATGACTTACATACAAGTGAGGGTCAGGCTATGACCTAGCCTCGGTACCCAGGCTTTTATTTTCGTTCGCATTAGGTTCAGAACTACAGTGCAGGGGGGCGTCACTCCAAATTTGGAGATGTCAGTGTTGTCCATCGCTCAGATCGGTGAACCGATATAATCCAACGCAGTGATCCCGGTGACATCCGCCCCTCGCAGAAATCACGGTGGTTGGGCCAGGGCCAGTCTATAGCTATGACCTGATGAAGATTTATTGACATTGAGACATTGTCACTCTGTTTGCCTGCACCCTGTAAAAGGCTTTAATTGTCTAAGTTTGCTCCAGTGCCCAGCTACAGTAATACGACTACTCAGTCAGTAGTCAGATTTATTATAGTCGTACTTGTTAATTGTCTCCACCAGGCCGAAGGCATGGGGAAAGAGTATGTTTTGCACTCCGTCCGTGTGTGTGTGTGTGTCCGTCTGTCTGTGTACAGCTCATCTCCGGCACCGTTAACCCAGTCGATGCCAAATTTTGCACACACACTCCCTGGATGCCAACATGAACCTCTGCCCCAAATTTTCCAGAACGGCTTGTTATAGCGCCCCCAGGAGGCCGACTTTTATAAAACACATTTTTGGATATTAGTCATATTACTCCTCCAGATTCTGTCCCAAAATCCTGCAAATCGCTACACAGTATCTCTATAGTCATGTGATGATGTGTTCAAGACGGATCTGTCCGATATTTCATATTCCATCCTAATTGGCTAACATTGGCTTTCAAAGTTTGCAGGATTGGACCGTTTTGAACAAAAAGCCTCAAATCATGAACGCAGCATGCAATTTACGTGAAATCGAAGAAATGGCACCCTTTTCACATTGGTCTATTATAGCGCTACCAGGAGTCCACAACCTGACCTGCCCTGATGGAGACCTGTGCCCCGAGGGGCACTTTATCTAGTTGTTATTATTATTATATTACTCAGTCATTTTAAATAACACTGTTGTTGCATAATATGCTGCATGTTTATATGTACAATAACAATGCCAAATGAAGCCAATAATTGAGCCACACCCATACAATTCACATGAATAATACACCACCATGCCATTTTTTTCTTAAAAGAATGTATAGTCCCAGCATGCAAGTCTCTTCGCGTTGCTTTTAAATGCTTCTCTGTCTCAATTATTTCTATCAGCAACTGCCCAACACTCCCGGGTTTGTGGGGTACAACCCATACAGCCATCTGGCCTACAACAACTACAGACTGGGAGGGACCCAAGGCAGCAACAGTCGGGTAACGGTATGAATATTAACCTAAACCAAAGACTGAAATGTGGCAGAAACAACTGGAGAAAATAAAACAGGTGATGAATGAGGGGGTTAGTGATGTGTGTCTGGCGAGTGGCGACAGATTATTGCAACATCCCTGGTTTGATTCTAGATGGAGGTTTCCATTGCATGTCCTCCCCCTCTTTGCCCTCCACTTCCTGTCTCGCAACAATCTAAATAAAATGTTGATGTAACACAAACATTAAATTATCTTTATTGTTAATGGCATTTAATGTTTGTGTTAGGGACAAGATGACATACATTTTCCCTTCATTGTCAATGGCGTTTTTAAAACAAACATTGAACTAAAAACAAACATTAAACCTGTATATAGCGCCCCTCAAAAACCAAAACGACCTAAAAATACATTAAGAAGTAACAAATGAGACCCAGGTGACTTGAACAATCATACTTGCTAGGACAAAGCAAACCATTGTCCTAGTCATCACCTAGGACAAAGCAAACCATTGACCTAGTCATCACCTAGTCAGTACACCTAGTCACAAGACTGGCCCTTTTTTGTCAGGGGAGAGAGTAGTGGCATTTGCACATTTTCCACTCTTCCTTAAAAGTGCACGCACCGCACAGTGGACACTGGACAGTACAATTAGCCTTACTCATTCCATTACAGAGATTTCCTGAAATGTGTGTCATGCCATACCCCATCTGCTACCTCCACCATGGTGCAGACTGGCTAAGAGTCCATCTGTGTGTATTCAGATACCGCCTGCCTTTAAAGTAAGTATGGCTGACAGCCATGCTAAGTAACCCATGCCATCAGTGTTGCCATGGTATCACAGACCCACTGCTCGGCATGGCTTTGACCGCTAAGGAGTAATTCATTCGCTGCATGCAAGCTGTGGTTGGTCCAAACCTGACAATGGCATTATGTCTCGCATTGGGCAAATTTCAGTTAAGTCAGATTTTTTTATTATTTTCTTTCAGCCAGTGCTATTCTGTCCTACCTTGCAGGATTCCTGGCTGTTGGTTGGCTTCAAACTGTCTTTAATGAAATCAAATTAATTTAACTGATTGGCTTAACTGCACCCTTTATTAGACTCAAAACCTCTTTGTTGAAGTCTAGTTACTCAACCATGCCAAGCCTTGTAAACTAGTGTAATGCTTAATTGGGTCGTCCACTCACAGTTAACAGTCTTTGTATTGAGTTTGTGCTTGAAATGTACTGTAATTCTGCAAACTGTTAATAAATATTTCAATCAATCAAAAGAAAAAAGCCAGCATGTAGATTGTATAGGCTACTTCCCAGGTTAGCGTTACCACAAAGCAGAAACCTGATCATTCAGTCAACACACATTGTGTATGTCCTAATATGACTTTGTTTCCTCTCCAGAATACCCCTGGAATTAATATTCCAAAGCCACCAAAGCCTCCTGATAAGCCATTGATGCCATATATGAGATATAGTCGAAAGGTATGTGTAACACATCCAGTCTTTAGATAATCAATCATCACACAGTAAGTACTGTAGTAAGCATCAGGCCTTGGTAGTAGTTGATCAAGGTACGTATAAAACCAAGACAGAACAAGGTACTAACCTAGGACACATCACAGATAGTGGAATTTATCAGCTTGGAGATGGAGCTTAAACCACACGGCCTCCTCTGGTTTGTGAACTCTCTGCAACGAGATAACCATTTATATCCCCTCCAACCAACCCAACCCCACATCAATGTCTGGTTCTCATCACCAGGTTTGGGATCAAGTAAAAGCCTCCAATCCCGATCTGAAGCTATGGGAAATTGGGAAGATAATCGGTGGCATGTGGAGGGACCTCACTGATGAGGAGAAACAGGATTATTTGAATGACTACGAAGCAGAGAAGGTTGGTTGTTTTGCAAAGGGTACTGATGGGTTGGGGACTTCTGATAGGTTATCAGTAGATGTTCTGTGGGTCCCTCCAGTCATCATTTCTTCCTTTACTAACAACCGTAGTAAACCTCTTTCCTTATCTTGTCATAGTTGAACAGCATCGAGGGACCACCTGTTATGCTTTCCCTACCTGTCTGTTTCCCTGTCATTCCTGTTGTCTCGCCCACTGTAGATTGAATATAATGAGAGCATGAAGGCCTATCACAACTCACCTGCCTACCTGGCCTATGTCAATGCAAAGAGCCGTGCGGAGGCAGCTCTGGAGGAGGAAAGTCGACAGAGACAGTCCAGGCTTGACAAGGGCGAGCCTTATATGAGTATTCAGCCAGCTGAAGATCCAGATGGTAATGATAATAACTATTGCACTCAGTAGAGTGCACACATCTGCCTACACTGTGCAGCTGTTGAGATATGCCATTTCCACCTTGATAGGGGAATGAGTCCATGAGTTCCATGCCTTTGACTGTGACCGTGTCTTTTGACCTTTACAATCCCAAATGTAAGCATCTCTCCAGGCCTACTGATCCTGATCCCACCAAGTTTAAAGACAGACTCATTATGTTATGTTATTTTTCCTGCTAGGTGGTAGCATAAGCGTAGCGAAGCTGTGCCAGCCATAGACTCCCATTGTATGAGCCTCCGTTTCATTTCCGTGTTAGCAGGGAGGAGGGTGGTGTTGTTGTGATGATTCATCATGAGCATTTGGGCACACCCTTTACCTCTCGCCAGAAACGGTTATATGTCGGGATCGATGTGAGACAAAGTCACACATGACATCCGAACATCGGATGCGCGACGAATCACCATGGACAGCACTCGAAGCTTTAGACTACGGGGCTTTGAAAATCCTGCTTTAATGTAGTCTAAATGGAGCTGGATGTAAAGAACCCATAGCTGGTGGGGACGGAGGCGTTGCATAGCAACCGGATCAACGTTAAAAGTTAATTTGGCTGAGTATACGGGGGGTACGAACATGTATGTAGTTTGCTGATGACGTACCCTAGCGGGGGGTATGATTATGTTTGGAGATGGCAGAAAAATAATGAATGTTTTTGAAGCTTATCTATGAAAATCCCCATGTTTTTTTGCACTCTGTCACAATCTGGGAACCCATCGGCAGACAAAAGGAAAAACAGCGCCCTATACTGTGTTTTCCTTTGAATTTACCTCTGGGGTCGGCGACCAATACAATGTAGTTAACAGGATGTTGGCCTTTTTGGTCCCTCCTCGTCCGGTCGCACGTGTCTTTGTTTACATTCCTAACATAAAGGAAAGGAAAAGTACTATGTTTACCCAGGGTAACTGGACTAAGCTCAAGAACTTGTTTACAGCCAGGCCCTGCTCATAGAACATTTCATGGTAGAGGTTCAATGCCTTGTCCAAGGGCACTTCAGCGGTGGTATTTTTAACGTGCCTATTTTAACATACCTAACTACAGTTGTAACAGGAGCTGCCGACAGATTCTGCTGCGGAGCTCTGAATCTGCCTTGAGAGATTACTAAAGCCTTAACTGATTGACTGAAGTATTTGATGCATGTCAATCCAAACGCACACACACTCATTTCTCATTGTCTCCACCAGGCCGAAGGCATGGGGGGAGAGTATGTTTTGCACTCCGTCCGTCCGTGTGTCTGTCCGTCCGTCCGTCCGTGTGTGTGTGTGTGTGTGTGTCCGTCCGTGAGCAGCTAATCTCGGCCACCGTTAACCCGGTCGATGCCAAATTTTGCACACACACTCCCTGGATGCCAACGATGAACCTCTGCCCCAAACTTTCCAGAACGGCCTGTTATAGCGCCACCAGGAGGCAGCTTTGTGCAAAACAAGTTTTTGCACAGCACACCTACACATTTTGTCCAAACATCACGCAAATTGGTACACAGTCTCTCTAGAGCCATTCAACCAAACCGGTCTTTCACATTTCTCAGACTCCATCCTGATTGGTTAAGATTGGCTTCCAAAGTTCACAGGAGTGCTCAGTTTCAAACAAAATGCTGCAAATCATGAACATTCGATTCGATTGGCTGAGCACAGAATGTGATTTTGTATCATGATGATAAGAGAGCCCCTCACTTCACACGAGTGTGATCCCCCCCCCCCCCAATTGAAGTAGAGAAACGACTCTGTCTTTTGCGGTCCATCGTACTCGAGCAAGATATTCTGCGGCTTTTGAAAGGTTAGTAAAAATGTTCATAAAACAGAAAAGAATGTAGTTGGCATATCGCAGCGATTCTGCCAAGCCATCTAGCTGTAACAATATAAAGCCAGCATGCGTATGGGGCCACTGTCTCTTTGTTTGTGTGTTTTGGTGCAACACACGTGTCTAAATGAGGGTACCGATAGGGTAAAGTTTGAGATCCTATGAAGTTCATTAAGGTTTTAGTGCAAAAAAACACCAGGATTTTCATAGATTCAAAAACATGATTTGTATGGAGTCCATCTTGAATGAAGATTCCATTCTGTATTATGACCTTGACCATTGGCTTTTCGAACTCTCTTCAAGGTAGCCTTATCATTTTCAGCAAGTTTTGTGAAAATCTTCCCCATCTGTTCTTCAGTCATCATCACTAATCCATCCAAACTATGTGCAGACTTGAGAAAAAGGCTGCACACTCATAGCCACGATGCTGGAAATGTATTTAACAGAAACCAACGTTTCGACTTGTAAGGTCTTCTTCAGGGACTTGAGACTTGGGACTTCAGAGTTCAGACTTAAGACTTGGCATCACAATTGGCATGACAGATCCTTTTTGCCACAAGATGTGCTAATAAAGATATTACATTTGGATGAAGAGAAAAATAAGCTTCAATCCGATACCAACCCACTGAAGACAAAAATGCATGCGTAACTTTATACAAGTCCCCGTTGTTATGTCACTGACTCAGAGGTTCACAGAAATGCTAATAAACGGCTTACATTTGGGAAAAGTGAAGAATTTGCTTTCTCACAATAGAGTTATAATATATCTAGCGATATATTAATTTCAATTAAGTTTCTCACCCAGCGCATGAAGCACCCTTGTGCTCAAATGCGGAAGACTTGAACACAGAGCAGGCGCCTAGGCTTTCAGTAGCGGATTCAAATGAAAATCAACTGATATCAACCAGTAGGTTACTTATCAAGACCATGCAATGGAGGGAGCCTACTGGCTGCGATTAGCCTAACCTCAGTCTTAACCGGCCATGCAAGTCCCCTAACTTCATATCAGTCTTTACCGGCCACCTAAGTCAACTTCACAATGTTTTAGCTTTGGCAGCAGTAATTTCACTTCCATGTTTCCTAATTGCAGCCAGTAGGCCTTGATAAGTAACCTACTAGTTGATATCAGTTGATAACATTCGAAGAGGGTGCTTTCAGACGGTAGAAGCATGCACTGTTTTAAATGCGGAAGTATTGCAATCCCAGATTTGACCACCAGGCGACGGCAGCTTCACTGATCTACTGTGGTTCTGAGGGGTGAGGGCTTGTTTCTCACTCCCTGCAGAGGCCAATGGTCCATGCCCGAGTGCAATTTGAGATATATTGGTCAACCCACAGAGGAGAAAAATGGACACGGCAGAATCTTAAGGCCACATCATACTCCAAATAAAATAGAACTTTCTTCGACTTCAGCAGGTCAGAACTAAATTATGTCATTGCATAGCAAAGGAATTTAGCTCTTGTAGCACCTTCAAGTGTTTCTAACTAGCTGAACACCCGCTAGCCAAACATTGTGTGCGATAATGTGTACCGATTTGTGTGAGTTTTGGACAAAATCTGTAGCAGTAGCAGCAAAAAGTGTGTTTAGAACAAAACGCACTATGGCAGAACATGTAATCTGGCACAAATGTGAAGTGTTGTAGCGCCACCATGAGGGTGCTGCATTCATGATGTGTGGCATTTTGTGCCAAACGGCCACCCACACAAACTTTGGTATAGCATCAGGGATCCTTAAGGATCGGGAGGCCCCGTTCATGACGTCATAATTTTAATAATTAATTATTAGTGTGTATTATAGGACTTCAAAGCATGGACAGCATACACAGCCAAGTAGAAAAATACACAAAAATATGCCTTACTATTTTAAGAGGATAAACGCATCAGAAAATAATGGAGAACAGACATTCTATAATACAACCAGCGCTATAGTCATCAACAGCTTGCTGACTGTCCGAGATAAATTACAACATTTCTGTCTCCTTTCCATTTCCTCACATCCCTACGTGCTATGCAATTTGTTTCATGTTTGAGTGGCCATGCAGTTAGTGATGCCAAATATAGAATCTGATAAGGTTTTGTGTGAATTCTGTGAATTCTAGCTTTCCATGGGTATTTTCTTCCTTTACAGTTAGATATTCATATTGTAATGTATTGTAGATAAAATGTCTTGTAATATATTGATTATCGCAAGTATGGTGATATCGTTATCTAGGGCCAAATATAGTCACGGTATTGTGCGTTAATCATATCTTCCCACCTGTAATATATAGACTTATTACGTTATTTAAAAGAGTAAAGGTAAGGCCTTTTACTCAAATGCCTTCCCTATAAAACTGTAGAACCCCAACAGAACTGTAATTACAACAGCGGCCAGCCCAAGCACACACTGAGGTCATCCCACACACTGTTTCATTCTCTCCTCCTCCAACACTAGAACTTTCCACATAATTTGTTAGTGCCACCTCTGACGTGCCATTTCATCCTTTAAGCTGCCAAGCATGGCCTTGTATTACACAACTGTTAAAGTGTTATAGT
Source organism: Protomyctophum parallelum (assembly GCF_964188405.1). Taxonomy (NCBI): domain Eukaryota; kingdom Metazoa; phylum Chordata; class Actinopteri; order Myctophiformes; family Myctophidae; genus Protomyctophum; species Protomyctophum parallelum. The sequence continues at coordinate 20,522,698 of NC_139702.1, read as the reverse complement.
ATTCTTAGCATTGGTTTAGACATAATTGTGCAATCTTGAACCCCCCCCCCCCCCCCCCCCCACACACACACACACACACACACACACACTCGTAACACAATAAAAGTGGACCTTTGGGTTCCACCCACTAGCTAGCGGCAGTGGCTGATCTACAATGGAAGATAATGATGTACAGGAAACTGGAGATAAACCCCATAGCTATTTAGAGACACCCAGAACTTGAAAACGTCAGAGTTGCTATCCCTGCGGTTTACGTTCTGTACAAGGCGCCGCACGTACGTTGACAAAAATGTTTATGCTACGGTTGCTTAGACCAGGGGTTCTCAACTTTTTGGCTGGGGACCCTCGGAAATGCTTTGGCCATGCCCTCCCACTCCCCCACACAATACAAATTGACTGCTACAATAACCTTAAACGACAACTTTAGTTTTTTTCAACCAAGGTTCATGTTTTAGGTTATTATTAGAGAAAGTAAAAGATGAGTGTTAATTCTTTTTCATTTGCTGCTTTCTTTCGTTTTAGGGATTTTAGCCGTTTTTGACAGGGGGTGGCGGGGGCATTCGAGCATGGGGCTAAATATGTATTGTTTTACAAAATATTATGGCGATTTCATTTCTTATTATTTACTATAGTCCTACTAGACCCCAAGAAATTACATCTGGCCACAAAAGATCACGAGATCTACTGAATGTGTCAAACTGCATATTGAGCCTATGACACAGTGTGGCTTCCCCCCAGTAGGCTACCTTCACATTCAGTAGATCCTGTGATCTTCTGTGGCCAAGTGTAATTTCCTGGGGTCTAGTAGGACTATACTAAATAATAAAAAAAGAAAATCGCCATAATATTCTGTAAAAAAAATACATATTTAGCCCCATGCTTGAATGCCCCCGCCCCCCTGTCAAAAAGAGCTGAAATCCCTAAAACGAAAGAAAGCAGCAAATGAAAAAAAAAATAACACTCATCTTTTACTTTCTCTAATAACCTAAAACATGAACCTTGGTTGAAAAAAACGAAAGTTGTCCTTTAATAGAGATAAATACATTATAAATACTGAAACCAGATATAATCACTAAGTTTATGCGTGTACATAAGTCTATGTAAACTCTTAATTTCCATTGTCCAGACATTCGGGTTTGGTAAAGTCCATCAGTCACTTTTACAGTACATCTTTTTTCTCCCACCCGCAAAATGCTAGTCTCTCCCACTTTATTCCTATTGGCGTCAAAAGCTTGCGGAGACATACTGCTTACATGAGAGTTGTAATCATAATTGCGGTTGAAAAGAAGATGATGAATATATCAAGCATTGCTTCTCAGCAGTTCAATGTTTTGCACTTATGACTGAGGGTTGGTTTGTTTAAACCTATAGGTTAAAGACAGACCACCAACTATTGGTCAGAAGGTTGTTTCTGTGTAATTTAATTAAGCAGGAGTAGTGTATAGTGATTTAGTGTTAAACTTACTGAATGTTGCCTAGGCGTAATTTAGTGAAACACTTATTATGAGCTGTCCACTATAATAATCTCAACGAAACTGTATGAAACGACTTAATTAAAAAAGAGGTTTTGAGTTGACTACAACCATATAGGGCAAATGTCTGCTGTATTCCCAGTCAGGGACTGGAAGTAATAGTGCATTCAATGAGATGTAGCTGTCTTTGGATGTAATTGCTTGACAATGAACACTTGTTTATGTAGCAAATGAACATACACCAAAGATGCACATTTGTTGGAAATGAAAATTGTAGGCTTTGAAAGTTCTAATTGAACCGTTGGACCTTGAGACACGGGTTATATAACAGCTTGTTCCATTCATCATAACAATGCTTTCCTCAAGGTTGAATTTTGACATAATGGCATATTCTTACTTATAAGTAAGTATATTCTTAGCATATACTTACTTACTGTATAAATACCAGCTACCTGCCGTTTTAAGTGTCTGGACAGAACAAGATGTGCACCAAGTGTTATGCACATCTGTTCCTGGAACCTCGCCCTGCCCTGTCAATGGTGGCTATCCAGTTCATGTTCAGTATACTCAGCTTGGCACATGGTACATGAAATATATCTAAAACATTCGCGAAAAGCCTAATGTTTTTCTTCATGCTTTCAGATTATGATGATGGATTCTCCATAAAGCACTCCGCAGCTGCTCGTTTCCAGCGCAACCACCGTTTGATCAGTGAGATCCTTAGTGAGAGCGTAGTTCCAGATGTGCGATCAGTTGTAACCACTGCACGCATGCAGGTCCTCAAACGGCAGGTCCAGTCTTTGATGGTACATCAGGTAAAGCCAAATTCTTGGTTTATGAGTCACCCAAATTGTTATACAGAATATGGCATGTATATTTTGTGTTATTAAATATGCAATAAATCGAATAAATGTGTCCCTTGATCACAGAGAAAATTGGAGGCAGAGTTGCTTCAGATTGAAGACCGGCACCAGGATAAGAAAAGGAAATTCATTGAAGCCACAGAATGTTTCACAAACGAACTCAAAAGGGTATAGTATTTGTTATATAGACGTTGGCCATCAACACTATACTGTAGGTTCCATGCAAGCTTGATTTTTGCGTCATCATATGATACGAGTGAAAGTTTGCTCATGAGGACGGCTAGCTCTGTTATTCAGCCATCAGCTGCGGCTAACTCCATCCACATGCCCTGGCAAATACGTACATACATACTAGCTGTCATCATCAGAGTTGATGCACTGTCTACATCATACAACAGGCGGCGCCATTTACCTTTATGAACCTTTATCAGTTACCTAATGTATACAGATGGCGAAGGAAAACAACAAGCTCAAGTCTGTGCATGCGTTGAACTGCCACTGCAGTGCCCTCTTCAATATCACAGAAAACAAAACAAAAAGTCAATTTGAAATGTCAAAAGTCAAGTCATACGATTTGTCACACACGTTACCGCAGTGAAATTTGTTCTCCGCATTTGACCCATCTCTTGGAGCAGTGAGCCGCAGCCAAGGAGCGGTGAGCTGCAGCCGTGCCACGCTCGGGAATCATTTGATTAGTAGATTTGACCCCCCAATCCAACCCTTTGATGCCGAGTGCCAAGCAGGGATGCATTGGGTCCCATTTTTACAGTCTTTGGTATGACCCGGCCGGGGATCGAACCCCGACCTCCCAGTTTCAGGGCGGACACTCTAACCACAAGGCCACTGTCTGTCTGTTGAATGTTTGTAGCAACATTAAAACAAATAATAGCCCTCCAAGTAAATATGCCATAATTAAAGAATTAGGTATTGTAAAATACATATAACGTACATAAACTGGAAATTTAAAAGAGCACAAGAGTTCAAAATGGAAATTTGTTCATAACGACTCAAGATATCCTGCTAACACAAAACATTACCTCCATGGTGAAGGTAATAAAATACAGACCTGTAATAAAACAATCTCATAAAAGACAGCTTGTAGATCAAAGGTAGCATTTCAGATCCAAGGGGCTCAAAAGGTGTAAATATGTAACCATGTGCATTGCATTTAGCCAATCGCTATGGAATATCAAAAATATGTATGAAAAATGACATGACTCCTTTTTCACAAAATCTGTAGAGAAAAGCTGGTTTTGATTTTCAGACAATATAGTTAGCCTATATGGGTAGTTGCATCATGATCCAAGGACTCCAGGGTAATGTGTTTATTGTTTGACCTACGGTTCAGGAGTTATAGGCCAAAACTTAAAGCCCCATAGGGTGGATTTGATTTACTTTTTATGTGGAGGTATTTCAGTGTTCGTTCCGAGATAGTTTAGTGCCATTGGGTACTTTCACCTACCTCGATGAGGACGGCTAAAACCAGAAAAACATGCACTTCAAAGGACCATGGTCTAGTAGTACTGTGACAGAAACATGCCACACTGTTCCTGTTTATAAGAGGTTTACAGCAGTTCCTCAAAGATGACTTCATAAAATCTCCAACTCGCACACACACACACACACACACACACACACATCCACACACCCCTACCTTTAGAATGTGAGTTAAAACCCCATATTGCTGTCCCTCCATCCAGCTGTGCTGCATGAAAGTGGAGGTGGACATGGAGAAGATTTCCACAGAGATTGCTGCAGCAGAGGAGGCATCCCGTAAACGAGTGGCCGACCGAGAGAAGGAGACAGGAGACCAAGAAGCACCCACCTGTGTCCTGGCCGAGGAAGAGAAACACATCTGTGCGACGCATGGTGGCAAATCACAACAGACTTCTCTGAGTGAAAGTAGCAACAAGGAGGGCGAGGACACGGAAGCCAACCCCATGGATACCACGGGTAAAAGTGTTGGCTGTGGCTTTGTCTGTGACTTCATAAAGGACAACACATTTAAACATTCTGTTACCCTGCTTCAGTTCTAGGGCCCTATCTTCCACCTGGTGCAATGCGGCACAATGCCGCTTAGCACTGAGTGCAGTGCGCATTCCGTATCGTCCCCCTGATGCAATGGTTAAATTCACACCTTGCACCTGCATTGACTAGATACTAAATGATCTATTCTACAGTATATATGGGGTGGCGGTGTGTTGGTCTTAAAATGGTAAAGTGTGGTCAGGCGCGATCATGGCGCAATGCTATTTTCCCCACAGACTTTGTGCTTCAACTAGCTGGCACTTAACCAGCTGAAAGCAGTGAGATGCAGGTGAACTGATTCGTAACTATCAACACAGCACAATGCCGCTCAATGCATTACAGGTCACCATCAAAGGGGATGACGACGCACGGCGCAGACAGCCATCCACCATGCTTTAATAAGTGTTTTAAAAACAATCTAGCTGAAGGCATGTGATTCAGTCGATATGCCAAGATATCACAGATCTCTCTTAGACATGAGGAGATATTATAACTATAGGTGGAAGAAGTAAAAAGCAGTAGCACACCTGTTCAATCCGTTTCAATCCATCCGATCTGAACACCATCTTTCATGAATGCTATGAATAAGAGAAAAAGGTGCATCTGCTATGCATGTTAGACGAGCGGTGATGGAAAGAAACGGAGCATATGCCTCATTTAGTTTAATGCAAAGCTGCACCGGAAATAAGTGACCGACAAGCTCACAATGCGTTGCAGTGTGATGCTGCAAACGTTCTGTGGTGGAGAAAATATGTGTAAATTGACCAAATTCTATTTTGGATGCGAACACTAAGGCAGGGGTTCTCAACGTTTTTGGCTGGGGACCCCCGAAAATGCTATGGCCATGTCTCGTGACCCCCGCCCCGCCCCCCTCCCCACCACCAATACAAATTGGCTGCTACTATAGAGGGTATGCACAAGCATAAAGTGAATGGCAAAACTAGTGACAGAGTGAGTTTAATGTCGTTTAACGCAATCAAATACAACTTTTCTGTTCGGATGAATGGGATGTCAAGGCCAGAAAGTAGATTTTTGCCACTCAGTAGGCGTTCCTGTATAACTCCCAGGTTTGATGATGATGCCACGCGCATACCCTCTATAACCTTAATAATAAAGAAAATGCATCATAAATAAATACTGAAACCAGATATAATCATTAAGGAAAGTTTATGCATGCACTATGTGTCCTATGTAAACTCTAAATTTCCATTTTCCAGCCATTCAGTTGCAAAAAGGATTTTTTTTCTTTTTTTAATTTATGAAAATAATTTGGGGACCCCCCAAAATAATTTGAGGACCCCCCCAAGGGGTCGCGACCCCCAGGTTGAGAACCCCTGCGCTAAGGGGTGGCAGTTGCCACCCCCTGTGAGCCCAAATGACACCCCTGGCTGCCTGCCACGGAGGTTGAAAGAGAACGCAGACGCACTACCAAAGTGTCTACATTGTGTAAGTCTAAGTCATAAAGCATGGTTTTCTTATCGTCGGTATGATGTTTTTCCAAATTCTTGTGTTTAATCCAATTCAGTTATTTTGTTTAGATGGCATCAATAGAATTCAACAGATTTCCTACTAAAACTTGGAGGCTGAGTATTTAGACAATCGGAAATGTGTAATGTGATTAGAGTAGAGCAGTAGACAACACTGGTTTTATTTTTTTAAGTTTGAAGTAGCGTAGATTGTCTGCAAGTAGACTAATTGAGGGGTCTCCGACTGACAAAAAATAAGGACACACTCCCAATTGCCCAAATTAAGACCTGACGAAGATGTAACTGAAACATCGAAATGTTTACCTGTACCCTGTTAATAAAGTAAGGGCCTAAATTGTCTGAGCTGCTCCAGTGCCTCTTTTTCTCATCGCCCAAATGAAGACCCTGCATAATGATACGAAGTTCCACCATTAAAATAGTGCTCCTGATTCGTGTTTCATTATTTTTTGTTAGATTTCTCTTTAAATGTCTCCTTTTTTCACTGATTCAGGGAAGTCCAAGTCCTCTGAGGAGTTAGATCCTCATCCAGGCAGCGAGGAGGGAGTTCCAGAGGATAAGGAGAGCGTTCCTGAAGGAGCCATGGAGGAGGGAACTAGTGACAGTAACACAGGTTCGGAGACCACCTCTGCCCAGACAGAAGATGCTCCACCTAGCGAGCCAACCTCCGAGGGGCCTAACAAAGCCCGCACAGCCCACTGAGTCAAACCCTCACTGGTTGGAAACTGTCTGGCTACCCCTTACATCCAGTGGCCTCTCCTCACCGATCATCTCTATAATGACATATTGCACAGCAGCATCTCAATATGTAAACGGCATCCAAACTGTGTTCAAATGGGCTCAATTTTGCCAAGCAAGCTTGAAGCAAAGGTTCACCTTTGAACTGTTCCTGAGAACATCAGACAGAAAATGCAACCAAATTTTACAGCACTTGAAACATACAGAGCAAATGGCTGCTAAATGTGCCACAAAGCCCATGTGAATGCACTATTATTCCCCCCAGGCCTTGCTGCCAGTTGGAAGAACTCAAATCTTTGTCAGCACATATCAATACATATCTCCTGTCTTATTCTCTGGCACTATATCTGGCAGATCCCAGATCATTGCGAATTAAGACTGGCTATATAAAAAAAAGAAGAAACAAAAAAAGTCACATAAAACAATTGTTTAAATGTTATATTTAACTTTGTTCTTTGTATTGTATTACCATTTGTTGCTTTTGTTGTTATTTTTGCATGTCGCAGTTTGTTTAAAAAAAAACGTTGGCTTTCTTGTGAAGAGTGGAGTGGAGTGATTTGTCTCGTAGGCAGGGCAATCTTTGTTTACTCTCCGTATCAGTATTAAAGTGACAGTATTGTCTCAGGAGTTTGTAGTCACTAGTAGTATTTCTTTCTTTGTTATTTTGTATTTATTATCAGCATTTTATTATCCTTACGTATTGGCTGTCCTGGGGCCTACATCATCCATGAATATGTCACTAGATCATCAATGCTGTACAATGCACGACTACCAATGTTCTCAAGTTTGCTAGCTCTCAATCAAATCAAAAGCAGTATACTTAGAACAATTCTGTTCCATATTTAGCAGTATTACAATGTTCAGCAGACATGTTTTAAATGTAATGTTGTACAGTGTAACAATGTTAGCTTAAATAAACATGGATTTTCATCTGGCCGTGAAGCAGCTTGAAGAACAGTCATAAACATGCAGTCTTAAAATGAATTTCCTTTTACATATTTATACTGTACCAATAAACTTTTCTACCCAGAGCTCTATGTTCTTGTGTTTTTCCCCCCTACATTTTACAGGCGATACAGAACCAAGATAAAAAGGATATCTACAGTGTGTGGTAATACGATGGAATTCTGGAGCAATTAACCCAGTTTTCTGGTGGTGCTCCAACTTTTTCATGTCGAGGACCTCCAAAATGATATGTTTGGCCGCGGACCCAATCTGAAATGATTTAGTTCCAAGGACCCCCAGAAGCAAAGACTTAAAAATGTAGAAATACTAGAATTTCGCGGCCCTGACGGGCCGCTCATCCTAGTTACGTTGCAGCGCACTATGGGAAGAAGGTAATTAAGGGAGTTGACTCCACATGTAACGGATGGGTTATTAGTTATTATTATGTGTCCTTATTGTCTCCACCAGGCCGAAGGCATGTGGGGAGAGTATGTTTTGCACTCCGTCCGTCCGCGTGTCCGTCCGTCCGTGTGTGTGTCCGTGTGTCCGTGAACAGCTAATCTCGGCCACCGTTAACCCGGTCGATGCCAAATTTTGCACACATACTCCCTGGATGCCAACGATGAACCTCTGCCCCAAACTTTCCAGAACGGCCTGTTATAGCGCCACCAGGAGGCCGCTTTGTGCAAAACAAGTTTTTGCACAGTACACCTACAGATTTTGTCCAAACATCACGCAAATTGGTACACAGTCTCTCTAGAGCCATTCAACGAAACCGGTCTTTCACATTTCTCAGACTCCATCCTGATTGGTTAAGATTGGCTTCCAAAGTTCACAGGAGTGCTCAGTTTCAAACTAAATGCTGCAAATCATGAACACATCGCGTGATTTCCGTGAAATTGTGCACCCACATTCCCACTAGGCCGAGGACGAAATGCCACATGAACAATTTCAACTCAGACTCAAGGTGGCGCTATAACTGGCCGAAAAGTGTTTTTACCTCTAACTGCACGGATCTGTGGATAACTTTGTATGCCAACTCCCTAGAGGCCAAGGAAAAACCTTTGCCTGGAATTTTTCACATCTGCTCTTTATAGCGCCACCAGGAGGCCGACATATGTAAAACACATTTTCTATTACTACTCCTTCAGATTTTATCCAAATTTCACGCAAATCGGTATACACTATCTCCATAGTCATGTGATCAACACGGAGCGGCACCATTTCCCATCTTCCATCCTGATTGGCTAAGATTGGCTTCCAAAGCTCACACGATTCGTCCATTTCGAAAAAAGGCCACAAATCACAAACACAGTGTGCAATTTCCGTTACATTATACACGCACATTTTCACTAGGCCGAGGACGACATGCCACAATTTTTTCCTCAAAATCAGCCTCACGGTGGCACTATAACAGGCCAATTCCTGTTTTTAGCTATAACTGCATCGATCTGTATACAACTTATGTATGCACACATGGAAAAACATTGTACCTGCATCCCTCCAACACGAACCTCCGGCCCAAATCTTCCTCAACAGCCTGTTATAGCGCCACCATGAGGCCACAACCTGACCTGCCCTGGTGGAGACCTGTGCCGATTGGCACTTTGTCTAGTTAGTGTAGTGTAGTCAACACGTTATGGCTCGTACACACTGCCCGGTATTTCCTCCGATTATGCTGTCGGGGAGCATTTTTGGCGCTCGCCGACAAAACCCCTGATCTGACGTTAAGCGGTGCCCAAATGGTAGATCACGATCTACAAAGGCTTTGCAGGTAGACCACATGACATGCCCCTAAAAATATATATAATTTTAATATAAAAAACGATTTTTGCATCTGCCGCTTTAGATGACCTGAGATGACTTCATTGATTGACATCAAAAAGGGCCTGTCAGCTCAAACACACAATGCAATACTTGTTGTTGCTTACAATCATCAGTAGCAAAGTCAAATACCAACAAAAATAAAACCCATTTCCATTTCCCCCCCTCTATTTCCCATTCCATGTGCGTTTGTCTTATATGTAGCCTATGAAAGGCCCCTCAATTACATTTTGTAACTATTTTCAGCAATGGGATGATAGTTTTATTTGGTGGGTATGTTGAGCTGGTCGTTTTGAAAGTAGCTCTCAAGTAAAAAAAAGTGTGGGCACCCCTGGTATAGATGATTATATATATATATATATATATATATATTCATTCCGTCGGTAAATCCCTGTAGGCTACCCACATATTGGTAGCCTATATTAGCCCAATATTGGCGTTACGCATTTCACTTGAATAATGTTGTGTGCGCGCGTGCGGAGAAAGACAGTTATTTAATGAAACTCAAGATTATAACGTCCTGTATTGGTAGCCTTAGCCCAATTCCTGTGTGTGGCGTGTCAAGAGAGAGAGCGAGAGTCCGAGAGACACTGCACGTCAAAATGAATTGGAATAAAAAAACAAATGATGTAGCCGCTGCCTATATGTATTGGGTCTGGATCGCATGTTGGTGAACTCTTGCCTTGTGTGATCTTCAGCGTGGGGCGGAGGGCGTCCGCGGTAGTATGCGTGGGAGTCCACTGTCCGCGAGTACAGTCACTGAGTCTGTTACCCATTAAATCAGCGAGTCTGCTGCCACGTTTTCTCGGCGCTCTGCTGTTTTTTTTTGTGTGTGTGTGTGTGTGGGACACGGGGACGGGGTAGTGTTGTGTGTGTGTGTGTGTGGGGGGGGGGGGGTGGCTTACAGGCGTGCGTGTGTGTGCAATCAAAAGTAGTCGGCAGTAGCGAAATAGCCAATGCGAACAGTAACCAACTATTGTCGAAGAACAATGTTGATGTAACTAAGAGATTCGCTATATTTTATATACAGAGATTTAGAAGGAATAAGCTAAATCGTGAGGCGACAATTCCTCTCCTTCCGTGTTTTTTCTTCTCCTGCAGAGTGCGGACTTGGAGAGGGAGATGAGATGATCCCAGGAGGCAGAGGGGGAGGGGCTGAGAGCTAGTGACGGGTGCGCACATCTTATGGGCACATCTTTTCATTGGCTTGTGCGCACATCTTTTTCGCACGTGACATGTTTACACTTGTTATAATAGATATATACTGTAGTGTAGCATAATCTCGACCGGACAATATATCTCGACCGGACGAGATAATATCGACCGTAACAAGATATTAACTCGACTGGTATCTCGACCGGAGATAAAATATATTTTGAATCTTGGCTACTTATAGGGGCTCCGTAGAATTCAATGATTTAACAATCGTACAGTATGTGGCCTACACACAACAATAAGAAAATCACACGGCACTAGTGTAAAGGTGCAATAAGTGATTCATGTCCTTTTTAGGTCTTTTCTGCCTTGATTAAATACAAGATTACAGTAGTCTGACAGGAAGTGTGAAGAGAGAGAGAGAGATGGGACATTGGGGAGTGACACACAGCAAAGGTCGTCGGAATCGGGATTCGAACCCATGACACGCTGCTAGGTGCCCGGACCACTACGCCAGCCGTCCGGGCATAAGTGATTTTCTTTTGTGTGTTAAATAGCTCTATATTCTGATAGCAATCATTGCTGTATAGAGTGTATTTTACAATAACAGGGTTCCCGTCTGAACAGAAAATAAAATTTCAGATCGGGATAGCAATTGTATCCAATCAAGAGGATAAATCATTGGATAAAGAAGTTAAGAAGATAAAGCAGACTAATATTTAAACTGAATGGAAGAAACTGGTAACACCACTTGAAATTGTATTTTCTGTTTATTAAAACCCATTCTGGGCGGGAACCCCTTTTGGTGTTTTACCTCCTCAGGCCAGGAACCCATTTTTGGGTTCTGTACAGTATGTACAGTATTCAAAAATGTATTTTTTTATGCTGCTATATAAATATTTGAAGTTTTTCAGAAACCTTAGGTCAGGATGTAGAGGCGTTTTTAGAATCGGCCTCAGGCCTAAATGGGTTAAATCGCAGGAGAGCCGGAGAGAGCCCTCTCACTGAACAAACACTCTACTAGTGTATATAGATTACTATCACAAGAATACGTGAAAAGAAGACGTTTTGTTTTTACCAAAGAATAACATATCATACCCTACCTACCTTTAAACATTAGTTAGTGATGGAAAATGGATAAATGGTGCTATAACACAATGAGTGAAAGTGATAATACAACCACGCATGCATGGCGTAACAGTCTGATGTTGCAAAAGGACTGACGCACCAACCCTCTAATTCACTGCCTAACAAACATTCAGCCCTTCCAGCTACAACTTTTTACACTGTGATGAAACTGATGATGACATCCAGGATCTACTCAGGTTGCAGGGGCTACATGGGCTCGCAATCCTCGCTGCTGATTGGCTGGTGTAAAAGGGATGGGACTGGGAGCCATTAATAAAATCATTCCACACTGGAACTGTCAAACTAAACCGGTGAATGCTGTACTAATACTTAGACAACTTGGGAACACAACTGAATCAAGACAAGAGCAAAATAAGGTAAGAGGATCTTTCATATATAATCTAAACCAAACATTAAACATCATGTGCTTTAGCATTAGTTTAGCAATATAGAATACATACTCAAACCCCTCTTAGTAACAGTTAAAGTCACTGGGTAGCCTACTGTATACTCACGTCCAGGACCCCTCAATGAGTGCGATGCTAGACTTCTATTTCACAACAAATTATCACTGAAACTGAAGCCTTTTAATAGGAACATGTCAAAGTGTGTGTGACCTGTAGCAGGCTCGGGTTCAGGATGAAATGACTGAGGGTGCAGTTGAAAATGGCGAGGGGGCACACATAATTTTATATAGTAAAGCAATATGTACAAACTTAAACTGAGGGGGCAGAATTTGCTATTGAGGGTGCCAGGCCCCCTCTGGCACCCCCGTGGCCTGACCTGTAGCATAGATCAGTGGTTCTCAATCTCAAGGTTTTTGGCTGGGAACCCCCGGAAATGCTTTGGCCATGTCTCGTGACCCCCGCCACATCCCCCTCCCCACCACCAATACAAACTGACTGAAAAATAACCTAAATAATAGAGAAAATATATCATAAATGAATACTGAAACCAGATATAAGTTTATGCATGCACCACGTACATATGTAAACTCTTAATTTCCATTCTCCAGACATTCAGTTGCAATTATCTTTTTCTTTTTTTTTGAAGATTATTTGGGGACCCCCCCAAAATAATTTGGCAACCCCCCCGAGGGGTCGCGACTCGCGACCCACGGGTTGAGAGCCCCTGGCATAGAAGTTGAGAAAAAAAGGTTTTCCAAGCAATCACTGCTGTACTGCATAATACTGTAATGCCTGTTTTTTGGTCAACACTAGGGTAGCCATGGTAACCGTCAAAGTAAGTGTGACTCACTAAAGGGCAGGCCACACCTTGTCTGAGTAGATGAGCTGGGGGCAATTTGTTAGCTGTTCACCCACACACAGCACTCCCCTCTGACTACATATATAACCACCCCTCTACTTTATCACACAGATGCAACAGCACACCCTTCTGACTACCTATCCACCCCTCTACTATCACACAAAACACCCTTCTGACCTCCACTCCTCTACTTTATCACGCAGCTGCAACAGCACACCCTTCTGACTACCTATCCACCCCTCTACTATCACACAGCACACCCTTCCTTCCTAAACTCTCAGAGTTACAAATGTGTAACACTTGTGTATTTCACTGCACATGACGAGCATTTTCTTGAGTCATCATCCCTTATCATCCCTTGGTCTGACCTTCATGGTCCGCCACAAAACAATGAGCAGCACAAATAAGGATTTTGTTAATTCAAGGTCATTTGACAACATATTTATACTTAATTTAACTTAATATATACACACCGTTTCATTCAGCAAACATTGCTTAAATCTTAAATGTGCTGCCATACTGCACTTCAATCTGGGTGTTCAGAATTTGTGTCACTCAGTGATGGTATAGAACAGGGGTTCTCAACCCGTGGGTCAGTCCGTGGGTCTATACTAGAAGATTGTGTCTTTTGTCTGCATGTGATATAAAATACAGCAAATTATACGTTACATCATGTGCTCTGTTTTTCATGAATACCTGAGAATCTGGGAAAATCTTTATTCCATTGATGCCGGTGTAAACGATCTCTTTTATGCTCATCTCACCATTGTTTGTAACAATGCATGTTTTTGATCCTCCCTGCAGACTCAGAGCTCCTCCTAACGTGATGCCTATAGTTGGCGAACTGTCCCATATGATACCCAATCACTTTGTGAGAGTGGGCCAAAGTGTCCGTGTGGACCCTGTTCAGAAGACAGTGATACAAAGTCCCAGTTCCATGGAGCCAACTGACGCTTTCAGTGACCCCGAACTAGATATCGCACTGGACAACCTCAACCACCTCATCATGGAGCTGGATCCCACATTCGAACCCATCGAGATCAACCACAGTCCCACATACCCCAGCCTCCATACAGGTACAGAACATGTCAGAGGTTTAATCTAACAGATAAAATATGCCACTGCCAGGATTATATTCTTCCAAGTATTCTTCAAAAGATAACCAAAATACAGACAGATGTTTAGATGATGACCTCCTTGTGCAGTGTTCCCTCTCATAAAAATGAACCATTACTTAGATGAAATGCAATCTGCAAATGCAAATCTAGAATAATTTAATCAAATTGCTCTGACAACATAGCCAGGGGCTCTCTAAATCCAAATATTATATCCCACTGGATTCATTTTTTCATGGGTAATTTCACCATTTGGCTGTATGGGATTGCTAGACTAAATACCACACCCAGCGTGTGGGACGCACAAAGACACAGTGGAGTTAGTTCAACATGCATGGTCATATCCCCTTATTGCTGATCACATTTTAATTGTATATTGTGCTCTTGAGCTATTCATATATGATACTTCAGTAAAACCTTTGCATAATACGAAACAAAAGTAAGCTCAATTAATTAATGTTCATGTTATTGGCCTGTTTTGAAGGCACAGAAGAACAAATGTAAACGCATACAGTAATCTCTCTAGGCAACTAGATCATGTTTATGTGTAATCAAAGCATGAGCATTACAGTGCTTCCTTAATTAATGTTGCCAAACAATCTGTTATGTGGTCATATACAGATCGCCCCCTGGTTCCTTGTTTGCCTGAAGCCATAAAGCCTCCAAACATTGGTTATTGATACACACAGGCAGTCCAATCATGAATACAGCAACAACGGCAAGTTGAAACTCCTCTGGGTAGTCTTAATATTTTGTAGGAATGAATGGTCTAGGTGGGGATGAGTATGTGCAGGCAGGCAGTATAAACATTCATGTGCACCACACCCATTCTGATTCTGCTAGCCCCCATATCAGTGGGGAAAAATGTGATACTGCTGATGAGTGAACAGGTAAAAAAAATGAAAAAGTTATGCAAGTCTCTGGAATTTTACAGCAATGAATTACAAAAGAGACCAAGAAGACAATCCATTTCTTTATCCATTGGAAATGGTGGCTGCTTTGCCCATGTGCTAAACTTCATAAAGAACATATCTCTGCTGTCCGGAGGAAACCTCATAACTCCAAAATGTTCATTTTTCAGGAATAAAACCTTATATTTTTTAAACGATGCAATACTGCCTCATCAAAGTTGGTGTTGTGACTTTAGATATTGTCGATTACTTGCATGAGAAGGAGAGAGGTGTTTTAGCAGACAGTTTGAGGGTTAAGAGGTTTTGTCCAATGCGTTTTTACTACTTTCCATTGGTTCAATATTTTCGAAACAACACACAGACGTAAAGGGTGTTCAATAGCACTGATTTATGGAATAAAATAAAAAACCTCAAAAATGGAGTTATGAGGTTTTCTCCGGACAGTAACGACAGTATCATTCATAAAGAATAATGGAGAGGTTTCACATGTTTCTAATTGTATGAACAACATCCCACAATGTCCTTTTCCACTAACTGTGGAATGTTTCCCCCTCAGATGACTCTGTCCTGGATGAAGATGTGTGGATGAAGAACTGTGTGTTGGTACCCAGAGGATGCTCTCCTTGTTCCTCATCTCCATCACGCAGTATCCCCATCTCCCCACGCATTGGCTCCAGTTGCAGTCCCCATGGCTCCCTGGTTTTCTCCGGCTCGCCTTCGTCGTCCCGCCCCCCGTTGCCGTGCGGCGTTGTTCACCGGCGAAGTCCTTCCACAAGGAACGAGTTCTCCCTGCGTACGTCATCCAACCGAAACAGTACCATCTCTCTACTCTCCACATCCCCAGGCTCTGACACCAGCTACATGATTGGCAGGTAGAGAGGAAAATTTCTTTGGGATGTGGGACGCCATGGGTCAGTTAAAGCAGAATAACGTTCAATTTAATAATTCAAATAGTCTTTTTCTTTTTACATTTAAATTGCATTTATTTTTCCAGACTCTAAACAAATGAACCAAAAGACTGTCTATGTTCAATGAACATTAGTTATTTTATTCACGTAGGAAGATGACAGCCATATTCAGTTAGGAGATTTGAATTGCAGTATAGGAGTCTTTCTTCTTCTCTCTTACACAGTTGCCTGTCTTTGACCAGTGATGATGGAGACAGTCCAGAGTCCCTCCTCTCTCGTGCATCTGGTTCTTTCAGCAACATGTCCACATTGAGGCCTTTCGATATCAAGCACAGCCCAGACAAGCCCTCGCCGACAAAGCGTACGCCGCTCGGACATTTCCAGGGACAACATTGCAATGGAAGCCACAGCAGCCCTGCCTCGCTATCTGGGTCACTAACAGACATCCCAGTGTTGCTAGTCAACGGGACACCAGAACCACGCTGTCAGCCTCCACCAGGACCAGATGCGATAATACAAGCCATCCATGAGCCCCATTCCAGCCCATCTTCCCATCACAGTGAGTCTACCGTTGTCTCTATAGGGGATACTGTACATCATTAGCTACTGTTTGTACTGTATGTTAATACTAATATATTCTAATATAATTGTACTATATTCTAATCATACAGTATGTTCATGTTTTTTTTTTAGGTTTTCAAGCCCCTTTCCATGGCAGCCAGCCCTCAATGAAGTTTGTAATGGACACATCTAAGTACTGGTTCCGTCCACATATTAATCGAGCAGAAGGTGAGGATCTCAAATAATCTTGCTAGATTTTCAGACATACTGTACGTTGAGAAAAATATGTGTGTAAACATATTTATAGTTTTCCATCATTAAAGATGAACTATGTTGAAGGCTTAAGATTAGTTTTGGGTTGAGTCACATATCAGGCTACGCTGAGGTATACTAGCTCTAGATATATCCTAGTAATTTAATTATTATAGCCATTTCAATATTAAATTATTCATTCCAGCCGAAGCACTAGTGAAGGACAAGGAACCAGGATCCTTTGTAGTGAGAGACAGCACATCGTACCGCGGCTGCTTTGGACTGGCTATGAGAGTGCAACAGGTGCCCGCCAACCTCTCTCCTACAATGCAAGGTACCGTAATCCTGTACAGTTTGACCATTCCAGAAGACCTCTTTGGAAAAAACGCTTTGTATGCAGCTCTAGCAACTTTTTATCAGAATAAATCAGCATAGACTTAAGTGTGAAACAATTGATTAAATAATCAATTAACTGAATGACAGAACATTGTTTTTGAAATATTTGTTTAGAAAATATTTCACAGAGTAACATCGCAACAATGTCATTTTCATCTTTGCACCGTGTTAATTAAAGAAAAGGCTCCAACTGTCCAAGTTTCTCCAATGCCTCTATTGTACTTACTACTAATATCGTTCTCTATCGTGTTCGAGACTGGCTCTCCACTACATATTATTCCCTTGACTCCTTCAAAACCGCTCTCAAAGGGCACCTACGGATGGCTGCAATTCGAAACTGGCCTCTGTAAAATCGGAATCCCCCCCCCCCACCCCATTTCCCCTCACTGTATATGTATCTTTTCCCTTTTTGCTTCCTATATGATGAATTCCTGTTCTGTTCTTTAGCTACATAGAAGTGTCTATTTGTATGTCTCTAAATGTTTTGATGAATTGAACAATGTGGACCCTGTTGTAAACAAGTGTAATGCTTAATTGGGTCGTCCACTCACAGTTAACAGTCTTTGTATTGAGTTTGTGCTTAAAATGTACTGTAAATTCTACAAACTGTTAATAAATATTTCAATCAATCAATCAATCAATCAATATGTACGGGAACTGACCCCACGGGGCAGTGTTCATGGATATCTCTTTAAAGGTCCGCTGACACGCCCCTCGGGAGCTAATAACGGCTATCAAACAATGCTATCATGATTCTGACGTCAGAGTGTGACAAGCTTTCTCCATCGACTTCTATGCGGGCTCGCCGGGCTTGGTGGCCGTAGTAGCATAGCAACTTACTATTTTGGTGTCACATTTAGAGTCATATTGGCTATAAATGTAATTGAAAAAATATATTTTTTCGCACGAAAATCTTCGTTACAATGACATTGAGTTGACGTGTAAGTTTTAGGGTAAACTGTTGCATAATCGCAATTTCGCGTGACGAGTTCCATGTTCTCCGTCCTCCCCCCGCTGACATGGCCTCAAACACGGCTAAGTGCTGAACAGGGCTCCGTGCTGCGGAGCTTCACAGGTTACCACTCTGGTTGGTGGACAACCTTTGAGGTCATGGCAAATGCAGGTTTCCTAAAAAAAGGGTGGTTTGCCCCCTGGGTACCATGCATCATTTTCATTTGACCAACAACAACAAACTGGTTCTAAATGTTCTCCTTTGACAAACAACAACAACAAATTGATTCTAAAGGTTCTAATATGAGAAATAAGGTAAAATAAACATGAAATAAACATGGGGCGAGATATCCGTGCTTTAGGCTTAGAAATGTCATTTCTATGTGAACGTGTATGCTATTTGTATACAGCTGTGACTCTGTCTCCAAGACAATTTTTTCGCAAGGGAGACAAATAAAGACAACCTTGAACCTTGTCACAGGTTGGCAGAGCTGGGTGAGCTAAGCTCAGGCTATGGCTCCACCTCTTTCCTGCCCTGCCTGGTATGGACAGGTCTGTAAAGAAGGATTTTGTGAACGTTTTCTGTGAGACTACTTACGAGTGTCAGCAGCCTATTAATGCACTACAGTGTGCAGTTTAGGGAGCGAGCGTTGACTCGCCCTCTCGGGTTAGCTGTTGTCTTGTTTGTAGGTGAGACTAACAAAATTCCTTGGGGTCAGACGGCCATTAGAGCACACTATACAGGGTATGGTTTATTGAATGGATCCCCATTAGCTGAGGCCGAGGCGACAGCTAATCTTCCTGGGGTCCATATAAAATAGACATACAAAAAGTACATGAATACATGTATTGTTGGTGTTGCGCCAGCTTACACGCCTGTGATGTGGTTCGGTATTGTGGATCTGGGTTCAATGACACAAACAGAACGTGCTGGGTCAGTCGAATGTTTCCCTTTATGTTGGGCAGTCATCATAGCGCACTATACTGTCGTATTTCTGGCGAGGCGTCAGCTCACGCGACAGTGGTGTAGTTCTGTCACGGACAGGACATGCTGTGTCTGTCCGATGTTTGTTTGAAGGCACATTTTGCAGGCATTATAGCGCACTATACTGTCGTATTGCTGGCGGGGCGCCTGCTTACGCGACCGTGGTGTAGTTCTGTCTGTGGATCTGGTTCCCCAGTGACACAGACAAGACGTGCTGGGTCTGCCAGGAAGTATGCCTGAATCTCAGCCATTGGCACACTATAGGGTGTATTGCTGACGGGGTCAGCTCATGCGTCCGTGGTGTAGTTTCACGGTGGAGCCGGGCTCAGTAACACAGCAGAGTGTGCTGTGGCTGTCGGGCAGAGCACACTATACAGTATACAGGGTGTCACGGCGGAGCCGGTCACGCACCTAGGTGTGACTCTGCGGCGTATAATCCGGTTACCGGTCTGAAACCACAGAGAAAGCTCTTCTCATCCAGAGAAGTCACAAAGTCATGGCTATCTAGGCACAGCTAGCCAACACAGGGCGATTTTGTCAATGCCACCGGCACCTGCTTACACAGCACTTCGGTGACCATAAGGGCCTGACCTTATTGAGGAGCTACAGCGACTGGCTTCAAGCTTCCCAGGCAGTAGCAGCGGGCAAGACTATTCTGGTGTGGCGCCATCGGTTGCCACAGTCCGAGCTGCAGCAGGAGGGCCGAGCTCGTCCAATGAAGCTGCCTTGTTAGCCATTGGCCTGGTTAGGCCAGGAGGTCAGTGCATTGCTCCAACAAGCTAAGAAGGCTTGTGCAGATGACCAGATGCAGGAGGTGATGGCAGGAATGCTCCATCATGAGCAACTTGCCTCAACGGCTCATCAGGCTGCGCAACCCCAGTTAGGTTTGGCAGCTCCAGGGGCCTACGGGTCCGGTTGGAAGCCAACTGGCAGGGTATGTGCTCAGCACACTGAGCCCACTCCTCAGTCCTGACAGTCCAGGGAACCTAGCCCCCACTGGCTGTCTCTCAAGACAGTGGCGGTCAATTCAGGTGGACCCCTGAGTAAGTTCCACCATGTCTTAGGTGGGTTGCATCCCTCTCGAGGTCGTCCTCAGACGAGCCCCCCATCGTCGTTTCCAGTCATCCTGGTTCTCCATACATCTGGCCAGTTTGTCTGTACTTTGCGCTCCTGCGTCGTTCTTGAGTACATCCACGTATGTTAGCGTGGGACGTCCTCGTGACCGGTGCCCGTGTGCTGGATCCCACAACTAGTTTGCTGGCTGGCATCTCTTGGCAGTTGAGCCAGCTGGTGCCTCCGCCCCTTAGGGCTGAGGGCGGCCACGGTGCACTGCGTCCCCCCGGCTCCCCTGAACATGCGGCCAGTGCATTATCTGTCCTTTACAGTCAGGCACTATGCGGGCGTATTGCTGACAATGTCAGTTTACATGTAAGCATGTATAGTTACGTCGGTTCACACAGCAGAGTGTGACAAGACTGTCAGGGGGGAGCAGAACCACCAGAAGGGTGTATTATTGTTATCGGAGCCACGGAGTGAGCTCCCTCCTCGTACAGGGGTAATGGGCTATGCCGGTGACCTTGTGACACGGCGGACCACTGTCCCACACAAGGGCAACACAAAGATCACCCAGTTACTGAAGGGTGCTCGCACATTAGGTCGGCAGTCCCCCCACGGGAGGTGGTACTGTCTGCCTTGCGGCATGAGCCAATTAAGCGTTGACACTTGGGTGGCTTCTCGCAGGACAGCATTCTTGTTGTTAGCAGTGTCAGCCACAAGAATGTCCCTATTAGTGCATGAAGGAGGCTGCCACTTAATTCCTACATGGCAAGGTTTAGGTGGTGCTGGCACCAATCCCTGCATTCTATACCATACGGCCTGATCAGAGTACGAGCCAGTCAGCCTGTTGAGTTGCACCCTTCCCACCCTCCTAAGCAGGGTGGTGAAGCAGGATTGCAGTCACTGTTAGGCCCTGTCAGGGCCTCTAATGGGCCAAACTGTCTTAAGCAGATGGTCTCCAAGACTGGGCTCCCTCTTTGGGTTGTGAAACAATCTAGCAGGCATATAGGTTGGCAGGGATGTGGGCTCAATCCGTGCAGGGCCTTGTGGCCCATGCACTGATGACGAGATGTCCCTCTATCTGAGATCTGTGTGACGGACTCTGTGTCGATGCCGTCCGCATTTAGCAAGTTATACCAGTGTGGTATCCATGTGACAGCCAGCACCCTCCTCACTGAGTGGGCTGGGCTCCGCATCAGGACATGGCTTCAACAGTCTGTTGGCCTACTGTCCGACGGGCTGACTTGAGCGGGAGTGCATGACTGCAGACTGCAGTAACCTGGTTACATTTCCCGAATGGCACCCTGGGGCTCAGAGGAGCTCAGGTTAGGGCCCCACCAGTCCTGTTTGGGGGCCAGGCCGTTAGCCCTGGAGGCTCTATGATGAGCCCCCTTAAAATTGTTTAGTCAGTGAGCCTGACATGCTGTCACTCAAGACAGCAGTATTATATAGTCACGTCTGCAAGGAGAAATGTGGGAGTTGCGAGCGCTGTCAACCCATGACACGCTCGGCCGGGTGATGGAGTAGTTTTACACCTCGACCCAACCTTTTCCCCAAGGTTCTCTCAGGGGCACATCTCAATCAGGTGATTGAGCTCTGTCCTCTCTACATGCAGACGGATGAAGTGTGCAGACAGAGCTGGTCACCCACTCTCCTTTCCTCGCGGTGTGTCTTAGAGAGTTCCCGTACATATTGAATAATATGTAGTGGAGAGCCAGTCTCGAACACGATAGAGAACGGAGGGTTACACTGTAACCCAGGTTCTCTGAGTGGAGAGACTGGCTCTCCACGAAAGAGCCGCTCCGAAATTCGTGTCAATCAAGTTAATCGAAGTGGCACTGCACAGATGGGGCTTAAATAGCCCGCTGATTAGCATCTGGGCAGGGCCACCATAGAGAGGATGTGTCTTAAAGAGATATCCATGAACACTGCCCCGTGGGGTCAGTTCCCGTACATATTGAATAATATGTAGTGGAGAGCCAGTCTCTCCACTCAGAGAACCTGGGTTACAGTGTAACCCTCCGTTTACAATTTAACCAAAATGTGAATGCTTATTCAGCTGGGTAACGGTAGCTGGGTAAAATAACGGATTAATATTCTATGAAAATAACCATTGCCAGCCCAACCAGTTTCAACGGTACTAATAGGGATAGATATCTTGGAGTGTTTGCAGTTTTACTTGGTTAACCGTGGCATGATATGTGCGCCAGTACTTGAACAGCTGAACACAAACACATATTGGACCACAGACCACACTGTTGCTATAACAGTGATCTGGAACAATGTCTTTGCCTGCTAACTAACCTGAATGGGCATGTCTTAAGATGCCTACTGATTGTGGTGAGGCAGGAGACAGGCACAGTACTGTCATTAATTTCCCCCACTATATAAGTGTACACTATGTAGACCAAAAGACCAGCTGTTGACGGTGCTGTAGGGTAGGCAATGCGTCCAAATGTTCTATGTATCTGTATGTAAAATAAAGGCATAATATAATAAACATGCATAATTGCAACACAGTTGCAGGATCATAATTACATATTTATGATTAGTTGTGAGACCCAGAAGTTGCTAGTCTCGTATAGTCTGCTAGTCCTAACAACACAAATCACAACAGACCTGTAAAACATAAGATTTAAGTTCTACCCAGGATTCAAACTCGAGTCTCCCGTGTGATGGACCACTCAGCTAAAACAGAATGACGGCTTGGGCAGATGAGAAATGTGAAATAGGCTGTTATTATTACATAGGATGTTATCAGTGACCTTTGTCCTTTATTACATAACAGGAGAAAGCAGCTCAGACCTTGTCAGACACTTTCTCATTGAATCATCTCCCAAAGGCGTCCGCGTCAAAGGCTCCTCTCAGGAACCTTACTTTGGTAAGTATAGGGCATAAAACCACTTAATCACCTACTCGGCCTCATTACACAGTAAAATCCTCAGTGCTCATTTATCCATCTGAAAGTGTACACAATGATACCATGGACCTGAGTTAAAAACTGAGGGTTGTACTGTGTATGTATCCAACTCACTGGCACCTCTGTATAAGCACATATCCTGGTCTTGGTGTGGTCCGTCAGAGTGCGAGTACACAGTAGGGCGTGTTCCTGCAATTAGATTGCCATTACACTCTTGGCTCAATTCAACCTTGGTAGCTCTGCCAACTGGTTGTTCACACTTATCTTGGGTGGAAGCATTGCTGCAAAAGGTGTGAGACTTATGGTAAACCACGACATCATGGTTGTCATGACAACAAACAGAAGTACAGCTGCACTGCAGTATGTGTAGTGCTAAGAGCAAGGACATAAATGGACACATATTGGTCAGATCGGCATTGCGACGTATAGGTGTGACTGAGGGCAGCATACCTCTAGTATTCTTAAAAATTCTAACATTTGGTACAAGTCAGATCTGTAGCCAGCATTGAAACATTCCCTGCCCGACTGTTTCAGAGCAGTGTTTACACAGTATGCTGAAAATAAAGACTCATAATTATAAATGTAGTGTCAGACTCATTTTAGAAAAAGAGCTACATTATACATAAATGCACCATGTCTCTGTACGTCTGTCTGTCTGTACGTACGTGTGCACGGCTGTAACTCGGAACTCGGAACCGTTCGCCCCACCGACTTCAATTAGGAACACACGCGTTCCACACCCCCACAGGGAGTGCAGTGCCTGGTGTCAAGTCCGTCTGACCCACAGTTGTCCAGAACCGCCACAAAAGGCCTCTACCCGGGCTCTGGACAGGGCCCCTGCCCAGGTTCCATATATGGAGCTGGCCTATTCTGACATCACACCACTCCATATTTGGTCATGCTTGAAACAGAACTCCATATGTGGTTCAATAAAAATGTCTCAATAATAAACAATTACTTAACCCAGCGTTTTGTCATTGTTGCAGGTAGTCTGTCTGCCCTTGTCTACCAACACACAATCACTGCGTATGCTTTACCCTGCAAGTTACTGCTCCAGTCACATGGTAGGTCTTACTGAAGATGAATGCAGTTTGTCTCTCTTTGTCATGCGTGTATCTGTGCATAATTTGTGCTATTGTCCACACAGATTTGTGCACAACAGAAGAGAGGACAGAAGACACAGCTTCAGAGGACAAGACTAAAATTGGTGAGACAGACTTTGGCTAAATATCTCTGTTTAAAAAAAACAGCAGACTCTTGTTTGTAGATACTTAAACGTAAGCCAGACACTGATCAGTCACCAGCAGTGTTATATATACTATATATACTACTTTCAGTAATATTATTACTTTTTTCCAGTAATATGTAACTTAACTAGTTACTTTCACATTTTGAGTAATAATACTACATTAACTTTTTTCCAAAAGTAATATTATTACTATTTTCACGAGCCTTGGTGGAACTGTGGGTTTGAGTGTTTATTTATAATGGTAGACTGGGTTTGGGGAGGAGTTGCTTTGCAGACTGCTTATCCGCTGTAGATCTAGACTCTAGAGCGGATATGGAAACGATGCACACTCGTCGGTACGTATGTGTGAAGTATTGGATGCAGAAGGGCGGGCCTTAAACCGTCCGGAACACGGAACAACAACCTAAACTAGAAAATGAGTGTGGTTGCCGCAGTGGCTTACATATGCCCCTCCCACTAATATTGCCCGCCAATTACAATGTCGCGTCACCCCTGTGATCATGCGTAAGTAATTGGGAGGGGATTTAACCCCCGAAATTCATGTTTTTACGACAAACGGTTACATTTGTCGCATTTGCGGCGCCCCCTATGGATGAAAATGGAATTGCTTTTAGAACTTGGTTGATTGAAACACCCCGGACATGTGATTCAAATTTGGGATGGATTGGACATTCCGTTCGTGATTTATGGCATTCTTTGTGATCTAGGCCCCTCCTACTAACTTCGGACGACGATTACGGCCGAACGATATGCACTATCAAAATTCCGCCATGCAAGTTTTCATCGGAAAGGTCCAGAGATCACGTGTACAGATTTTTGTGAGATTTGGACAAAATATGTAGGAGGAAAAGCAAAAAGTGTGTTTTGGACAAAATTCAAATTTGCAGGATTTTTTTCCCTGACGAAAATGGGCGTGGCCTATATGTGGAAATGCATCATGACCCAAGGAATCCATGGAAAAAAAAGATTTTACGACTTACGGTTCAAGAGTTATAGGGAAAAACGTAAAGTGGGCTGTTATAGCGCCACCATGAGGCCGACTGATGTAATTCCTTTTCAATTAATTTTCATAATTATTATGAACCTCCCTCCCAAGTCTTGTAAATATGGCGCTTACGGTCTCCAATGGAAAAAAATACTTACATTTAGTCTTCGATTTCCCCATTATAAGTCTATGGAGAACTAATTAATTAATATCAATTAAACTATACAACTATACAAGCACACGATTCCCGATGAAGCCGGTCAATTTGACATATGGCTCGAGTGTGTGCGGCAAAAACTGTGTGAGGAGTAGTGCGTCAAAGTATCCTCATTTACAGTAACTAGAGTCTGGTTGCCCTTCGGGGCAACCACACTAACTAGTGTGTGTAACTCGTTAGACTGCACTGTTAGAGAGAAGAGACGTAAACAAACAAAGCATGGAGGAGGTGGAGGAGACAGAGACACCGGCACAACAAAGCGTTATAACATTCAATACTTGGAAGTATTCGCATTATTTTGAGTATGTCCGTGATCAAGACGAGATGAACATTATTGTCCGCTGCAAGTTGTGCATACGGAAGAAGCTATATTCCACGTCGAAAAAATCTACTTCTAATCTATGTGTACAAATGGATCCATCACCATGAGTTAAATAAACACTGCAGAATAGGGGAGGGGGGACTGCTAATGTTGAAAATGCAAAGTAAGACTTTTGGGGACAAAATATGCAATTACTGGGGGCGAGAGAAAAAAGTAATAAGTAAAGTAATAAGTAACTAGTTACTTTTCTCAGGGAGTAATAAGTAGTGTAACTTTATTCCTTTTTTTTAGAAGTAATAAGTAATAAGTAGTATATTAGTGTTAAAGTAATATTTTGCCAACACTGGTCACCAGGGGGTCAAAAACACTATTACACTATTAATAATGTACTCTGCTAGAAACCTTATTTATCCCAAAGACAATTGCAGGTACAATAATGATAAAAAATGACATTATAGCCCAATAATACTTAGAACTGAATATAACTGCACTGTAATTTCTAAGCCTCACCTGTGGTGGGTCTGTTGCACAACCTGCATCTCCCATCTCCTGCTGGTACCTGGATAGGCTACTGCTTCTCCACGTACCTTTTTGAATGATACATTGATGAATAAAGAGAAAAGATAAGCTAGCTCTGCTAAATATGCACAGTAGGATACTATAACTGCTTTTAATGCACCCCAAACAAACTTAGGTAAGGCGGCGCCTATGTAGCCTACCTTTAGTTTATGTACCATTTTTACAGCTTGGCTAACTTGGAAATGCATATGAGTGGAGCACAGGGCACAGGGCAAAAGGTCAAAGGAGTCACTGACCATTCACCCACAAAATACAAAATGCATAGAAAATACCTATCACCATCATTTAATTTCCATGTTTATCCTTATGCCATGACAGAATAATGAATATCTGGTGGCACTGAATGTCTGCACAACATGAGTTTGGATGTAGGTTCTTAGAGTATAGTGTAGGGCGGCTAAACACTAATGCTCCTTCAAACCAATGATATGTCGGACCAAAGTATGCTCCCCTGTTATTTTGTTAGGAATAGGAACACACAACACAATAGACATTTTACATACGGTGAACACAAGCACCCTCTAGTGAATATATTTAGCATTACATTGCACTAGCATTAATTACCTTGTTTTGGTGCACCACCTGGCACCTGGCTCGCGTATCCTGCAACTGTATGTCCATTTGTCCCCTGATACTAGCCTACTACTACTACTACTACTACTACTAATAATAATAATAATAATAAAAAACATTCGGCGAATTTGCTCGCTAGGCTATGACTGAATATAGGCTGATAGCCTACTGTGACTCTGTGAGCCTACTGTGAGACAGTCTGTCAGCTTGCTTGCAGGTGTCAGTCAGATAATATTAGCTTGCTTTTGTGAACAAAGTAAGATAGAACACTTCAGGAGGTTGTTGCTATGGTTGTTGATAGTCGGTAGAGTGGCAGCCATGATATTGACAATTTAAGTGATAAGGCATATGGCAAACAAACTTGTGTAGTGTAGCAAGCTTCTTGGATCTGGCAGCGTCAGGTTAATATGGCTGAGGCTCTGTGTCTTTTCCGTAGCCGAGGTCATGGGTAGAAGCCATGTTAGCCAATTAACATGCACAGCAGCAACTAATTATGCCCATAATTCTGCCAATATTCTGAAACATGGTTTGTCACTGTGAGGTATGGTAGTTTTTTCTTTCTTTTTTACGCAGGCCAATACTATATTCTAAGTAGCTACTTAAAACCATAATATAGTATCATTAGTAATCCCTGCCTAGTGCCTACTACTACTACTACTACAAATGTGGAGCGTCTTTGAAAGATCTATTGCAAATTATGTGATGATGATACCACGTACAGTAGGCTATCCTCCAAAACCTATGCACTCACTTACTTTGGAGGAGACAGGGATGATTTCATGAATCGAGCTTTGGGGCAATTTAATGATCCATATGCCAATGCACTGTCCTATGTGTCAGATAAATACTTAAGAAAGAGCCATAACTATGGGAAGAACATATTATCCTTTTTTAAAGAGTTTATTTTTTGTTGCTTTTTGCCTTTATTGATAGATTACAATAGTATTGGCAGGAAACAAGGAGAGATGGGGGGTGACAGTGACACGCAGCAAAGGTCATGGATGATCAGGACTCAAACCTGCGACACGCTGTCAGGCTGAATTGCCAGTCTAGGTGCCCAGACAGCTATGCCAGCCACCCGGGCCTCTATTATCTTTATTAACTTTAGGGTACAAGTTAACTTTAGAGCTCTAAAGTAGCCCCTAGGCCTGTACAATGAACCTAACTTGTTATCTTTTCCATAGCTTCCAATTTCCTCTACCTGAATGCTGTCTCCACTGAGATGCTGACTGGACCATGTGCTGTCGAAAGGGCAGTATCTTCTACCCTCCAGAAGGATTCTAGTGCCATCACACCTACCATAGTCAATCTGAAAGTGTCCTCGAAGGGTGTCACATTGACAGACATTCAAAGGAAGTAAGTAAAATAGCATCACACAGTGAGCAGTAGCCATCATCATCATTATAATTTTGTTATACATTATGTTTTTACTGCAGGTTTTTTTTTATCACGTTTAACAAAAGTGATTCTCCTCACAGGCTTTTCTTCAGACGTCATTACCCAGCTCACCTGTTGAGCTACAGTGGGGAAGATCCTGAAAAACGACAGTGAGTAACCCTAGAGAACAGTATGACTTCTGTTTAACAAAATGTTTCTAACAGATTATTTAGCGGTGGTGCTACTAGCTGTCAGCAGATGCTTGAAGGTTTGCTTTGACCGAAACGTTGCTTAAAGGTTTTATGACATTAATTTTCATTTCTTTTTCTTTTTCTTTTTTCTTTTAGGTTTTATGACCTCAATTACACCGAAAAAACCTGAACTTTGAACATTCAGTGGATTTTCTGTGGTCTGAAGTTTTCTTTGGGTTTTTTTGGGGCTTTTGAGCTACAATGAAAACAGGCAACACAGTGAAACAGTGACATCTGCTGGCAAATCCCATTGACATATATGGGATTTGCAGTAAGTGATGTCACTTACTGCCGGCAAATCAGAGCACCTGTTTGAGCCAGAAAACCCCAGATCACAGAAAATCTACTGAATGTTAAAAGTTCATGTTTTTTGGGTGCAATTGAGATTAGAAAACCTAAAAAAAACAAGAACAATTCCAAAACCTTTTTTTTAATGTCACAATCCCATTGTTCATATTGCAAGTGCAGACGGTGTGCTACATGTAACATTTTATATTGTCCTTTCTTTTGCTCTCTCAGGTGGCTGAATGATTCTGGTGTCGGTGCAAGGTAATCCCTCCCAACATTTATCAGCTTGCCTCATCTGTGCTATTATTTTGAGCTCATTATTTTCATGTGAACGAGGGGAACAATACTGTAGATAGATGATGATCATGTATCTTTTTCCGCCTCCAGGATTTTTGGCATTGTGGCAAAAGGAACAGAGGCTGGCATGGAGAATGTGTGCCACGTCTTTGCAGAATATGATGCTCTTCAGCCCTTCACCCAAACTATTGAGATGATTGAGAGTGCCAAGCCATAGTCCAATGAAGGGAGAGGGAATGAGATGACAGTCCACAGCACTTTTGAAGTCCTATACTGTTTGTAATATACACACTTTGCACTGGAAAACAGGCCAACTGAGTAATTAATTGTTACTCTAGTCTATCAGCTGTTATGCAAGAGCAAGCTGCCCCTAACATACGATTTCACAAATATGGCTTATAAAATGTGACAATTATTACTATTGAATTACATATGCTATACAATCATATGTAATCATAGGTAATTCAATTAATAAAATTACATGCTGTAATATTAAAATAGTTAAAATAATCATAGTTATGTTATCTAAAGCAGCATTCTTGTGTTAAATGTAATGTTTCTCAGGCAAAGTGAGAGGGAGAGATGTTGTAGTAAATGTTGATCTTTTTGACACTTTAGCAATATACTGTACCGTAATAATATATGCAAGTCACTGTATTGCAGACTGCACAGATCCTGTGATGATTCTTCTTTTTTTTTTACCAAAACGTCTAATATTTATATTTATTATGCACTTATTCTTGTATTGTTATACATTTTGGATCATAATAAACCTATTGATCTGTAGTTTGACTCTGTGCGTGTGTATGCACGAGAAAGAAGCTATTTTGTTCTTCTTTCCACCACCGATGCACCCGTCATAACAATATTTAAATCTTACACTGAATCAAAGGAGAAAACCATTACCTTCTTCTAACTTCTAAGAACACACCAAACTGCACATTTAGAGCTTTTATTTTAAATGATAAATTGTTAGATAAAAGCACAATCCTTCATTCTGAAGTTAAAGAGCCTCTCAAAATGAAAAAAGAATATAATTCAAGTGCTCCATGAGGCAAAGCTAAATCAACCACAGGAAGTACTGCATAGATAATATTTCTTAAATATTTGTACACATTCAGAGGCACCCAACTGCAATGCACAATGGTTCATTTTGTAATGTGAATCTTTGGTGCCAACTCAAAATATAGCACAAAACTATGTTTGTTATCAATCTAATAAGACATAATTTATAATACACCACAATTCCAAAGTCAAACGCTGAAGATACTGCAGTGTTAACTATTTACAAATACTGCCCTCTTCTGGTCAAAGTCAGACACAAAAGTGGGAGCTAGAAGCCTCACTGCTAATAAATTCACAGTGAGTGTTTTGGGGACAATGCATCTTCTTGTCTACATTATCAGTTTATGCTGCCAGAGGATCATTTCTTTTTTTTAGTGCTAAGGCTCCTCTGAGAGTCTGCAGAGCAAGCATTTACAGACAGGGAATTGACAAAAAGAAAAAGGAAAAAAAGAAAATCACCCTTTGCTAATTCACACACCGTAGACGTAGAGTTGTAGACTGTCGTACAGCTCTGTAATACTCTCCCTGCATTGATCTATAGGGGATGGGGATTCCCACAGACTAACCAGTGGAGTGCAGAGATAGATCTATACTAGTATATAGATCTATCTTTGCACTCCACTGGTTAGTCTGTTGTTGAATGCAGTAGGCAGCCTAATATGTTTTGTACAGTGGCATGATGTCACCTCATATTGCATCGATTACAGTGATCTTCACTGTGGAGTGATGATATGAATATGGCCACAAAGTGAGTTATGATGTGTTATTCTCAATGAAGTGCACAGTTTTGGTTTTCTGAATGCAATTAAAATGCTATATAAATGACAGCACAAAAGCTTAATGAGTACACTTATGTTGTCTACAGCATTCATATTGTGGGATGTGTCTAGGTCTTAACATGAGGGTGATTAATGAAAAGTCCTTAATGAGACAGTTACACATGACTAGGGTTGCCAACTATCTGGAATTCAAATAAACGACAGTCGCCCGGGCGTCCCTTATTTCCAAGGACAATTTAAGTGATACCCAGAAAAGGATACAATCTCACTGTATATGTACAGTTTTTGTATATTATATTAACCACTTGAACCACAGCATCCATATTCTGGGTAGAACATTAGCTGAAAATAGCAGATTGTGTTGTGCACTTGTAGATCAGCTATATTTGGCAAATAATGTAGTTGTAGACAGAAAACATCAGTCCAAGTACAGAGTCAACTCAGGTCCAGTTGACTAAGTCTAGAGGGTTTAAGTGGTTAACAACCTGCATTATATTATATGAGCTGTTTGAACTTGCAAGATGTGTGTCATTAATTAATTCCCAAAAATAAGAAACAGAGTGTTCCTTATCGGTTGAATAAGGGACACATTTTCTTAGTTTCCATATAAGGGACTATTTCAAGGGTTGGTTGGCAACCCTACACACGACTCTCAAGTGCTGTAGTGAACAATTTGCAAAGGAAGTCAATAGGAAGAAATTATACTTTCATAATATTGTGTTTGAGGGCTGGTAAAATGCCAGTCGTCGCCCACATAATAGCAGCTGTTTCCGCAACAAGTGGCAATGGAAAGAGCTCCATTGTGGAGACAGAGTTATTGGGTGATGGTAGGGATGCTGCGAGACCTCCTCATGACCAGACGTACCTCCACGTCAGGGAGGCTGTCCTGTTTAGTCTGGGCACAGCCTTCGTCTGCTGCAGCCATGTGCAGGTCGAAGCGCAGTGACACAGACTTCCTCCGCAGCTTGGGATTCCCCTTGAAGAAGGAACCCTCCCACTGTTTAATCACCTTGTCAATCTTCTCTGTCCTGGTGGTACGTCATGGAAATAAAGTCATCGTTAATGATGCAGAGCAAAAGAACAATGGTAAATTCATTGAGCTTAAGGAGGCAGTTGATCAGAAGGCCTACCAGCGATGCTTTAGTTGAACATTTTGATTAAATCAATGATATTAATCTGAATTACTGATAGTAATTGGGTTAGAGTTATGGGTTCTGCTAGTCTCGAAGACCACAGGCGTTTTGTTCTGCATATTGAAGTAAGCGCCAAGAACAGATGTGTCATTGTGGATGAGATTTAAGCCATGATCAATAATTACATCCAGACACAGAGGAGATCTACAGTAGTAGCATGCATTATAACTATATTAGATACAAGATAAAATAATCATTTGATCTTCTGCCCGATGAGGTCTGCATGAAGATTAAACACAAATGCCTGTTTCAATTATGAGCGAGACGGAAGCACAGGGGACCTCCCAAGCACACATGTCTCGCAAAAGAAAACTGGCATATGTATGCTCACGAAGACAGTTTGGAATCTGACAGAGCCTGTAAATGAGAATAGTAGACTGAGATGGTGTGGCACGACTAATGACTATGAAGTGCAAGTATTTACACAGCCATGCCCAACAGCGGTTTGATCATGTCTACAATATGTGTGTGTGTGTGTGTGTGTGTGTGTGTGTGTGTGTGGGGGGGGGGGGGTTCAATACTTGAGGATGTGTTGTGTAGTGAGAATTCCACCCTTGTCTGGTCCAACAATGACAGACGCCACGCCCTGAGGCGTCTACACTGGGCCGGTGTCTCCACATCAAACAAAGCTCATTAAATGACTGCTCCCAAAACACGAACATTCCCATGTGCTTTCATGGTGGCTGGTTATGGGAAATTGTGAAACCAAATAAACTGGTAATCCCTTGTACTATTAAACATGCAGAGGTAATTCCTTTCTGAACCTTTAGATCACGTCTGTCTCCTGGACAGCATGTCGCCATGCAAGGCAGGGAGGACCTGGCATGCATGTATACTGTATGACTCTGACTCTCTGTCATTGTTAGTCAGTCAAAAGTCATGCAGGAAAAACCCATGTAATGAATGGGTGTTTTGACTGTAGAACATGTTTTACACATCTGACTTTAGAAACTACCAACATTTCACAGACAGACAGACAGACAGACAGACAGACAGACAGACAGACAGACAGACAGACAGACATGTTGGCCTCAGCTTGCAAGAAGACATGGGGATCAATACTCACTCCACAGTACCATGGCCCTCTGCACTCTCATGTACCACATTGCCCTGAAGAATCTCCTGGGTTTTCACTGTCGAGATCCGCAGCTCACAGTCTTGTTCTGGCTCTGCACAGCACAGATAAAAGACAAATCATGACTGGACACAACTGTAATGAATAGTGTGTGTGTGTGTGTGTGTGTGTGTGTGTGTGTGTGTGTGTGTGTGTGTGTGTGTGTGTGTGTGTGTGTGCGCGCGCGGCGCGCGCGCAGTTGCTCACGTGCGTGAGTGTGTGTGCATGCGTACCTGTGAGTATGACCAGGCTTTGCTGTCTACGAAGTATGGATCTTGTCTTCAGCCCATCATCTGATGGGTTCAGTGGAGGTATTTCAGGCAAAGGCTCAGACTTGGGCTCGTCTGGGGTCAAAGCAGAGTCACTGAAGCCATTCTCCACCCCATTCTCTCTTGGCTCGACCACAACAGAACCCCTCCACGGCTGCAGGCTGCAGGCTGCAGGCTCGACCACAACAGAACCCCTCCACGGCTGCAGGCTGCAGGCTGCAGGCTCGACCACAACAGAACCCCTCCACGGCTGCAGGCTCATCACCCTGCCATTATGACCCATGGACCTGCAGGCATTGGACAGCCATGTGAACCCTGGATTGTGTGTGTGTGTGTGTGTGTGTGTGTGTGTGTGTGTGTGTGTGTGTGTGTGTGTGTGTGAGCATGTGACTCACAATGAGAAATAGAACATGTTCCTGGGCCTGATAAACAAATTGTCGTTTTATGGTTACATTTTTAAGGGACCAAGAAGACACGCAGTGACTTTGGTCACTTCTTGTTTTTGTAGTTTTTTTTCTTCTCCTTCTTCTCCTTCCGCCAAAAATAGCTGTTCTGACTGAACCGTGCAGTCGCTTTTCGTGAAACTCGGTAATCTGGTAGAGGGCCATGCCAAACGGTGACTATGTGAAGCCCATGACCATTGGCCAAATGGTGGCGCTATAGCACTGAAATTGAAAATTAAGTTGAAAATGCAAACTTTGAATGTGCATATCTAATGAACTGTTTGACCGTTGGAAATGACACTTTGATACACATATGTGTCTCCTCATGCCGAACAACTTCCATATTCTGACTTTTGACCTCTGACCTTTAGATTACCCGCCATTTTGAATTATATGAAAACCATTAAAAATCTATCTTCTCCCAGGATCTTTGATCAAAATGGACAAAAACGTCTACACTTGAACTTTGTACTTATACGAACAAAAAATCGTAACAGATTTCTTTTAAGTGAAAAAATGAAGTTTTTATGAGCCAATAAAGAAATTCTGTCTTGTGAAACCTCTCATGCAACCAATACGTCTTCCAAATACGGTTGGCAGATCTAATACCTATACTGCATGTTACTGTATAGAATGAGTCAACTGACAGAGTCTGCTTAGCTCAGTCGGTAGAGCTCTCACCTTTGGACCACAGGGTCACTGGTTCAAATCCGGGTAGTGACAACTCAGCCTGTGATTCTTATTTGTGCAAATTGCTATCACAATAATAGAGATACTAGTAACTGTAATAGAGTAATAAGTCTAATAGTGTAATAAGTGTATTTAGTGTAATAGTGTAATAGTGTAATAGTGTAATAGTGTAATAAGTGTAATAAGTGTAATAGTCTAATAGTAGTGTAATAGTGTAATAAGTGTAATAGTGTAATAGTAGTGTAATAGTGTAATAAGTGTAATAGTCTAATAGTAGTGTAATAGTGTAATAGTGTAATAGTAGTGTAATAGTGTAATAAGTGTAATAGTCTAATAGTGTAATAGTAGTGTAATAGTGTAATAAGTGTAATAGTGTAATAGTAGTGTAGTAGTGTAATAGTGTAATATAAGTGTAATAGTGTAATAAGTGTAATAGTGCAAAAGTGCAATAGTGGTGTAAGTGTAATAAGTGTATTCTGTCTTCTCTCTCTCTCTCTCTCCACCCCCCTCTCTCTGTCTCTCTCTCCACCCCCCTCTCTCTCTCTCTCCACTCTCTCTCTCTGTCTCCACCCTCTCTCTCTGTCTCCACACTCTGTCCTCTCTCTGTCTCAACAATCTCTGTCCTCTCTCTGTCTCCACACTCTCTGTCCTCTCTCTGTCTCCACACTCTGTCCTCTCTCTGTCTCAACAATCTCTGTCCTCTCTCTGTCTCCACACTCTCTGTCCTCTCTCTGTCCTCTCTGTCTCCACACTCTCTGTCCTCTCTCTGTCTCCACACTCTCTGTCCTCTCTCTGTCTCCACACTCTCTGTCCTCTCTCTGTCTCCACACTCTGTCCTCTCTCTGTCCACTCTCTGTCTCCACACTATCTGTCCTCTCTCTGTCTCCACACTCTCTGTCCTCTCTGTCTCTCTCTCTCCACTCTCTCTGTCTCCACCCTCTCTCTCTCCACACTCTCTGTCCACTCTCTCTGTCTCTCTCTCTCTATCTCCTTGGTCCCGCCTTATCGCTGCTTGCAGCTATATTTATATATATTTTTGGCTTACAACAAGGATGGGATTAGGGTTAAAATGGGACATTTAGAGGTTTGGGTTTATACCTGATTGCGTGTCGATGTTGTTATTTGTATTTTATAGCAAACACTATTCGGATTGTATCTGATGCTTTGTTGTTAGCAACTTCAGTTGTGATGTTACTGTATGTTATATTATAAACACAATTCAACAACTTTATATCAACATCTTATCATTGTTACTACATGCAGTTCCTGAAGGTAAGATTACTCAACTCAAGAACATATTTCCCAATACAGAAAGTATGGTGAGAGCCGTGGTAGCGTTTGGCAGACTCTGGAGCCACAGCGTTCAATTCTAACCACTCCTTCCTGGCTGGTTGCTGTTAATATTTCCACTCTCTTCTCTGCCGATTAGTATCCTCACCTGCCCTCCTCGCGTTCCAGAAGACGCCGGTAGGTGGAAATCTCACGCTCAAGCCTCATTTTGGTGTCGAGCAGCTGGTGGTGGCGCTCACGCTGCGTGGCCAGGCCTTCCCTCACGTCCTCCAGCTCGCTCTCCAGGCCGGCGATCACCTGGGACAGGTCATGCAGCTGGCTGGAGTACTGCCTCTGAGTGCTCTGCAGATTGCTCTCTAGGCCTTTCTCCTGGATGGAGAAAGGCCAAGTGACAAAGGAACATGAAAACAGGTGAGCATAATGCTTGATCAAAAGTGATCAAAATACAGTTAACCACTCTCAACCTGGCGTCCACATGGTGCATTACATTGTGATCTTTTAGCTGTGAATTTCTTTTCCTTTTTTTTATCTTTTAGCTGTTATCTTTTAGCTATTTACGTTGTACGATGTGACACCATCTTACAAAGTAGTATAATAATATTATATTAACTAGAACTGCACTCTGTCGAGTGCCTACTTGCGCATTGCACACAAGTAGGCCATAAATGGCCTACTAGTGCGCAAGCAGAGCGCGCAAGTACTGTCGACTGCTACAAACATTCAAATCTCAGCCTCTCTGTAAAACATTGAAATTAATTAAGAAAGTAATTACGATATGTTTCAATATTGGTTGGGTAACAGGTAATGTATACATGTATGTAACTTACATGTTGTAAGTTGAAAGTACTATACTGTGGTCGGCTGGCTTTTTTATGCGTATGCTCGAAGGTACAGTAGTGCCTTCGGAAAGTATTCACACCCCTTCACTTTTACCACATTTTGTTTTGTTACAGCCTCATTTCAAAATGGATTAAATTCGTTTTTTTCCTCATCAATCTACACACAATACCCCATAATGATGAAGTGAAAAAAGTTTTTTCAAATATTTTGTTAATTTATTAAAGATAAGAAACTGGAAAAACACATGTACATAAGTATTCACACTCTTGACTTAGTACTAAGTTGAGGCACCTTTGGCAGCAATTACAGCCTTAATACTTTTTGGGAATGATCCTACAAGCTTGGCACACTTGAATTTGGGGTATTTTCCCCCTTCTTCTCTGCAGATCCTCTCAAGCTCTGTCAGGTTAGACGGGGAGCGTCACTGCACATTTTCAGGTCCTTCCAGAGATTCTCAATGGGGTTCAAGTCTGGGCTCTGGCTGGGCCACTCAAGGACTTTCACAGAGTTGTCCTAAAACCAATCCTTCGTTATCTTAGCCATGTGCTTGGGGTCGTTGTCCTGTTGGAAGGTGAATCGTTGACCAAGTCGGAGGTCCTGAGTGCTCTGGAGGCAGTTCCTGCCGTTGAAAAACATCCCCACAGCATGATGCTGCCAACACCATGCTTCACCGTAGGGATGGTATTTGCCAGGTGATGAGCGGTGCCTGGTTTCCTCCAGACGTAACGCTTGGCATTCAGGCCAAAAAGCTCTATTTTTGTTTAATCAGACCAAAGAATCTTGTTAATAATGGTCTGAGAGTCGTTTAGGTGCCTTTTGGCAAACTCCATGCGCGTTGTGATGCCCGGCTGTCATGTGCCTTTTATTGAGGAGAGGCTTCGGTCTGGAGGAAACCAGGCACCGCTCATCACCTGGCAAATACCATCCCTACGGTGAAGCATGGTGGTGGCAGAATCATGCTGTGGGGATGTTTTTCAATGGCAGGAACTGGGAGACTTGTCAGGATAGAGGGAAAGATGAATGGAGCAATGTACAGACATCCTGGATTAAAACCTGCTCCAGAGCACTCAGGACCTCCGACTTGGTCAACGATTCACCTTCCAACAGGACAACAACCCCAAGCACACAGCTAAGATAACGAAGGATTAGTTTTAGGACAACTCTGTGAAAGTCCTTGAGTGGCCCAGCCAGAAGGGGGAAAATACCCCAAATTCAAGTGTGCCAAGCTTGTAGGATCATTCCCAAAAAGTATTAAGGCTGTAGCTGCCAAAGGTGCCTCAACTTAGTACTAAGTCAAGAGTGTGAATACTTATGTACTTTTCCAGTTTCTTATTTTTTATAAATTAACAAAATATTTGAAAAAACTTTTTTCACTTCATCATTATGGGGTATTGTGTGTAGATTGATGAGGAAAAAAACGAATTTAATCCATTTTGAAATGAGGCTGTAACAAAACAAAATGTGGTAAAAGTGAAGGGGTGTGAATACTTTCCGAAGGCACTGTATATACTGATGTTGATGGTGATGTAATTAAGACATGTATCAATGCCGGAGTATAACTGGCTTTCGATGGTGAAGTGATAAAGATAGGTTTCAGATTAAACATGTACATACAGACATTACCTTTAATTCACCCGACACTGAAACATTTCCTAATTACGTCACCATCGACAGCCAATTATAACCCGACATTGAAACATATCTTCATTATGTCACCATCAACATCAGTATATATACCTCCGAGCATACGCACATTCGTATGAGCACGACCACAGTACTTGCGTGCTGTGCTTGCGCAAGTAATAATATAATCCTCTGGAGAAAACAGTGTTATTGGCCCCACAACATCCATCCATCTTCAGCCGCTTATCCGTAGTCGGGTCGCGGGGGCAACAGCTCCACCAGAGTGCTCCAGACTTCCCTCTCCAGAGCAACACCAGTGACTTCCTCCTGGGGGATTCCGAGACGTTCCAAGGCCAGTGAGTCGATGTGGTTCCTCCTGCGCCTTGGTCTGCCCCAGGTTCTCCTCCCAGTGAGACGTGCGCGAGGACCTCCCTAGGGAGACACCCGAGAGGCATCCTAACCAGATGCCCGAACCACCTAAGCTGGCTAATTTCCAGGCGAAGGAGCAGCGGTTCTCCGAGTCTCTCTCGTGTGACTGAACTTCTCACCCTATCTGAGATGCCAGCCACCCGTCGAAGAAAACTCATTTTGGCCGATTGTATTCACAACCTTTTGGTCATGACCCACACACATGATCATAGGTGAGAGTAGGAACGAAGATTGCTCTGTAAACAGAGAGCTTTGCCTTCTGGCTCAACTCTCTTTTCGTCACAACAGTGCGGTAGAGTGACTGCAATACTGTCCCTGCCGCTCAGATTCCCCGGCTGATCTCCTTCTCCTTCTCCTTGAAGGAGTTCAAGTATCTCTGGGTCTTGTTCACGAGTGATGCAATTTAAATTTAGGGTTTATTGGATCTTGCGTTCATGATATATGGCGCTTTGTAAAAAAGAAAAAAAGGAGAATCTCCTGCCACTAATTTTGGAAGTCATGTGTAACTAATTTAGACAAGATTAGTGTGGTTGCCCACACTAATGATGAATTGAACACGACATACAATGATGAAAACTAGGATATTTGTGCGTGGGTGCGTGTGTGTGTGTGTGTGTGTGTGTGTGTGTGTGTGTGTGTGTGTGTGTGTGTGTGCGTGCGTGCGTGCGTCTGTGCATGTGTGCGTGCATGTGTGTTCTCACCAAGGCGTGTAGGGTCTCAATCTCCACCTGCAAGGTGTGCCACTGTTTCCTGGCCTCAGCTAACTCTGCCCGGGCCTCCCTGAGGGCAGCTCCTCCGAGACTCACCTGAGTCCATGCTGCCTCCTCCTGCAGTGGGAGTATAGGATGTTAGACATGCGAATGCACAATAATACACATACGCACTCACGCACACACACTTGTCCTTCTACGCCGTTTATCACAGTAGTTGACCATCTCAGCACGCACGCACGCACGCACGCACGCACGCACGCACGCACGCACGCACGCACGCACGCACACACACACACACACACACACACACACACACACACACACACACACACACACACACACACACACACACACACACACACACACACACACCAATAATGTCCCAAACATCATCTCAAAACAGTGGTGTAAAGTTATTAAGTACATTTAGGCTACTCAAGTACTGTACGCACCTTTTTATTTACCAAACCATGTCTATATTGCTCCAGAGGATGAAGCCTATACTGATTTATGTGACTCCATGTCCTTTCCTCTAGTGCCACCCTTAGGTCAAAGTTTCCATTTGCACACAAGATATCCAAAAATCTAATAGGGAGATTGCCATGGAATTTGCTGCTGAGCACATTCATATTCCCTGGAGAATGAACCATAATCCCCCATGACGTTGGCTCTAGCACCACCCTCAGGCCAAATGTCAACTATGCACACAATCTAACAGTCAGATTGCAGGGTGAACACTACTGACCTCATGCCATGGCCTTTTCTCTAGTGCTTCTAAAGTTAAAGAATGTCTCCCTGATGGTCAGGGGATCTTAGTATAATTTGATCGACAGTAGGAATTGACTTAAAAAAATTACTTGTTACTTGCGAAAGCAGAGCACACAAGTAATAGTTTCGCCCGGCTCGTATGCACCGTCCCAGCCAACCCGCCACTTTTGATGAGTATGCTGGGACCAGATTACATGGTGTGTATATGTATAACTAGCTCTCAATGATGACGTAAGAAATATGTGGATTAAAGGACTCAATGCCAGAGTGTAATTGGTTTTTCGATGGTGACTTAATGACGATATGTTTTAGTGTTGGGAGGATTAAAGGTAATGCTCCCGTGTATACATGTATGTAATCTGGCACCACTGCCGTATCAGGCACATTTTGCTGGGACGGTGCATACGCATCAAAAGTGACGGGTTGGCTGGGACTGCGTACGGCGCAAAGTAACCACAGTATACCGCTAATCAACTTACAAATTACATATACATATATGATATACATAGTATATATGTATAGCTCTCAATGATGACGTAAGAAATATGTGGATTAAAGGACCCAATGCCAGAGTGTAATTGGTTTTCGATGGTGACGTAATGACGATATGTTTTAGTGTTGGGAGGATTAAAGGTAATGCTCCCGTGTATACATGTACTGTATGTAATCTGGCACCACTGCCGTATCAGGCACAATTTGCTGGGACGGTGCATACGCATCAAAAGTGGCGGGTTGGCTGGGGCGTGCGTACAGCGCAAAGTAACCACAGTATACCGCTAATCAACTTACAAATTACATAATGTGTACAGTAATTGGTTTTCGATGGTGGTAATCTGTAATTATGATAATAGGAGATTTCAATGAAGACCAATATAGTGAGAAAGGTAGAAGTATAAATACCTTCATGTCAATATTAGGCTTTAAACAATTAATCACAATTTTTTTTTAGATCATGTATATTTTAACAAATGTGAAAGTATTATTACAGAAATTGAAGTTAGAGACACCTATTACTCTGATCATGATTTAGTATTAATATCACTATAGTCCAATATGAAATACATTTAAAACAATTGACAATTTACAATAAATAATAAAATAATTATACTGTATACATGATAACATATTTTAATTCAGTTTATATACCTTTTTTTCAATGATTTATTTTTCTTTGAAAAACTAAAAAGGGATCCAGAATATTTCTAAATCGATAAAACTGTATTTCTTATATAGATAGAAACTTGAACCATACTTAATAATACTAGGTTTTTCATTTCAAACGTTCCTTCACAGAAATACTGAGATTTGAGTTTATAGCGGTCGAAAGTACTTGCGCGCTCTGCTTGCGCACTAGTTGGCCATTCATGGCCTACTAGTGTGCAACAAGCAAGTATGCACTCGACAGAGTGCAGTTCTAGTTTTCTCTGTTTTCTGATGTTCGTTTCAGAACAAACATCAAATATTGGTTCATTTTCCCACTGCAATCACTGGATGAGTCATACATTATGAGGATAAGACTGAAATCTTAGTTGGCCCCAAAGCTAAACGGTATGAGATCTTTGATCTTTAAAAGACTTGGCAAGCTTGATCAAACCAGCATAACAAGCTTATAGACTAGGTGTTATTTTAGACTCTGATTAGAGTTTTATGACACATATAAATAAAGTCTGACCATTCCTAAGTCAGCAAGATGCTGAAAAGGTAATGCTTTTGTTTCAAATAAAAATTGGACTACTGCAATGCAATTTTTGCAAGTCTTTCTAAAAAGTCCATTGAAAGGTCGCAGCTTATTCAGAAAGCTATACTAGCTAATCCATTTTTTTTAAAGAGAGAAAACACATCACTCCAGTCTTAGCTATACTACACAACACTATGTCTTCCAGAATCGATTTTAAAGTCCTTCCGCTTGTTTATAAAGCTCTCGATGGGTTAGGGTCGGCTTACATCACAGACTCCCTGTCGTTTGATGTTCCTTCACAAGAGATCCTCTATTGCAGGCTTGCTAGATAAGATATATGCAAAACCCGATACCCAAGAGAGATTCAAAATGATGGAACCCCTTATCTACCCCCTTATCTACAGAGATTATAACATATGTTTAAATGCCATTTTATTTAATTTAATTTTCTATTTATCTTTCTTAGATTGTTGGTGGTTTAATAATAATAATAATAATAATAATAATAATAATAATAATAATGTTTCTTGGTTAAAAATTGTATTCAAATAGAGTGAACAAATATTTATTATATAACATTTTATCTTGGCGTTCGGCTCTGCTACATTTTTCTCCCTGCTCGGCACAATTATACAACCATCATTAACCATAAGCGAGATATATATACAATAACAACCCCCCATGGGGTACAGAAT